>NC_143583.1:119089891-119429435 GCF_048544385.1 Mastigoproctus giganteus | reverse complement strand
CAGATAAGATTGTAAAGGTTGCAGAGCTACTTTAGTTGGAGGTTGATGCCAAAGACACGGAAGAGTTAATAGAGGAAGAAAAGAAGGAATTATCTAACGAAGAACTTATTGACTTTCAGGCAGCAATAGTGAAAGAAGAAAATGTTGACGAAACTCAAGATGAACCAAATGAAGAGCCGAGACGCTTCATCACCAGAGAGATGGCAGTGGCATTTCGTGAAATTGCATCGGCAATGGCAAGGTTTGAGAAGATGGATCCTGACAGTGAACAATTCTTATAAGTTAACAGAGGGGTGTCTACTTGCTTGCTACAAAGAAATCTATGATGAAAAGAAAAAAGCCACCGTCCAGTCATCCATTAATGTTCTCTCGTAAAGTTGAGTGGCCGACCCCTTCTAAATCTCCACAGCCCTCAACCTGCACAGCAACGTACTTATCAGCTGAAGATGTCGATTCTGCCAGCAATGCCCCGGGGTAAAACTTACTGACATTATTTATGCCTGTCTCCTTTTGGTTTTTTTTTTTTTTTTTTTTTGTAATTTTATAATTTTGAAATTTTTTTAAATTGTACACTTTGTAATTTTTCCTGCACATGAGATAAAAAAATGAATAAATGCAATAAATAATTCTATTTACATGTTCTTTGAACATTTATTTTTTGATTCAATCAATTCAGCGAGCATAGTTGCGAGTCCTGCACAAGCATGGGGGAGATTCCGACTTACGTAGCGTTCCATGGAACACAACCTTTACGTAAGTCGGGGAGTTTCTGTAAATGAGATAAAGGCCAGATCCTTGAACAATTGTCTGTTTGGTTAGTGGCAAATGATAACATCTACAAGAGCCACTTTTACTTACAGAGCTATGTTGGCTGTTAAAAGAAAATTACTTTTGATTCTTTAACAGATTTCTTCTTGAAGTAAAGAAACCATCAGCAACAAAATTAATTGAATCAAAAAAGCATGTGTTTTATTTGTCTGATATATATTCAAAGTTTAATGATATCAAAACAAGGGTAGAAGGCAGAGATATGACAATAATTCAGATTTGGACTATTATTATTATTAGCCATTTGGTGCAAGGAAGCCTGGAGCTTATGCTGCACCAGCAGAAAAAAAAAAAATCTTGGATTACCCTGAGAGAGAGTCAGAAGCAGAAGGGAATCATCAAGAAGGAGAAGAACGATGACATCCAGCTCAGCACCCTGGGTGTGCCAAGTCCATACTCGCCAGATGTGAGCCCCTGGGCTTATTTGGATTTCGATCCAAAGTGGACCTATTTATATCCAATTTAAATCAGAGATTTTTGCTACTTTGTTAACTTGTCATGCCTTTCAGTTATATATATAATGTGTTATGGGGAAAGAAAGTTAAATTTTAAGTTCATGCTCTAATTGTACCAGAATAGATTTTTCAACCATTTGAGTGTGATGTATCTCACGTTGAATTTATTTTGCAAGAAGAGTTAATTGAAATTACAGATTTGGCGACCAAATCTGCATTCCAGACTAAAGGATGTCTCCTTGGAATAATGAAGATAATGTGAAATAAATATCCTAAATTACAAACTATGACAGAACCGCTTTACTTTCAACAGTTCTTATTTAGTGGAAGCTGGATTCAGCCATATTAATAATTTACTGGATAAAACAAGAAAGACTATAAATCAGTGTTGTGAACCTAAGGATCAGATTAAGTAATTTTAGCCCATATACCCACATGGCTTATTGCAAACCATCAGCCACAACTGTCTTGGTAACAATTAATTTTGATGGTTAAAAAGTGTGTAATGGCATGATTTTTATGAAACTAAAATGGTAGAAATAAACCAAATAATAATTTTTACTGATGTTTTTTTTTTTTTTTTTTTTTTGTTACTAAAGTAATTGGTAAGTAATAACAAAATGATTGTTACTTACCTCTATAGCATAATTATTTTATATTTTTTAATAAATAACTGACATTAGCAGATTTTTCTTATACTACATATAAAATTTAAATGTGTGTATATTTTGGATGATCGACAAGGGAAAGGTGTGCTTTTTCGTGGGTTTAGAAGGTGAAAAAAGGTTGGGAACCCCTGAGATTTAGACTTTCCCCTCTCTTCTCCCATGTGGTGGTGTACTTGGCATTATGGTGGTTTCACCACTACAAAGAATGCATCTTTATTGCAGTCCCAATGTATTAATGCCTCACTTACACTCTGCCACCTTCTGAGTATTGCACCATTTGATCACATTTATCAAAGAATGGTATTGAGAAAAATTCAGCAGCACTTCATTTTAATTCTTCATTAGGATACTGCTCTATAAAAAAATTATTCCACATTAACACAGAATTGGTCCGGGTACCCCCCCTCCCCCCAAAAAAAAAAAAATAAATACCTTTTGGCAAAACTGGGACATTATGACATTAGGTAAAAAAGGTTGAGAACTCCTGATACATCTTTATTACAGTCCCAAGGTACTAATGCCTAACTTACACTCTGCCACCTTCTGAGTATTGGACTATTTGATCATTTTTTATCAACGAACAGTATTGAGAAAAACTCGGCAGCACTTCATTTTAATTCTTCATTAAGGTGGTGCTATATAAAAAATAATTCCACATTAACACAGAATCAGCCCCTCCCCAAATAAATAAAATAACTTTTGACAAAACTGGGACATTATGCCAAAAATCAGGGCAATCCAGAAAAACATTACATCTGCTTTCCACCTTAACATAGTTCAGGAGATGAAGTGCTTGATCCTCCTTAATCTACTATACTTCATCCTTGTGATAACTACATCCCTCAATCAGAATATTCTATAACTATATGGCAATCCATGTATGAAACAGTTATTAGTCCTAAATTTATATCATTGACTCAATTGTATTTACTGCAAAGCTGTATACAGTGAATGGAGTTTTAGAAACCATTAGCAAACAGACTAATGTACACTGACTTCTTGGATTCTGTAACTGCACTAAAAATGAATCTAATGTTCAACTTTTTGTAAGCCAAATAAGACCTTGACCGATCCATTTTCGAAAAGCTAACCGACTGGTCACATTTTGTTGAATTCCTGGAAATGGATGTGCAGACCAAACAAATGGGCCCAATCAGCACTGAATCAGCCAGAGTAAAGGCCCGACAACATGAGGACAGTGTCATCTGACAAGACAAAAATAAGTTCCTACAGATTAAACAAACCATAATTGTGGAAATCAAGTTTTAAATTGATTAGGCAAGAAGAGATTGTATTTGATAGAGCATTCATTGGTCATGCCCATCTGACAATGTTCACATTCTCACAAGGGATGATCTTCCTGGTTTTGGAAATTTGTGATGACACCAAGATATAATGAAAAGCAAATTCTATCTATTAAGACAAATGTTTTAATCAGGCTAGTCAAGTTCAGAATGTGCTTCCTTGGGGTTTTGCAGTCAGCATGAGTGTTTAATTTCTTGCCGTACATTTCTAACTTATCACATGATGAACTCAACAATATTCTTAAATATCTACACTTGCTGTGATTGGTGAAACATGCTTGTGTTTCACATTCCCCAATTTAAGAGGGAACAAAAATTAGTTTGGGTGAACATGGAATGAGCCTCTCATTCCAGTCTAGTGATCAGGAAATTGTTCATTAAGAATGTTATAATTGTATTGAACTATATCAGCCATGTCTGGATATTTAATGCTATAGCCAATCTTAGGCAGATTCTTGCTATCAGTCTAGGTTTTTCAGCATGCACAACTCTAATTGGACCCGGATGCAATTATGTAGTAACCACATGAACTTGTTTATGGCGACTAGAGTAGTCAGTGCTGAAAAGAAAAACTAAGCAAATGACTACTAGTGAGTGACTGCCCATTTAGTAAAAAAGAAAAGAAATGTGCACTTAGTCAGCACTGACAAACCACTCACTTTAGAACTACAGTCAGTTCTGCTATAACGCAGCACGTGTTCCTAAAAATCTCCACATTATGGTAAACACTAAAAAAAAAGTTAAAACCCAATAAAATTGCGAACGCATGGTTTAAACATCTTAAATTTCTAATAAATAAATATTACAGTAAATGTTGCACTTTACCTTGGCAAGATATGAAGTTTGCTTGATTGATATTTCTGTTCACTGACTTTTTTTTTTTTTTTTTTTTTTTTAATTGTAGAATTTAAAACAGTAAAAAAGATAAGCAATCAATAATGATGAACACGGGAAGCACAAGTGAGACAAGTTTAAGAAGCTTAAAAATTAGGAATGAAGAGAAGATACCGAAAATTTATTTGTTTTTTATATGATTGGAAATTTCATGGAAGGGGAAACACATTTCACCATAATAATATAAAAACCCACACAGTTTCAGTATCGGTATTATTGCAAATACAGAGATCGAGTTTACTACCCGTTTATAATTATATTGCACTAACGGAGAAGTCCGATAAACTGCAAATTTATTGTTTTATGGTAGTGACCTCCAGAAATGTGCTCCTCTGCTCACGCTATCATGCCTCATGAAAATTCTGTTCGAACAGAAAGTAAAAATAAATAACAATTAAAAATAATTTCATAATAAAGTTTTTGTAGAAGATTCCAAATTTTTATTAAGTTTTCATCTGACATCCTATGCAGACTTCTTTTTTTCCTCTTTGTGTGTCTCTTGTTGAATGACACTTCCGAAGCGGTCACAATCAACATATTTTGCTGGATCTAAGCGGGTCAGCGGTGGGCCTACAATTTTAAGAAACAGTAGTGAAGAAACTGCTTTTGTCATCAACGAAGCTCTGGTTGGGCTGGCGATCAGATTCATTTGTGAAAATCCTGGTTCACATTCACTCAATAAAATTGGTATCGTACTCAGAGCATCCATCTTTTCAATTAAGTATTCCCGAAATCCACGAATTGTATCTCTTTCATTTAATTGTAATTTTCTAACTTTATTTTCCCCAAATGCCAACAATTCATGTTTAGAAGGATTAATACCTTCATTGTCCTAATTTTTCTTCTTTCGTCATCGGCATTGTCACTAGTTCTTATTCTTTTTTTTTTTTTTTTTTTTGTAACTGTCCAAAACATCAGTGTCATTTGTATATTCAGGTACTGTGACCATGTAAACAGAGATACGGAAAATTTACTGGAAAAAGTCGTGGTAAAAGAAAATCACTCTCCTAACTCTCGAACACGGCGCTTACAGTTGATTCACAGCGGTGTGCAACCTATGGCCCACCTGGAAAGTGAACTAAAAGAGCATTTTAAATTTTGTTAATTATCAAAAAAATTCTAATTAAATGTTTTGTTCAATAAATGTAATTGTGCATTGTACTACTTAATAAAATTTTCGAATATTTTCAATTTTACTTTTACAAACAACAAGATATGGAAAATGTAACACACTAAAGAAATGTAACTTTGAATTTTTTTTTTTTTTTTTTTTTAATATGGCCCCTGTACTAGAAAAGTGGGGACACCATTGCAGTAGAGGGTGGACCAGAGCCCATTAGGAAAACCCCTTGATCTGCTCACTGTTGACCAGTGTGACTTCTCCGTATGTGTAACAGGTACCACTAAGTTATAGAATGGTAATCCCTTTACCTCGCTTAATTCGCACAGCAGCATTAATTGCCTGAAGGCCAGAAATGCAAACAGTGCGTACTGAGTTAATTCACTTCTAATCCGTTCACTATATGAAAATTTTCTTCACTCAACGGAAAGAATTTTAAATGTAACTTCCAGGGGGAATTCGAAATAATTCGCTATAAAAGGACTTCGTTAAACAGAGGTCCGACTGAGTAATTTAGAATTATAAAAATAGTTATACAGTTTTATATAGAAAATATCTTAACAATAGGCATTGAAAAATGCAAATTTAGGTAAATAATTTTAAATTTATTTGAATGGTAGGTAAATGTGTGAAAAAAATTTATGGAATATTACAAATTTCAAAGTGCACTGCATCCAAATGTCGCACATCACTGTTAATAAAAATGCCAGTGTGCCGTACCATTGCATACCGTCCCAAAAAAAAGCACCGTGTAATACTAAAACGGGTTGCCACATTCAGCTTGGTGCCAAGTTTTGCATTCACCTAGTGTTACTCGCAGACGAAATCACACGTGAGCCAGTGCCAAAGTCGCTTTATACTAGCATTGTTCCCTAATATAACAGTCGCATTGGAGCAAATTCTTATTGTGAAAATGCACGTTATAGAACTGATATGCACGTATTCCTTATATAGGGTTTCCCAAAGTGTGGGTTGCACACGGTTACTTTGGGGGGGGTGCACATGTTGTTTTTATGAAGCAGTTTTTTAATGCAGTATGTACAAACATCCCGTTAATCCAGGTATGAAACATTTAATTTCAATCTTTGAGATTAGAAGTATTAATTTATAAAAGCATGTACACTCATAGCTAAAGTTTTGTCATGGTTTATTTTTCCTTGTTCTGGAAGATGGGAGTTATGTGAAATGTTTTAAGGGGACACAAAGCACAAAAGTTTGGAAACCTCTCCCTTAATGTATTAGTACTGGGGAAAAGGTGCAAGGAATAGTCAGTGCCACTTGCCCTTCATTTACCCAATTCTGTCTCCCAGTCCAATGGCGTGCAAACTTATTTCGCTCGTGACCCCCCATTATTAAATATAAAATTGACGCAACCTCCCATGTAAATACAGAGGTGGGATGACCAGATTTTTAGAGAAAAAAATAGCATTTTATAAATTATAGAGTAGACAATTTTATTCGAGTACCGAGAAAGGAATAAAACATTTCTTTCTTTTTAATTTACACGTTAAAATAATTGTTTAATTGAATACAGTAAAAACAACAAATCAGATTCTTATTCTCCAATTAAAATTACAAACCAATAAAAAATTAACAATTTCAAAACAAAACAATAAAAAATTAACAATAACAAAACAATTAAAGAGAAGGATGAGCCTGAATAACCAATATTTGGCTCAATATTTGAAATTGCTAATCTCATGTCCTCTTCTGGATCAAGTCTGGAACGCTGTTTTGTTTTTACATCTGTTAATTTTGAGAAACCAACCTCACATAAATATATAGACCCGAAAGGTAGCAATGTTTGTATCACCATTTTTGATAATTCTAGAGAAAGCCAAAATTTTTCACAAGTTGTAATGTTGAAACAAGCACGTAGTGTTTTGATAAGATCTTCCTTTTGCTCAGTGGTAATTTCGAGGCATGAAGAAATATCAAAAGCAAAGGGGTCACAAATCCGATACAACTTTTTTTCTGGAGAAACATGAAATCGTTTGGAAAAATTCTTAATTAGCATTGTCAAGTGGGTGGCAATGATATCTCTGAATTGTAAAATGTCAATATTACTGCTGTTAACAAAATCAGAAAAACATGGGAACATTTCAATGTTATTACACTCAAATTCAGTTTTCCAAAGATTAAGCTTCTATATTATCACTGAGTATTAATATATTTGTTCCTTGTCCTTGAAGACTTAAATTTAAATCATTAAGTTTTTTAAATATATCAACAAGGTAACTAAGTTTTCCAAGCCATTTTTGATTTGTAAACAATTGGGCAAGGTTCTGATTTGTATCTAATAAAAACAATAAAACTTCACGTTTGAGGTCAAAAAAGACATCGCACACTTTTCCACTGGACAACCACCTCACTTTCGTATATAAAAGAAGCGTTTCATAAGCGGATCCCATTTCATTACAAAGTATAGTGAAAAGTCTGCTTTTAATAAAGTTGATCACACTGCATCTTTCAAAACTTCATACAAATCAGTTTGCATTTAATTCGCTACTAATGCTTCCCTGTGTATAATGCAATGATTAAAAACTGTATTTGGAGCAACTTCCTTTACTTTGCCCTTGAAACCTTTATTTTCTCCTGCTAATGCAGCCACACCATCAGTACAAATTGGAACACAGTTCTTCCACGTCAGATTATTTGTTTGAAAGAAAATATTTATAACATCAAAACTATTCTCGCCCATCATTCTGTTCCAAAGCTTTGCAAAATAGAAAATCCTACAAAATATCTCCCCCCGTAGCAGTATCTGACATATACAATTAGTCGAGCAAGGTTTGAAATATCTGTGGATTCATCTAACTGCATTGCAAAAATTGGACTTTCTCTCGATCGATTTAATAAATTGAATTTTGTTGTCCACGATAACTGCAATACGCCACGAGACTGTCTCTGGACAGAGGAATGGTTTTTAAATTGTTGATGTACTTTTCTCCATGCATAATTGAAATCATTTTTATTGCAGCAGGAAGAACAAGGGATTCAGCAATAGTATATGATTTCAAATTTTTTCCTGTTAAATACGAAACTTCTAACGATGCTCTTAAAGCTTTTAAAACTTCTAACGATGCTCTTAAAATGAAAGATTTCTGACCTTGTATGGCGTCGGCATGGCTTTTGAAAAAGGATTCAGTTGTTTTTTTTTATTAGCTCTAGATGTTTCGTATGCAAGTGTCTTTTTAATTTAACAGGTTTCATGCTTTCGTTAGCCAGTTTTTCGTAGCATATTACACACAAAGGACGTTGCTCATCATCAACAACTCTAGGTGAAGCCGTACTTCATAAATTCCTCTTGATATTTTCTGTTCTTTTTCGTTCCTTTTGATTTGAAATATGATGGCTCTCTACCAGAAATTGGTGGTTGCACTTCAATTGAAATAACATTAGTGTCCAAATTTTCACACTATATAATATTTCTTACCTTATTATCTAAGAAATAATATTGCTACAGGTACTTCCGAAACTTAGCTTCTGAAGTACCTGTAGCAATATTATTGTCGTCACTCCTTGGCCTTTTTGTTCTGATTACCCAATTGTCCATGGTAAAATATGTATTTTTTTCTTCTTAAAAACAACGATAATAATAATGAAAAGTGCAATAGAAAAAGTAGCGGAAGAATGAAAAACACATCCAAGTTGTATGAAAGCACTGAATTACGAAGTGCACCGAATTACGCACGTGCAACTCACTTGCTATTTACTGCTACCGCATATTCACACCTCTGGCCTTTAGGCAATTTGAGAATTTGTGCTGTAGCATAGCAAGCACGAATTAAGAGCTAAAAGGATTAATTCAATAGTACTACTCGTTGCTGAGTTGTACTGAGAAGTATTAATATATACTCAGAAGTTGCATCAGTCAGCCGCTTTTTGTGTCCATGGTCAGTGACCAAATTAAGGTGAATTGCAGAAGCAGTAGGGTTCATTTGTATCTGACTTAGTTCCAGTAGTAAGATTTCTACATGTACAGTATTGAAAAAGTAATTTTAACAATGGGTTTAGTAACAACAATAGCTTCTATATGCACAAAAAAAATAAATTTATTTAAAAATTTCCGCAACCCCTTTCATTTATCCGGCGACCCCTCTAGGGGTCACGCACCACTGTCCCAGTCCATCTTTAAATTTAGATAAACTTCAGTTCTCCACAAGAATAGGATGTAATAGCCATATAGTGCAATATAAGTTGTAGGCTTTTGCTGCACTGGCTGGGGAGGGGGGATGAGTAGATAAGAAAATACAAATTGTTTCCCCTCTTCACTTAAGAGGAGGGAAGCAAATAATTTATAACTATCCCGTTGACCTTTGAATTTACTCAAACTGTCAGCCTCAACTACCTGTGAAAGTAGCCTGTTCCAGCAATCAATGCCTTGCTGGCTAAAAGAAAACTTCCTACAATCTAGTCTAAACCTCTTCCCCTATAATTTGAATTTATGACCCCAAGTTCTAGAATTTCTATAACAATGAAAGTTCCACAGTGTATGGGAATTAATTCCACTAGTCACTCATTAGAACTCAATTCCCTCTTTATAAGAACATTCACTGTCTTTAAGCATAAAATCACTAGTAAGTGTGATTGTCTTGTTGTGGGCAACTTTTCGACCTGCCTCTTACAAAGTGGAATGTGTAGGCAAAAAATTATGCTACAGGGTAATAATTTTTTGAATTGTACTGCTGCACGGTGGTTTTGGAAGTGTCATGCACTAAATTTTTTTAACCACATTGTACATTCTGGAATGCATCTGAATGTGGCTGCTTTTGGGTTCCCAGCCTACCACGGACTCCTCATGAACTCCACATATTTTTATTACTGAATGCAAATTTCATTTATCTATTAGGAACCATATGTGCAGGTAAACTCAGAAAAATCACAACAGAATTGAAAAAAATTATTTTTCAGGCAAAATATACCTCTTGACCTTCCCCAGTAAATAGTCACATTGTCGGTAAAAGAATATATGGGTGGTGTTATAAGCATTAGTTTCTGAATGTTCAGTCTGAAAAAAAAAAAAAAAAAATTATAAAATTTGTTAAAACTGGAATCTTTTATATTTGCAAAATCCATTTAATCTAATAATTATATATTATTGAATTGTTTATTTTTATAATTAATGATGATATCACTATTTTTTGTATGGCAGTATTTATTCTGTGCATTAATAAAAAAAATTAGAACAAACTATGCTAAGAGCCTACCTGTATCAAAAACTTGGCCATGGGGGGGGGTATAGGTAGTGACTACAATACCATAAAATGGGTTGTATGTAAAGAAAATTTTGGCCAAACACTTTAATTGGAATGATATATTTTTTTTGGGCTCCATTAACTGGAGAGACTGCTGAATGCTGTCGGATACAAATACAGGTAGGACCCGTTTTACGACATGGTTAGGTTCCAGCAAAACAGGGTCGTTAAATGAAAAGTCATAAAACAAGACCGAATTATAACGTAATTGAATGAGATAGGTTCGAAATTTCCCAAAATTTTTCCAAGTACGCATGTGTTTTATTTATACTTATATATAAAATAAAATTTTACTTTGGTCCTGTGGAGTCGTGACTTGAGTACGTATTTACTCAAATGATGACTCCACTACCCGTTTCGTCCACATTAAAAACTAAATCAGGCTGGTAGTTGCCTTCGTCTATTAAGCGTTTAAATTCGGAAGGATACTCTTCCACCACTGCAACGTCAGCACTAGCAGCCTCACCAGACACTTTCACATTGTGAATTTTACAACAGTTTTTAAACTGATGAAACCACCCTTTGCTGACCGTAAATGTTTCAGTGCTACCAGACTCCTCACATATTTCATCAAATAACGACTTTGCCTTGTCCAGAATTACCACCTGTGTAACAGGAATGCTATTTTGGTTTATACCATCAACCCACAACACTAACAATTACTCCATTTTTTTTCCATTGTCTCACTGCATGAATAAGTTGTTCTGGAGGATGACAAACTTGTTATCCCTTTGTGTGTGCGCTTTATTTTATCAACATTGTTCATAATTGTTGATAGAGTAGGTGGTGCTAAACTCGATGCCTTACACACATCCGACCAATGCTTACCAGACTCAATGCGACGATCATCACATCCATTTTCTCCTTAATTGTTAGTGTTTAACACTCTTTTTGCACCCCCTCCCCCCCAAAACACAAACTGTCCTATGCTTAGAGCTCATGGTTACACAAAAATTATTATTAATGAGAAATAACACTGTGTAACCCATTAACAATTGAGAGAAAATTCACAACGAAACGAACATGGCACACTGAATGTAAACAACTCTTGGCGTAGCTATCATTCCACCCACAATGCACCACAAAAAACAAAAGAAACACCTAGTGTGTGTTTGGACTTGCAGGTGTTGCTGCAATGTATTACTGAGTTGTGATTTTTTTGTTATTTTCAATTTTATCAGGTCATAATTTGAGACAGTCGTAAGATGGACCATTGTAAAACGGGACCTACCTGTATGCTATGGGAAATGTTCAGTGGATTTATCTTTGAAGCCAGAAATATTTGTCTATAGTTTTAAGGATAAATCATCATCGTCATCATCAGCCATTTTCAATCCACTGCAGGATGAAGGCCTCTTCGGCAACTTTCCAGTTCTTTCTGTTTTGTGCAATGGCCATCCATTTACTACTTACAAACTCATGAATTTCATCTATCCATCTCCGCCATTGTTTTCCAGGTTTTCTTCTAGCTCCTCTTGGATACCATTCTGTTATTTTCTTAGTCCATCTGTCATGTCTTCGAGCTGTGTGTCCTGCTCAAGACCATTTTAGTTCTTTAATTTTGATAAGAATGTTCTTCACTTAAGTTTGCTGCCTAATTCATGTGTTTCGCTTCTTATCTATTAGTCTGATTCCCAATATAATTCATTCCATTCTTTGCTATGTCGTTCTCAGCTTCTCTTCCATTTTTGTGGTGAGTGCCCAAGTTTCACTTCCATAAGTCATGGTGGGAAGTATACATTGGTTCATTATTTTACATTTCAGACAAACTGGGATATTGCTCCTCAGTATGTGACTATATTTCCTGAATGCTATCCATCCAAAATTTATTCTTCTCTTGACTTCCAGCCATTTATTAAGGATAAAGTACATGGCCTACTTAAGGAAGTTCACCATGTACCAATGGCCAAGTTCTGTGAAATGTAAGATGTTAAAATGGCTGGCAAGTGAGGTTAAGAGTTTGATTGAGCGAAAACAATACGGGCATGGTACAATTACAAGTACGTGATTCTGATTTGTAAGTGACTATGTAGCAGAACTACTGATGAGGGAAGACAAGCAAAAACTGATTAAGGAAAAAGCACTAGCAAAGAGTTCTAAGCACAAGGTGTGATAGGGAGTTTTTGTGGGAATAAAAACAAGAATGGAACAGTAAATCAAATAGGTTCCTTGATTGATTATAGCGGAAGGTCCGTAGAAAGCTATTTTTTATTATTATAATTGAATTAAAAGAAAGAGAGAAGATTTTTATTATAAGTACATAGAAAAAAAAAACTTTTTAATTATAGTAGAAATGGTAAGTCGGTTTAACAAATAGTTCCCGATGATATTTATAAATAAAATCAAACTCAAATTTGAGGATTGTTCAGGAGTAAGACTGCTGTAAAATAAGTGATATAGTGATGTCAGAAAATCATTTGTTAGAAAAAACTACTGAGTTAAAGGAAGGCAAGGCTCCAAAGGAAGGAGAATATATATTCATTTAAAATTAAAAAGGCTGTATATGAGTGTATTACTGTTGTAAATGTTAATGAGAGCATCATTAGATTCCAGGCACATCCCTTTGGATGGGAAAGTGTTCATCTCCCCAATCCAAAAAGATAATGCTGAAGAGGAGTTGGGTAGGCCAGTGAGTTTAACTTCTATCACAGGGAAGATAATGGATTCTATGGAAACAGCTGGATGTAAATTCTGGAATTATGTATCTATATAATGCTAGAATTGTTATTGAAATAAAACATTGCGAATTTTCCCATGTTGTATGAATAATAATAATAAAAAAAAAATGTATAATTCTACATGACTTACATAAGGGCTGATCTATGGGTGTAATGTTCAATTAAGCACTACTATTCCTATTTGTAATATTCTACGAAAAGTATTTGTGAATATATTTCCCCATACTGTTAATCCCCACACACGCAAAATGAAGGCTTGTCTGTCTTTGGAAGTAGTGCCTAACTGGATTTCCAAGGGCACATCAAAGAGTGTTTTCTTTGTTCACAGAGCTTGAAAATAATTCTTTTTACTGAATTTTTTGCCAAAAATATTTTGTTCAAAAAGATTGACAAGGAATTGATAATACCGTAAATTGACCTGGAGCTGGAAATATTTTTGTTATGGTGAAAATTTCGTTAAAACAGTTTGTTGTAACAGGATTTTACTATGCCCAGTAACTTTCAGGGAAGCAGAAGAGAGTGAATAAACTATTGAGTTTAATCACCAGGGCATCACCAAACTCAAGAGAAATTCACTTGTATTGGAATTAGGTGCAATAAAGTAAGGAAAAAAACAAGTATGTAATTACTTGAATTATTCATGTTTTAAATAAACTTTTATTGCAATAATAAATATTCTGAAAAAAATCATTAAAATACAGTTATTCTAAAAACAAAAAAATGGATATTGTTACTGCAAAGTTTAGTTAAGTTTAATAACTCCACACTACCTGTTCGAATAAAGTGAGCTCTTAAAAAACATAAGCAATCAATAGTATGATTGTTTAAAATGGATCTAATTGTGGTACATACAGTATGTGATTAGCAGCAGAAAACAACCTTTCGGATTCTATTCTGGTACTGAGATAATCATAGAAGATTTCAGTCCATATTTTCTAGGCTTTGAACTTTTTTTAGCAAAAATATTTCATTAATTTCCGACTCAAGTTCATCTTTTAAAATCTCATTGGAGTCAGGCAATTTCTTACATTTGTATTTTGGAAAGAATTTCCGGAACACTGATGTTCTGTTCCATGGTTGAATTGTGTTCATCATTTTCTGAAGGAGAAAGATGTTTTGAAGTATAATTTTCAGTATAATACATCTTTACTGAGTCTGGGAGAGAGCAAAGAGTGCAATTAAGGAATTCTTCACATATATAAATGCAAAGAAAAGGATAAATCAGATTGGACCCTTATGTAATG
Organism: Mastigoproctus giganteus; assembly: GCF_048544385.1. Classification (NCBI taxonomy): domain Eukaryota; kingdom Metazoa; phylum Arthropoda; class Arachnida; order Uropygi; family Thelyphonidae; genus Mastigoproctus; species Mastigoproctus giganteus. Next base: position 119,414,986 of record NC_143583.1, on the reverse strand, counting down.
GATGTGGGACAGTATTACATACCACAGCTGAAGTTGCAGATAAACTCGACAGTTACTTTGCATCGATATTTACATTTAAAAAAAAAAACCTTTGTTGAGATTTTTTTTATGTAAACCCCAAACACGAGAGGTATTGGAACCTATAGTACTTAGTACCGTGCTTGGGTTGGGAGGTTGAGAAGATGAAAGAAGATATTTGTTGACATTAGACTTGAACTTCTGTAGCCTGTAATTTTCAGGCAATACGTACGAAGGAAGGTTGTCCCAAAAAAAAAAAAAAGCAGTTGAATGAATAAACGAGGAAGATGAAAAAGTTGGTTCTGTGAATTTGAAGTTGGACAGTAAATGGATGTTGGCTGGTGGTGGCACGTGTTTGGACGGTTTTGAAAGAGAGAGCAAGAATAGAAGCATATTCAGAAGAAACGTGCCCATGGAAGTGTCTGTAGAAGAGGCATGCAGCAGAAACAGTACATGTATGAGACAGCGAGTGGAGAGAGACTGTTAGAGAAAGAAGAAAACCAAGTTTTTTAGATGCAGAGGAAGCACAATATTTGTAATGTGCTTGTGCCAAGAGAGATTAGAAGTCAGGGTAATCCCCAAAAGAGATATATCATCTCGCCTAGAAATTGGAGTGTCATCAAAGATAAGCATAGGAGCAGAAGAATTCTTTTTGCGAGATATAAGACAAGACTGAGTTTTAGAAGGGTTGAAATCAACTAAGTTGTCTTTGCCCCACTAGAGAAATACCTGGAGATCAGCATTTAAGGAATTGGTAGCAGATTTTCGAGAAGTTGAAGCTGATTGAGCAGGAACAAGGTTTCCTAAAATGGAAAGTGGAATGCAATGTGCTATTATCAGCAAAACTATGGATAGGATTTCAAGTTAGTGGACGAAGGTCATTAATATACAACAGGAAAAGAGTGGGGGAAAGAACTGAATCTTGGGGGATACCAGCATTAGTGGAAAACTTAGAAGCCAGAGAGCCATCTACCATCGCCCTTAGTGAGCGATCAGAGAGAAAACTGGATAACCAGTTGCAAACCATAAGATGGAGGCTTGTCTAGAAGACCTTTATGCCACACACGATTGAAAGCCTTTAAGATGTCAAGAGGAACTGCCTGTATTTCACCGAACTTTTCCATTGAATTTGTCCATAAATGAGTAACATAAGTCAGTAGATCGACACTGACGGAATCCATACTGATGATGGTTGATCAGACAGAAGTTTTCTAGGTAGTTTAAGATTTGGCGATTAATTGATTTCTCCATTGCTTTAGAAAGAGTAGAAGTAATGGCAATGGGACGATAATTGGATGGGAGGGATTTGTCACCCTTTTTAGGAACTGGCTGGATATGAGCAAATTTCCAAGCAGAAGGAAAAACACCTTTGGAATAAGAAAGTAAAAAAAGGTGGCAAAGAACAGGAGTAAGTTCAGGAGCAGAGGTTTTGAGAACAAGTGGAGAAATACCATCGGGACCTGGAGCTTTCTTAACATCAAGATTTGTCAAAATCCTTCTGACATCCTTTTGACAGAAGACCACAGGAGGCATTTAATGGAGCATGTTGGGAATGGTTGGAGGTGTTTTTTTTCCAAGATCATTAATACATGAGTTAGAAGAAAAATGGGATGCTAGCAAGTCAGCTTTATCCTTGGACAAAGGTGGGAACAGAGATTGGCAAAAGTTGCAGCCAATAACTTTGGCAAGAATGCTCGGCTACCATTAAGGCAAAAAGCAAGTTTTCTACTCTTAGCCTGTTGAAACTCTAGTTTGGACTGATTAATAACTGCTTTACAATTGTTGCGAGCTTTGGTGTAGGCAGAAAATGAAACTGAAGAATTAGAAACAAGCCAATTACGGTATGTAACGTTCTTCTCTTGAACAGCCTTAGCACATTTATTGGAAAACCAAGGTTTAGATAAAGGACGAGATTTTAAAGTGGAGTTTGGGCTAAAGGATTCCATTCCTGCAAGAATAATTTTACTGACACGATCTGAGCAAACGTTGACATCAGAAGTTTTGAAACAGTAATCCAACCAACCAAGGAAAAGAAGAAAAGAAATCTCGCAGTTCACCCCATTTTGCATTCTTGTAATGCCAAACAATACAAGGTTGGGAATAGCCATGAGATAAAGGCTCCATTGGAGAAGAGACAATCACCAATTTGTGATCTGAGATGCCTAAACAACCTCTCACTTCGACTGTGGACTCAACAGTGCACTGTTCATCTACATCAACTGGATACACTTCTTTTTAAATGGAAATGTCATGATGAAATTTTGATACACTTTTTTGATACACAGACACTATCTTCAAAATAGCAGCTTGTACACTTGAAAGAATGCATGATATCTGTGCCGTGCCTTGATAATGGCATTCTAACTCATCTGGAAAATGAGCTGGAATGAAGGGTTCTTTGTGAGAAAAGGATCAAGCATGTTGGCTGTATGGTTAGGATTGTTTGGTGTTCTTGTAGATAAATGAACAATCTGTGTGAGGTCATTAGTAATCGCAAAAGCATCAGCATCTCGACCAGCTGGGTCGGTGTGACTAGAAAACGTAAGCCAACTGGAGTTCTGAACATTAAAATCACCAAGGAAAATTACTTCACTGTTAGGAAAGTTGGACTGGCGAAAGTCAAGTTGCAAAGAGAGGAAGTCAAGCTCCAAGTGATTAGTGGAATTGGGAGAAAGGTAGAGACAACAGATGAATTTAACACAATGAGGTAGAGAGATTTTAAGCCAGAGAAGATCAAAAAGAGGAGATTCCAAATTATCAAGTCTCTGTCAGGGAATATCAGAATGGACATTTGCACAAGTATCACCTTTGAGGCGAAAAGAATCATACAGCAAATAATTTGGGCAACTGAGATGAGCAGTCTTCGAATCAACCGATAACTGAGATTCTGTCAGAAAAAGTACATGGGGTTTGTCAGACTGCAAGTGGAAATGGACATCGTTGAGATCAGAATTGAGACTACGTATATTTGTGAAAAGAGGGGTAGTGAAGTTGAAAAAAATGTGATTAAAATGATGTTGAAATTTCAAATGATTATTTAATGAGAACTTTTGCACCTACAGGCGAGTAAGGCTCCTGTGGTTGATGGCATATACCCTATAATCTTAAAGGTTGCGGCAAATGAGTCATTGAACCATTAAGGCTAGTTATGAGAGCATCACTGGACAGGAGAGATTCCGTTGGATTGGTGTAAATTGGAACATAAAGGCAGTTTTAGGAGTGTAACAGGAAATTACTGACCCGGCCAGTCTAACTTCAGTAGTAGGGAAAATCATGGAGGCAATGATCAAGGATGGAATTCAGGATCATTTAGATGGAAATGGAATTCTTTAGGATACACAGCATGGTTTTGTAAAGGGAAAATCGTGTTTAATTAATCTGGTTAGCTATTTTGGCAGGGTCACTCAAGAACTGAACTTTGGAATAATTTTGACATTGTTTATTTTGATTTTAGCAAAGCATTTGACTGAGTGCCACTTGAGTGGTTACTTTATAAGTTGGTTGGTTGTTGGGTTTTATTGGCGCATTAGCAACTAAGGCTATAATGCGCCAACTTTATAAGTTGGAGCAGGCTAGAATCGTAGGGAAAATCCTTAGATGGATAGCTGAATGGCTTCAGGGCAGGAGGCAGAATGTTGTGATAAATGCTTATTCCTCAGATTGGGTTAATGTAAGCAGCGGGGTTCCCCAAGAATCAGTATTGGGACCACTTTTGTTTTTGATTATGTTAAATGACATCTATGAAGGATAGAGGGTGTGAGGTCTAAATTTGCAGATGATGTGAAGATTGGTAGAGTAGTTAATGATTGTTGCCAGGCAGAGCTTCTTCAGAGTGACCTAGGTAGACTTCCGAGATCGTCTGAAAAGTGGCAGCTATGCTTTAATTCAGCAGAATGCAAGGTCTTACACCTGGGGAACAGTAACCCCAAAATAACTTATACACTTGGTGGAGTTGAACTATAGTGGAAGTACAGGACTTAGGAGTTACAATATGGTCAGGCATGAAGTTGTCTGAAAAATGTAGACAGGTTGCAATGTTGCATAGTGTCCTCTCGATGATTTATGGAACATTTGCTAATAGAGATAACGAGGTCATAATCACATAAAGGTGATTTTATAACCTTTATGCGATTAAATTATAAACAATTATTTTTTTAAAATTAGTACTGAAAATTCGGTATTTTTTGTTTCAATACCAGAAAAAATTGTAATGGTATTGTAAGCCCTAAATGGAATAGTGCCAACATATTGCCAATCCATAAAGGCAGTTCTAAGGGTAAAATGGGTAACTACCGACTGGTTAGTCTGACTCCAGTGGTAGGGAAAATCTTGGAAGCAGTGAACAAGAGTACATTGCAGTAGTACTTTTGTAAAATACAAATCTTGCAGACAGGTAACGGGCAAATCGTGGGGGACCAGTAAGGTCCATGACCAATTTCCAATTCATCACAGACCATACTTTGAGTAGCACTGTAATCCTCTAATGGATTATTTAGATTGAAATGGAATTCTGAAGGAAGAACAGTCTAGTTTTGTAAGGGGGAAAATTGTGTTTAACTAATCTGTTTGGCTATGTTAATGTTATGGTTTGCCTAGAGTTCCTTAATTAAAAGACAATAAGAATGGGATCCTAAAATTGCAGAACTTACCTCTTGACTGTTAAGTTGATAATGAATTAAAGAAATTTATTAAATTGGCATGCCACACATATGCAGTACTTTACATTTGTCAACATTAAACTTCAACAGGCATTTCTCAGCTCATCTGCCTAATTTTTTTAGACCTTGTTCTTGTAGGTAGATGACTTTCATCGACTGGTGAAATACCACCACTTTGCTTATTGGGGGCTTGAAGTGGTGAAACCCATGTTTAGTCTCTAGAGCAAAGTTTCCGGCATCCCCCATACTTCTCCTTCAACCCATGCATGGTACTAAGTACTATAGGTTTTGATACCTTTCGTGTTTGGGGGTTTCATAAAAAAAAAAAAAAAAAATTACTGACATTAACCACCCCTGCCAACCTTTGTATCATCTGCAAATCTAGATATTAAGCCTGACATACCTTCATTCCTTTCATTAATATCTGAGCCTTATACACTCGGGCAGATTTTATTGGACGACGACAATGTGTCAGATGTACTCAAGTTTTTACAACTAATTAATCTATATAGTTTTATTTAGATTTCTTCAAGATTTGATACACTATAACTGTTTATGCCATATGTTATTTTATTGTATATTTTATACATTTAGACTTGGCACACAATAGCCTTAGATGATGATGTGCCATAAAACTAATAACCAACCAACCTTTCGTTAATAAATATAGAATATATTTATTAACTTGGAATAACATTATTCCAAGAATAGCAATGCCTTAAAAACCACTCTCACTTGGCACTTGGTTGGGGTTAAGGTAAAAATCAGAGGAAGAAAGGGATTCGAGATTTGCAGTACAATTGGACATGAGTTTCTCCAAGTAGTGTAAAGCAGTCAACAAAGAGAAAGCCTATGGTGTTATATCAATGAGTTATTGGACATTGCTAGTAGATAGGAGGCTATTATTCCACTGCATAATGCAATTGTTAGATTGCACTTGGAATACCGTTATCAAGTTGAGACTGCACCTAAACAAAATAGATTTCAAGTTTCTTGAAAGAGTCCAAAACTGGTGTTGTGCCTTGTAAGATCAACAATAAGACTGTCTTAGGAGACAATTGAGTTGTAGGAGGCTCTGAGAGAAGGTAAAATGAATGAGGGCAAAATTATCACTGTAATAAATGATTCCAGAAATAGCAGCCATAGATTCAAATTATGGGGGGGGGGGGCAACAATCCAGCTTAACCAAATTGTGGTTAAGCTGGATTTCTTAACCAACCATAGTTCTGTTTCCACCATGTATAGTTGAGGGATTTTAACTACTTAGAAAAATACAGGTCAGCTGGATAGGTGCCTGTGTGAAAAGGGAGACACGTATATAGTTCATTTTCCTTTATTATATTACCATATTTGTCAGCTTATAAGACGCTGCTGCTTGGAAGATGCACCCTAATTTTCGAATTTTTTTTCTTAATTTTAAATTTAAGAAAGGGGGAAAAAAGCTTTTGAAAAAATTTATTGTTAATACAATGGAAACTTAAAATCCAATAAAAAATAAAACTCAAAAGCCAATAAAGAAAGCTATAGGATTTATTACTCTTATTTTAGTATTATTCAACTTCAGATTCATTACTGACTTGATTATCATTATCCCCAACATCATCCTCTTCACTAGTATCACTGTCACTCTCATACAATAAATGAACTTCAGTGCCATCCATTGCATTACTTATACCACATTTTTTAAAGGACTTTACCACACTTTCAGTCTTAACATCATGCCATGGCTTCAGCACATTTGTGCTGTTGATGGACGTTTCATCCTTCCCGCTGGTGTCTTATCATGGTTCCCCTCAATCATCCATTTATTCCATTGCTCCCTCATATTATTCACATGGAATTCACTTATTACTCCAACAACAGCCTAATAATTACTGAAAAGTGTACTGACTATGATGTAAACTATCTGTTAACTACATTTTGTCGCTTGTAGATTTTTTGGTTTTGTGCATGTGCTGTATTGCCACTTTTGGCTTCTAGGATGCAGGGTGATATTTTAAGATACTTGTAAGGAAGGAAAAGTGCATCTTATGAGCAGACAAATACATTAATGAATCGACCGTCCTCTTCCCCATTATTTTTGGATGATGCAGCAAAAGCTTTGGACTTCCTTACACCATTGGATAATACTAATACCATAACAAAGAGAAATTTCTGAAATCCTTATTCTCCCAACTAAATACTCTTATTGTTGTCTTCTTGTAAACTCTAACATTGAAAAAGTTTTTCAATGTTATTTTTTAGAGTATTTCAAAGAATATTTCACTTGGCATTTGTCAGTTTACTCTCTGGACTTGGCTTGCAGCTCTTGCTGGCCATTGTATCACATGGATGTTTCAGGTAGGTGCCCTGTGGAGAGGATTTAAATTATTATTTCACACCACTTGCATTATTTTTCTTCATAATCTAACATAATTACTATTTATTAACATCGTGTGAATATGAGACTTACATGTCAGGTGGACAGAAGTGACTTATGTTTGGGCCTTGTGAAATGTACATTTCTCACAAAAAAAGGAAAATATTTTTCCAATTTCATCAAATGAGTGGTGGTTAAGTACATTGTTTAGGCACTAGTAAAAAAAAAAAAAAAAAAAAATGTGGCAGTTAATGTTTTAAACTAGACTGGATAATATAGTTTTACAGTTTGCTAGTGACTATAGCAGTGTTGCTTTGTAGTATGCAAAAGTTAAGTGAATTCTGGTAAGAAGCACTTTGTTTACCAGCATTTACAAAATTCTAAATGAAAAATAGTAGCGAAAAAAATACATACTTGCATATTATTATGTTACTTTCATGGCTAACAGATTTTTTTTTTTTTTTTTTTTTTTTGTAAATTGGAACACAACTTGGAGAATGTTATATATTTCTTTTGGGAGGGGGAGGGCAGATTATACAAAGGAACATGGTACACATAAAGAAAAAATTATGTGAATGTACACTTACATTCATCGTGTACTAATAACTAGGTATAATGCCAGCAGAAATATTTATATTTCCCTTGGTGAGACAACCGATGGTTTTAGAAGATATATTGCCAGTGCAATAATTGGAACCATGGATGCTACCAAACCCTCAAAACTATATTTACTTCAATATATGTGTGAAGTGCAGTACTTAAAAAGACAAATGGCTCATCTCTCAATATTTTTTTAAGATACTATTTCTGTAGTTTGGCCAGATGAAATTGTCCTGCTGTTCCTAATAGATACAGATGAGTAGTAACGAATGGGCCTGGAGTACTGGGGTCCATAGTTTAATATACACTTAAGTTAGTTAGAAACCAGTTATACAAATATATTAACAAAAATCAGTAGCTTTCGGGACGCGTGTCCCTTTGTCAACTGACAAATTAAATACAAATTTAAATACAATACAAGCTGAGTGAGGCACGTTAATCATGTGCCATTGTTGTTGCCCGGACGTGTGCTGCTTTCTACACCACTGATCATCCAGCAATAAAACGGTTGTCTCCAGGATGGGATGCAGACGAATGCCTTTCTGGCGATTTAATGCCTTTGGATTGCTTACTATGTTGAGTGACTCTAGCCATAGGCGGTGGCGAGAGTGCCGTGAGTGGTCTACTATTTCAAAGTCGCGTTTGGGGTCAAGATCGTGGTTGGTGGCCCAGAAATGTTCCGTGACCGCGGAACATTTCTGGGAATTAATGGAGAGTGAAGCTATATAAACAGGAAGAGAACTACTCCTCACCTTCCCATAATGTAATCTATTAGTAGGGAGGCAGCTATGTGGGTATTGAAAAAATGCAAATGGATTACCAATATGAAACTAAGCCAACCAAAATTGGATAGGATGAAGCCCTATCAATATGAGAGTAGAGTACTTGAAATTCATAAAGTCTTGGGAAAGACTGAAGAAGCATTAGAAAATGGTTTTAAATTATTGGCACATGAAAGTCTCTGCATCTTATCACCACTTCTAATAATATTCATGAACCACTAATAAAGAAATACAAGTTACTAACTGTGGTATGGTGAATTTAAAAATTTAAAACTAATAAAAATGTTATTATTTTTAGCCATGTAGTTCAAGGAAATTCAAGGCCTTTGCGGGACTGTTTTGTCCAGCAAAAAAAAAAAAAAAATATATATATATATATATATATAATATATATTAATAAATAAGCTACCTATTGGACTTCTTCTCCCTCATGTATATTAATAGTGACAAATAATACAGGAAAGCAAGATTAAAAAGCATCACCAAAAAGAAAAAAAAAAATACCCACTCACCTGTCCATGTCCAACCCATCCAAGAATTTGTCTAGTTCTTCCTTGAATCCCACCATTGTTTGGCACATTTAGCTGCCATTGCATCATAAAACTTGCAGGTAACAACAACAGTCTTCCTTGAATTTATTTTAACTACCCACTTCCACAACAACAGATGGAAGTTGGTTCCAATAATCACCTGTTGGTTGAAGGAAAACTCTGCACATTTATGCCCCTTGTGTGTGGTCTCAGCAAGAGGAAAAATGTCATCAACATTGAGCTTACCCAATCTATTCAAGGCCTTAAACACTCAATCAGATCTCCTTGTAGGTGCCTAGTCTCCTGGTACTGCGGTTTGCAGAACTGAAGCCTTCCTTGGTAAGGGCATCCTTTTGTTCTCTTTGCCAACCTCATTGTCCTTCTCTGCACCCATTCCAGTGGATCTTCCTCCTTCCTAAAATGAGGCCTCCAACCCTGTATTTCCTTGTACAAAGGGATAATCACTTCCTTATCCCTGCTAGCAAAGTTCTTGTTTATCATTCACAAAGAATATTGTGAATGATAAACAGGAACTAATTAAAATAGCAGCTTATCTGCACTACTAAAAGAGTTTCATATCTGACTGCAGAGTTGCACCTGTATCTCTTTCATTTTCTGTATTCTGAGTGTAGTACCACCCAGTTGGTATGTTAATCTAGGATTACTGCTACCCATACGCATTACCATTTACCAATGTTAAACTTCATCTACCATTTCTCGGCCCATTGGTGTAATTTTTCTAAATCTTGTAGTAGCTTAGATTGATTACTGTCATTAGCCATGCTGCCAACCTTTGAATCATCTGCAGGCTTAAATATTATTCCTGATATACCTTTATCAATATCATTAATAAATACTGAAAACAGTGGACCTTTTACTACACCCTGGAGGACTTCACTAATAACATTAATCCACGAAGAGCAGTAGATGACTTTCATCAACCTGTGAAATACCACCACTTTGCTTATTGGAGGCTTGAAGTGGTGAAACCCATGTTTAGTCTCTAGAGCAAAATTTCCGGCATCCCCCTCTCTCCATACTTCTCCTTCAACCTATACACAGTACTAATTACTATAGGTTTTGATACCTTTCGTATTTGGGGTTTTCATTAAAAAAAAAACGCTTTCTTCTCCCACTTAACCATCCCTTTATCCATAGCAGTTTAATTGCCCTTAATGCCACATCATTGCTCTGGTTTGTACGGCAGTATATTGTGTGCAACAGTAGAGCTGTGGTATATGGAAGCTTAGATTTGCCATAAGCCTCTTTTAACATTTCATACACTTCAGCTGATGTTTTCTTGAGATGGTAACAAAATTTATGAGAAACATACCGTTCCTTGCATGTCACATGCATAGTTATATAGGCTAAACATAACTGACTGTCAAGGTCACACTGTGCACAGTTGCTATATGATGCAGCTTGGTTTGGTTTAAATGCTGCAGCTCAGCCAGAAAAAGCAAGCAGTAGGGTTTGGGAAAAATTGATTATTCATTTATTGAACAGCCCTCATATTATACGTGGATGAATAACATGCAAATAGTAATTGCAAATCTTTAAGAATCTGAATAAATCAGTTAAATGTTGCATTGAATTTGTCATGAAAATTAGTTAACCAAAAACAAAAGTAATACGAGTTGGGACAAATGCGGAAAATTTTGGAGTGTGAACTAAATTATCAAAAAATGAAGATTAGATATAGCAATAGAATAAATAAAGCAGGAAGTATAAGAATTCATTTAATCAAATTTATTTGGAGAAAGAGAATTTAGTCTAAAGACAAAATTAGCTGTGAAACAGCACGATTTTTAAGCCTATTGAAGCCTGTGGAGATGAGTGCTGGGTGAGAAATAAAAAAAACTGATAAAAAAGTAATCTTCAGAAATGAGCATTAAGAAAAATAAATGAAACTAATGGGTGGAAACAATGGCAAAGCCATATGAAATATGAAAATAAAATTTAAAAAAAAAATTGGATAACAGATATCCACTGAAAGGTAAGTGAAAAAAGTTCATAAATCAGTTTGTGAATTAAATTTGTAGTGACTAATCTTTATTCATAAGATTTATAATTTGACATTATTATATGCTATAATTCCTGATGTTAGCCTTTTTTTACCATTACCTATCAGTCGTTGTTTCTCACTTTTGAAATACCAGGTGTCATCACATTACATCGCTTGAGAAAAGAAATGAGGCATTGGTGGAACCTCTGCAGGCATGGGCGTCCGCAGAGGGGACCAAACTAGGCACTTGTCCCTCCCTGGGATCGAGTAAAAAATTCCACAAATTATAATCATAAAAGTGATTGAGATATGTAACCTTACACCCTCGACCATGGGACGCTTTGTCTGCCTTAAAATTTTATTACGGGTTGGCCGGTTTTGGCCCTCGCCGGGATAACCATAGAACACGTGTTTCATCTATTGCAGCTATTTAACAGAGTTGCTGTTTTTGGTTCATCGACTGATATTCCCCAAACTTTACCAGAAGTTTTGGAACATTGTGACTATTTCCCTTCTATTAATTCGGCAATAACTATTGGTGTGATATTACCTGTTACGACCTGTACCATTGAAAGAAGTTTCAGCACCTTGAGATGTGTGAAAACATGGTTAAAGTGTTTTCACTATATCACTATCTCAGAAACTCGCCTATAAGGTTTATGTATGGTTAGTGTGCACAGGAAGAAACTAGAAGAGGAAGCGGTAAAGAAGAAATCTATTGAAAATGTCATCAATAGGTTTGCAAGCGATTGACGGAGAATTCTTATACGATACGTGATTATTGAAATTATTATTATCTATATATATATGAAGTTATGTAAAAGAATATAAGAAATAGAAAAGGAGAAAGAGTGACAGACCAGATTAATGCCATCAAATTTATGGTTGTACATTACATCTGTCTGTATATAACAATTTTTTAGTTGTAATACCAACTAGATAAATTAGAGAATTTAGCATAAATGTATTAGTGGTGCAAACTATACTCATTAGTTCAAAGGGCCAAATTTAGGTAACCTAAGTTGGACTTCTTTGTTGTACCCTATATATAAACACATAAAATAAAATAATATAAAATAGTAAAATTTAAATGATAATATAGCTAATTATTGATATGTGGATGCATTGAATGGCATGTTAAGGCTAGCTCCACTCAATATATCCCATCAATAATTAGCTGAAGTTTCTGTTTGCTATTTGCCAAATGGCAAACAGAAATGAGTATAGTTTGCATCCCTAATACTTTTATGCTAAATTCTCCAATTTATCTAGTTGGTATTATAATTAACTAAAAAAACTGTTATATATATATATATATATATATATTAATTCTTGTTTCCTTTATATTGTAAATCTATATACATTATGTATGTGTTTTTGTATTCATGTAATTATTTGTCTCCAAGCTTTGCCCCCCCCCCCCCTGGAAAATTTTCTGTGGATGCCCATGTCTGCAGGTAGTTACCTGATATTGTGATTGAAATTAGGCTGTGTACCATGTAAAGGGTTATGCTATCCATCAGAAATGCTTTAATGCTAGCTCTTGGGAAAATAAAAAACATTGCCTTTTACTGAAAGACATTACAGTAAACCCCCGCTATTTGCGGTATCTGTATTCGCGATCGCTGATTTAATATAAAATGAAACCTAAAAAAATGTGAATTTTAAAGCGCCGTGAATATTTCCCGCCATAAAAAAACATGGGCGTGGCTAAAATTATCTTTCCTGGTCAAAACAGTGCTCAGTGGGTGGGGGGAGAGGGATGACAAAATTGCGAGCGTGGAAGGTTTCGTTGTTTGCTTTTAATTTATATGCTTATAAATTGAATAAATTTATCAATTTATAAATTGATATGCTTACAAAAATTATAAATCTACCGTTTTGCAGGGTAAAACAGACTTTTTCGAGTGTGTTAACGGAAGAAAGTGACTTTATTGTGGACAATTTCTTTCTAACCCCTACAAAAATATGGCTACGAATAACAAGAGAAATGTGAAAATATCAAAGATGGTGATGACATTGGCGAATAAAATTGAGTTATTAGATAAAATTTCTAATGGTGAAAGTGTCTCCTCAGTGGCAAAACATTATAAAATCAATGAGTCAACAGTACGATCAATCAAGAAATCGGAAGAAAAAATCTGCCGTAGTGTCCGTGAAAACGCTAATTGCTTCAAAAATTTGCTCTGTAACTCTGATGTTAAATTAGAAAAAACGGAAAAGGCTTTAAATCTGTGGATAGAAGATGGAACTCAAAATAAAATTACGTTAAGTTCACTCATCATTCGTGAAAAGGCAAAACTCCTTTATCAACACTTTAGCAAAACTGGTGATAGCACTGGCAGGATAAGTTTTTTAGCTAGCAAAGGCGCTGGTTTGAAAGATTTGTTTGAAATTTCTAATAAATATTACATTTAATATTAAATTTTCTTATTTTCATTTTGATGCCATATGCTTGCATTTCACTATGTACATAGTCATATTATGAAGGTACATATAATACATACATAGACAAAATTTTAGACTAATTTTTCTTATATATTTCATACTTTGGAACGAAACCCCTTTATTACTGTGGGAGCCATAACTCAGTATTCGCGACATTTCTCAGGAACGTAACCCCCGCGAATAGCGGGGGTTTACTGTACATTAAAATTGGTGTGAATCCCATTAAAGCAGCATGTTTTCTCTTATAAGCTAAATTTCAGTTTTGAAACTTTAAGAAAATTCTTGTTATTATGTGTAATAGATAAAAATAATTATTTGCTTTTATTAAAAATACTAATAGTAGTGTGTGTGTGCTTGTATTCAAAGAAAGTGCATTACCTAGGGATTTCATGTTTCTAACCCTTTTTTGCGATGGTATGTTACATTAATGACTAGTATCACAAATAGAAATATAAACAAAAGCTATTTATTAATAGTTAAGGCAAAGCTAAGTAATATTTGACAGGCTCTCAAAATATTCCGAAATGAGCATTTGCAACCTTTATACAACAGTTTTGGTAAACACGACAATTATGGCTGAAATGTTATCAGAAGCCCTCAATTTGCTTCAGTTTATCATTTTAAATGGAAAACAAAATGAAAAGTTCACCAGGTGCAAACTAATATTTAGTTGAACCACCTCTGGCCCTGGTGACAGCAGCACACCGTTGAAGCATTGACAAGATCATTTTCTGAAGATAATCAACTGTGATAGTTCATAGGTGGTTCCAAACACGAATTGTGGCTTCCTGAAGTTCACAAAGGGTCTTTGGTTTCTTTCTTGCAATTGCAGATTCCTCACGATGCCAACATCTCTATAGGATTTAGGTCTGGGCTGTTTCCTGGCCAGCTAACATTGTAATGGACCGTTCTTCCAACCATTTTTTTCACCTGTAACAAATGTAAATGCATTACTGTCGAACCTCTAATGCAGAAATGAAGCTAAAGTAACTGCAGGTGACCTACTCCGCAATATGAAATGCACCCACATATCATTTGGCTGGTGGGGAATTTCACTTTAGACACCATACAGTCTGGATGGTATTCTTCACCACGTCTATGGTGAATCATCTGAGCCATGCAGGTTGAATTTCTTCTCATCCGAGAAAATAACTGACTTCCACTGCTCCTTACACCAAATTAATCGGGCCTTTTTCATTTTTTGTGTGAGGAGGGGCTTCTTCTTAGGACAACAGGCTACAAGTCCATTTTTGAAGAGGCATCTTCTGGCTGTTATTTCACTTGCTACCACTCCTGTATGTTCTTCCCATTCTCTTTTCAGCTTAGACGACGAAGCTTTACGGTTTTTAAGGTATAAGCACTTCAAAATGTGGCACTGTTTTGGCATAGAGACTCATTTGCATCTGGTTCCTTTTTTTATAAGCTCTTCAAAATGTTGCCCTGTTTTGGCATAGAGACTCATTTGTGTCCAGTTCCTTTTTTTCCTATCAGCAGAACCAGTATTCTTGAGTTTGGAAAGAAATCACTGTCAACTGATGACAAGACCCTCTATAAGCATTATAACGGGAAGCACATCCTCACGTAAAGCAACAATAGCACTCTTTCTTCGTGGCATCAACTTCACTTAACTGCCATCCTGACACAAGCAAGGAATAACTGCAACTGTTGCAGAGTGTACTTATATAGCTGAAAGTAACAGCTGATGTAAATTACTTTTCACCTACACGTGTCAATCTTATCTGATGCAATCTGTAAGAAATATTGCCATATACTTATGTTATTCGGACGACATTACAATTTTAAGGGGTTGATGCACTTTCTTTGAACAACAGATATATGCACTGTAGAGTGTCGAAAATCCAAACGTCGATAATTCAAAACTTCTAATAAGTTTCAAATTAAAAATTCTAATAAGCGAAAATTGGAGGAATGTTATCCACAGGCTATAAAAATGAAGTTGGATAGCACAAATTTACACTTTTTTTTTTCCCCTCCCCTTACCTGTTAACAAAATTAAATGATACATGAAAATTGGAAGAATATTATCCACAGGTTAGCAAAATAAAAATAAAAATTTATGGCTACGCACATAGCTTAATTAATATACATACAGCACTAACTAAACAATTTGTAATCTGATATTTTTGTTCACTGCCTTTTTTGTTTGTTTGTAAAATCTAAAACAGTAAAAAAAATAAGCATCAGTTAATATAACAATACATGGCATGTATCAATTGCAACTAACACGATACATGCAAGTGAGATATGGAGTAAAATGATTCTGAACAGAGTTTTTACAGAATTTCATTTTACCATACTATAGTTTTCTTTTAAAAGGAAGCAGAAATTTTTAGTAATTGAATCCAAGATTGAGATTTTGAACAGACTTTCAAAGGGAGAAAGTGGATCTTCATTGGCAAAATTCTACAAGGTTGGAAAGTCAACCATAACAGATATTAAAAACAACAGAAATGTTTTAAAGTTTGCATCGAATCTTGATTCGGATGGTGCCAAAAAAAAAAAAAAAAAAAAACTTTGGTTCACACAGAGACGAAGTTTAGGAGAAACCATTACTGGATCTTTGTGAAAAGATGCTGGATTTTAACAAAAAAAAAAAAAAAAATCTCAGATTTTAAAGCCAGCATTTTTGTTTCTAAATTTAAACTTCAAAAATTCGAACTATCTTCAGCCCAATTAGTTAAGATTATCGACGCTCTAGTGTGTGTGTAATGATATCTTCATCTATTAATGTTTGGTTTACAATGAAATCATAAATATAAATGCCTTTATCTACCTTTCAACAAAGAAGATAAATTATGAATTTTTTTTAGTGCCTAAAGATCCATGCTTTAGTTTTATAATAAATTTATAAAACCATTTATGCCACATAACACATTGTTGAATACCTTTTCAAGGGCTATCCAAATGCTAGTTATATCCAAGCATAGTATGTGTTTGGATCTGAATTAGCATTCTTTATTCTAAAGTGATCTTAAGTTTAAATACTTATCAGGTATACAATGTCCAGTCAAAACAAAGTATTTGCATTTTAGCAATCAACCATTCCTCTCCACCTGGTAGCAAATGTGTCACGGTGAGAACTGGTAAAGTGATACTGTGGATTCATGGCATTCAGTCCATACAGAGTACTTTATTGATATGCATAAGGAACATCATCTGATGGACTTCAAAGGGTTAATGATTGCTGTGTACCATTTGAAGGGTGGCAATATTAACTTTGAAGCTTGTGGTCTATTCACAAAGTGCTGTAGTTAAAGTGTCCCAAGAGTGTATGTATAATAGATAGAGAAGCATGTGCCCATGCCTCATTCACTGGTCATGGTGAACATAGGTTGTCCCACCTTGTGTGAGCTGATAGGTGGAAAGAAATAGGATATTACCAACTGGTGGTGTTTCCAAACCATCCTTCATATAGGCCTCTGGGATATGTGCCCAGTCAAGATATAGCCCATGTTTATGATCACTCATCACCAACAGCAACAGTGCCTGAAGTTTACATCTGAATGGTGTTATTAGCCATTAACAACTGGGAAAAGGTTGCCTTTTCCTATGAATCACAATCCTTGTTATGCCCTGTGGACAGAAGATGGTATGGTGACAAACTGCACAAAGAAATCACTCTGGTGTCCTGGTCCAACAGAAACAGGCACGTGGTAGCAGTGTTTTGGTATGGGGTATGTTTTCCTGGGTATATCTTGGAATCCTCTTATCCCTAGACCACATTCTGAATGCTAAAAACTTCACATCCATTGTGGCTGATCAGGCATGTTTCTTCATGGTGACTGTCTCCCCGGATGACACTGGTGTATTCCAACAGGATAATGGTCCATGCCACATCGCAGGTAATGTTTGAGAGTGATTTGCCAAGCAGAAACGTGACTTCCTTTTGCTACCATGGCCATCAAATTTGCCAGATATGAATCCACTAGAACAGTGGTCTCAAACTGGCGGCCCGTGGGCTGCACCCCCCCCCCCCCCAAAGCAATTTTACACGTCCCACAAATACATTTCAATTATGCATTTGTTGTAAATACGGTGCTTATATTCACTCTCATTTTGTAAAAAAAAAAAAAAAATTCCGGCCCGTCAGCTGCTTTCAGATCGTGCATTCGGCCCACATGCAATTTGAGTTTGAGACCACTGCACTAGAACATCTCTGGTACATGGTACAACATGCCTTGCCGTGTGGCAGCAGTACTGGTGGAAAGAGGTGGTGACGGTGTTTTGGCTGGATGGTGTATGTATCTTCTGCTCCGATAATTTACTACTTTTTTTCCTCTCCTCCCTCAGATGGCTTACCCCTTGGACATCGGAATCTTTCACTATCATCAGAATATGAATATCATCATGCAATGGCACAACATGCAGCTGTTGTATCAGCGGCCAACAATTCCTCGTTACATCCTGCTATGGCACAGTTGCCTATGCTACCTACTGGATTAAATTTGTCAGTTGGTTCTTCAAATCAGGGTATTCCAGGAAGTATGCCACAATCATCAGTTGCCAATAGCAACACAGTTCATCATATGCAACACAATCCCTCTGGAAATACAGGGGGTGGAGGGAAATCGAAATCAAAGAAACCAAAGGTTAACAAAGATGGTGTACCTGCACCAAAGCGTGCCACAACTGCCTACATTAATTTCACTCAGTGGTATAGAGAAGAAATGAAGAAAACTGGAAGGCAGATTCCAAAGGTGCGTATTATTGGTAGTCTTTCTGAAAAATATCAGTGATAATAGTATACTCAATACAATTTCTATTGAACAGAATTTATTTGCATTTTAATACACTAAAATATATCTTAAAACTGTATATACAGCACTCTCTCGATTTACCGGGATCGGTTTAACTGGGACACTTCAAGGCTCCAAATAAAAAAAAATCAACCAGAAATAAAATTCTAGTAATAACTAGAATAGGTATAAACTGTTTTTACCTGTGTCATAAATAAGCGACAAGCAGGATGTTATAAAGTCGTCATTGAGAGAGTATTATCTTGCAACCCCCACTGCCTTAACACCCAATGCTTAAAAAAAAAAAAAAAAGAGAGAGAGAGAGAGAGAGAGAACAAATGTTTAGTTTGTTTTAGTGCATTGTTCTGTTCCGTCGCACCACAAAGAGAATTTTTTTTTGAAATCGCGAAAATGATAGGTAAACACAAACGAGTTGCACTTTCAATTAAACAAAAATTTGAAATTATTCAAAGTTTGAAAATGATGCATTCTTCAAATCTCTAATGAACCATTGTTGGTGACCAAACCATATGCGACATCAAAAAATAAAAGGAAGCTGTTAGATTTAAAATCGGCATCAAAAAAAATAAAGGGGAAGTATCGTATTGGACATGCGAGTAGTTGCATGGTAAGTTTTTTTATCTATCGCCGTGTTTTTTACATAGGTTGCTGAACATTTTTGTACATACTGTACTGTAGTAAGTCCCTGTCTTACGTAACTTCGAACTTACGTTAATTTTTCTTTTTTTTAGGATTGTAAAATTTAAAACAGAATAATAATAATAATAAGCAATCAATAAAGACGATCACAGCATGCACAAATTGTAGTTTTGGTATATCACGGATATAGGAGCAATATTTTATCAGTCATTCCCTAGTTACATAAAACTCGACTTACGTAAAAAGTCCTGGAACGTGTGTCAGAGGACTTGCTCTATTTTTGGATTAACTGGGAAATCAATTATCCAGGATTTTTATTTTACCATCTATCCCGGAAAATCTAGTCTGCTGTACTTGAGAATAAGCAGCAAATCTTAATTTTAATACTGACTGATTTTTCTCTCTCTCTCTCTCTCACCCACACAAAGATGTGGGAATGAATACAGCTTTCTGAAACTATGAAGAAAACAATTATTTGTATTGCATGCAAGGGTAGTATAATATTTCTATTATACTATCCCATATAGATACTGAGTTCTCGGTTAGTTAACCAGTGTCTCATGTCACTAAGTGTAAATAGAAAGATATGACTGCAGAGATGAACAGGTAGGTGCAGTTTGCTGTCAGGCAGCAAAAGAAAATAAGTTCTTCATGGGAAAATAACCATTACATACTCATTTATGTAATATACATAAATGAGTATGTAATGTTACTAACCTTGGTTAGTAACTCAGAGCTACAAGCTTTCAAAGTGCATGTGTAAATTGTATTGAAAAAATTTATGTATGCAGTAAAAATTTTCTGTTTAGATTGTGATCTCAAATCATGATTAATAGCTTTGTTTTAATAACGTTTAACTTGCTCATTTTGAAAATATTCTATTACCTTTTGTAAAATGGAATTGAAAATTTGTTTTCGTATACAGTCCTTATTAATTACAAAGGCATCTTAAATGTATGGTAACTGATTTTTTTCTGGAATTTTTGGTATTTTCCTAGGGCAAAACACTGCAGCCTATATATTTACCTTGAATAAAAGAAACAACAGACAAATTTTGTTGCTACTTGCATGTGTCTAAAAAATTTGTAAATTTTATATTAAAGTATTATTTTGAGATGCTAATATTTTCAGTTTGTTTTTTTGAGAGCTGCAGTTCAAGTGTTTCACTTGAATCACAGCTCTCAGAGAAATAATGCTGCTATATCTCGTGTAGTACTTCCCATTGTCATATCTGTTTTTGAACTTTTTTTTTGTATGGTATGAACACTGGTCAGGGTTCACAATTTTGTTGTACTGTAGTCAATACCAATATAACAGTTAATATTAGGGCATCATTTCTTTGAGGCAGTGTTTAAGTACAGCATCGCAGCATGCTTACCTGTGATGTATACCTTACTCTGATACCACAGCCAACTTTCTTCTACCAAGTTTTGAATTGCTGTTACAATAGGAAACAGGAAATCTAAGGTAATACAAAGAGATTAAATTCATACTTGCCAGCAGTTAATTTATAGCAGAGGGATTAACTCCATAGGATAGTGTCAAGTTTTTTCTTCCTGGATCCGGGATTCTTGTGTAGTGGAAGCCTAGGATGACCTTTGATCCCATGCTCTGAACATCAGGGTTAGTGTTGCAGGCTGGCAAGGGATTATGAAATCCCTAATTACTGTCTGTAATGCCTATTGCTATTTAATGACAGGGTCACGATTAACAGATTATTTTAACGATGTTTCAAAGAATAGCTCTGAGTGGAAATAATAGAATTAATATCTAAGAAGACTAAGCTGATGACTCAGAGGCATCCTGAGATGACTCAGAATAGAATTAATATCTAACAAGACTAAGCTGATGACTCAGAGGCGTCCACACCATTAATCAACCGATGAATGTTAAGATAATCTGTGAGGTGTGTTTTTCATAAATTTTATTGTGATCTAATATAAACATTAATTTTTATGATCTAATTGAAATATCTGCAGGCTGTAGTTTGTGGACCTCTGGCATAGATGACCACTTGCCTTGGCCATTTATTTTGAAGGGTTGTTCATGAGAAAAAGATCGAGAGTGTTGGGTGTGTGGTTAGGATTTTTTAGTGTTCTTGTAGGTAAAAGAACAATGTGTGCAATTGTTCATTAGTCATTAAAATCACTAGGGAAAATTGCCTCAGCATTAGAAAAGTTAGACTGGAGAGTGTCAAATTTAAAAGAAAGGAAGTCAAAGAGTTCCAGGTGATTAGTGGAGTTGGGAAATCGATAGAGGCAATAGAAGAACTTGGCAGAATGGAGTGAAGGTATTTTAGGCTATAGGAGATTCTAAATTGATAATAAGTCTCTGACAGCGAATATCAAAGTAGACATATGAAAAACCATCTTTGAAGCAAAAGGAATTGTAGAGTGAATAATTAGGACAACTGAAATGACCTACAATTGAGACAACCAATAATTCGGATTCTATTGGGGAAAAGTAAGTGGGCTTGGCAGACTAAGTTGAAATAGACATTGAGATTGGAACTGAAGGCACATGTATTTGTGAAATGAACAAAGTTTTGGGAAGTTTAGATCTAGTTCACAGATAAATTTTTCTATTAGTTTGACTATTTGCAATCTGCTCAGTAGTAAAGTAAAAATTGTGGAGGGGGGGGACACACAAGAAGTAATGAAATATTTTGATCTGTCATACACACAGAAAGAATATACCCAGCTCCTTGACATAACCTGGCCTCAACAGTGCCCCTGCATACATAGTACTCGGAACCCCTTCAGTCGCTATGGCAAGAGAAACATGAGTAGATGCAGCAAGATTATACACTAGCTAATCTGGAGAAGTACCAGTAGATTCAGTCCTATGGACTAGCTAGCAGGCAGATCTGCAAACCCTAGTTTGAGCTGTACCTTTGAAATGTAAGGAAGATTGGATCTTGCCATAATACCCATCATAACGTCAAAAGACATCAATCATGCTTCATGACAGAAGAGATGGGGATTGCCCAGGCTTTGCTCTGGTCACTAAACGATTACACTTCAAGCCTTAAGCAAAGTGGTGGAATTGCACCAGTTTAAAATATCATCTACCTCCTAGTTACTGCCTGATAACACAGAGGGGTGGCATTCCTCTGTTTTCTGGTGGTTACCTCCCATATACTGTGTGCAGCATTTCAGGACTTGTGCGCAGGGATTATATTCAAGCAGAGGATTCAATCGTTGCATAATGACAGGACTTCACTGAAATTTGGGCTGCTTGACTTACAAGTTTGCCTGAATATCACTTCCATCAGCAATTTAGGTTTCCTGGTAGCAAGCCCTGGCTTCTCATACCTGAGAGAAAATTTGCAAGCAAGACCCAATCTTTGTCCCAAAACACTGTTGGCATGACCTTAAGGACAGGAGGCTGTCTTTTGAACTTCTTGTGCAGTGACTAACTATATTTCCAAATGTAAAATTGGAAATATTGCTGATAGGAAAAGGGGAGGAACTATTATTTGTTCTTAATTATGCCTAAAACCAATGAGAAATATTAATATGAGGATGAGTATAAAAATAATGCCTCCTAATTTTTTGCTTCCAAAAATAGATCATTTTGCATATCACTGAGTGGTCACTAGAGATCTCTAGGTTCACCATGCTGAGTGGCGATGTGATTGGTCTCATGATTGCAGCACAAAGATAGTTCAAAATTTTGGCCATTACAGATGTGTGTATCAAGCAAAGAGTAGTGATTGAATTTCTTACCAAGGAAGAAGAAATGCTTATCGAAATCCATACATGTCTCAAAAATGTTTACAATACTATAGATGTGAATACGTTGGGTAAGACAATTTTAAGAGTGTAGAAAGTGACATTGTTGACAAGCTCCAAAGCAGCTGGTCAGTGACAACTTGCTGATCGAAGAGGACCAGTCAAAAGTCACTGCACAAGAAGTTCAAAAGACAGCCTCCTGTCCTTAAGGTCATGCCAACAGTGTTTTGGGACAAAGATTGGGTCTTGCTTGTGGCCTTCTTGGAATGTGGCACCACAATTGACTCATTTCAATATGTGGAAATGTTGAAAAATTTGAAAGCCTGCATCCGTAGAGTTCGACTGGACAAAAATCTCAATGAGGTTCTTCTCCATGACGACACATGACCCCCACGCCAATCCGTACAGTGGATGCCATTGCGAAACAGTGATGCGCTGTTCTTCCTCACTCTCCCCCCCCCCTCATAGCCTGAATCTTGCACCTTCCGACTATCACCTCTTTGGCCCCTCTGAAGGATGCACTCCATGGAACCCATTTTGCTGACTATGACTAGTTCAAGTACAGTGTTTGCAAAGCCCTCCAGAGCAAGAGTAAGGACTTTTACAGGTTTGGAATATAACATCTGACTCAGAGATGGCAGAAGTGCAATGATGGTGACTTTGTGGAAAAACAATGCGTTTATTAATGATTGAGGATGATGTAGAAGGCATAGTTACAGGAATTAAATTTTCTGGGGGGGGGGAAATAGGAGGCATTACTTTCGTACCACTCCTTGTATTCAAATTGTACACCTAAAACATTGATGTTATGATAGTGAAAATGGAAGTTTTATTAATAATGTCAATTTGATTTTAATGTGCCATCTCTATGTTTTGCTGTAGCCATTAATGAGAAATGTTTTTAAGCCAATCACAGAATTGGCTGAGAAATATATTTTGCTATCTCATTAATGACTAGGGGAAAACATAAAGATGTTGTTACGTGTACCTTCCTAATTTTGCTTATCTTACACGAGAAGTGGCGGTACCTGATTATTCTTTTCTGTAGGTTTTACATACCTCTTTCCACTTTTATAGTGGTGAGTGAATTTTTGGCTTTTGTCCCTTTCACCATAGTTTTACTATTTTCTTATGAAAATATTTTTACCAAATATGACAACTTGAGAAGACATTTGCCAAGTTTTTCATGTAATATAAAATTTTGCAAAAGTTAACATGTTTGCTTTGCATAATATCTGTAGATATGATTTTTCAATTTCAGTTGGTGGGAAATGCAGTGTAATCTGACATTGGCAAACAAATAAGCATATGGACAGTGTGCACTGCATAGAAATAAATGTGTAGAATTTTATACTAAATATGATACTGTCATATATGCTGACTATTTATTCTCATTGTTTACCACAGAACATAATTTTCCTCTTAGTTGTGTTAACCATTTCAGGTGCATTGTTCAGAGACGTTTTCCGATAGTGAAATAGCAAAAACATAGTTGTGGAAGAACAAACACAGTAAGCATTTTTAGTGAAATTTGCGCAGTGGGGTTAAAAGGGAGGTATGGTGGCTCTGAAACATTTTTGATTGCTACAGAGCAGTGATTCTACCCTATATCCCATTGTGGTGTTCTTTCCTATTAAAAAAATAAATAAAGCAGCTTTCCCTCACAAACAGTATTGGAAGGTGACAGAATATTAGGTATCTTTTGAACACCCTAGAAGTGTGTGATAAAAATGTCTGGCAGTTAGTGTTGATAATACCCCTGTTGTGGAGCACTTGGTGGTAACGGAGCTGCCCTTGTTATCTCATTTATTTTGCTGTGGAAGTGGATGAATATTTGATGAAATATTTACTATTATCCAGAAAGAAGTAATAAAAGGAAAAACTTTTTTTATTGAAAAATTTTAATTTCCAAGCATTTTCATAAATATTGTCTTAATCCGTTGTGTTAGAGTAAAGCCAAAGATTTGTGTAATTAATGCCTTTCCAAACTGTTTTATGTGACTCGCATTTTTCTCTAAAACTAAGGAGTATTTTTCGTAGCCAAAAAATATTTGTAAAATTTTTATGCAATTTTCTAGTGACAACTGGTGACATGGCTTGAGCTTGCTCAATGCCGATGGGATTCTTCCTCATGCCCAGAATAATCACCTGAGAGGGCATAAATTCAAATTGAGGAAGGACGGATGTCGGATAGATGTGCGGAAATTTGCCTTTAGCCAGCGGGCAGTTGGTTTGTGGAATAGACTTCCATCACTTGTCGTTGAAGTTGATAGCCTAAACAAATTTAAGGCTCAGCTGGACAGGTATTTCGAACGAACGGAGGGGTGAAATGGGAGTAGTGGTTGTGCTTTTTTTTTTTTTTTTTTTCGGCTGATGCTGAATAAGCTTGCTTTCTTGCATCATATGCCTCTACTAATGCTAATGCTAACTGACAAACTGAGTTAAAATACGTTTATTGAAATAAATATATAATATATACATAAAATACTAAAACAGAGATAAAATGAAAGCATTAAAATACAATAAGATAAAACCGTTAATATACACAGTATCTTTCGAGACGAAGTGCCTCTTCATCAGCTTAGTCGGTGAATAGTGTACTCCAGTATATATTGTTGGTTCAACAGCAAAAGTCAGCTGAGCATGATCACACATCACGAGTCCGGTATCAGTGGAACAGAATTACGCACACGTGATGATCGTCAGCACTCATCTCACTGCAAAACAGTACATTCTATAATGGGATGCAAGTGCACTCTCCTAGTGCAATTCATGATACTATTACTGCTAGCTATGTGCAGTTCCTCAAGGTATGAGCGCTGGCAGTAATCACGTGAATGGTCTGTGATTTCAAATATCCCATCGGGATATTGAAGATTGTGCTGCTCAACCCAATAATGCTCAGGGACCTAGGAGTGTTCAAGATTGGCGGTCCAAAGAGCCACCTAATGTTCGGAAACCGATCTTTCAATCTTCTGCTGGACTCACCTACATAACCCCCCCCCCACACATACACACACACACACACACACACATACACACAATCCGGACACGTAATACGGTATACGGAACCACTCTGTAGGAGAGATGGAACAGGTGTTTTCAACTTAGATATAGACTGCAATTTCCTCCCCGGATGTTGCACACATCATATATGATGGGGACACAATATTGTAACAAGACATTTGGATACCCCCGGATAATAGGGGATGTAAGCGTTAGAAATAAATTCATTGATGTGAGGAGGGTTAGATTGCACAACAAATTCGTGGGCATGAAGTTCACATCTATCTAGAACCTGAGGTAGATAATTTCAATTTGAGGTCAGTCTTAATTTTGGAAATCTCCAATCGTCTATCACCAATCAAACTAGAGTGCATCCAAGCACGGGAGAATAAAGTGCAAGAAGTTCTATATGCGGGTCATCGTCATCAGCCATTTTCAATCCGCTGCAGGATGAAGGCCTCTCCAGCAACTTTCCAGTTCCTTCTGTTTTGACCACTGGCCATCCATTTACTACCCACAAACTCATGAATTTCATCTATCCATCTCCGCCTTTGTCTTCTAGGTTTTCTTCTAGCTCCTCTTGGGTACCATTCTGTTATTTTCTTAGTCCATCTGTCATCATGTCTTTGAGCTATGTGTCCTGCCCAAGACCATTTTAGTTCTTTAGTTTTGATAAGAATGTCCTTTACTTGAGTTTGCTGCCTAATCCATGTGTTTCTCTTATCTAACAGTCTGATTCCCAATATAATTTGTTCCATTCTTCGCTGTGTAGTTCTCAGCTTCTCTTCCATTTTTTTGGTGAGTGCCCAAGTTTCATGGTGAAGAGTATACATTGGTTCATTATTTTATGTTTCAGACAAACTGGGATATTGCTCTTCAGTATGTGACTATATTTCCTGAATGCTATCCATCCAAAACTTATTCTTCTCTTGACTTCCAGCCATTTATCATTATTTCAGCTAATAACTTGTCCCAGATAAGTATAAGGTAACATCATTCACAATATATCTTCTGTTAGTGAGGATGAAGTCAATTTCATTAGTTGTTAATCCATTTGGACTCTTCCATGTCCATTTCCTGTTCACCCTTTTCTTAAAGTGTTCATTACTGACAATCCTTGAGATTCTGCAAATTCCACGTCTTTTGCCTCTTTCATTTCTTTCACCAATTCCAAAATTTCCTATAGTTCCCCTTTTGTGCTGTTTTGTCTTTTTCCAACCTTAGCATTGAAGTCCCCCATAATAATAGTGTAGTGGGTTT
This sequence comes from Mastigoproctus giganteus, assembly GCF_048544385.1. Classification (NCBI taxonomy): domain Eukaryota; kingdom Metazoa; phylum Arthropoda; class Arachnida; order Uropygi; family Thelyphonidae; genus Mastigoproctus; species Mastigoproctus giganteus. Next base: position 119,388,169 of record NC_143583.1, on the reverse strand, counting down.
TCTACTCATCTAGAAGTCTCTCAGTTTCGGTGTACATTTCTTCATGCGGGTGCAGACCCATAACTGGTAAATTTGACCTGTGCACATTGACTTTCTAATAACAGAAGCTACAAAATGCAAACCCATGTGTTGGACTAAAACGTCCAAAAAAGGAAGAGTATTATAAACCTCTAGCTCAATCGTAAACTGAATGACAAGTGACTGGGAATTGAGATATTGCAGCAGTCAACTCTGATCCCCATTCGACAGTGGCAAAGATATTGTCAATATAACGACACGAGAGTTTGATAGAAACGGGTAAGTTCAAGAAAATCTGACTCTCAAGTACAGTCTGTCCTCGTATAGCATGATAGTTGCGTTCCTAGAAACCCTCGTGCAATGCGAAATCGTGCAATATAAACAACAGGCCCTATGGGAAAAGTAGGGTTAGGTGCCGACCACCCAAGATTGAACACACATTTGGAACCAAGTAAAGTAAAGTGCAGCCATTATCAACCCACTGCAGGGTGGAAGCCTCCTCAACAATTCATGCTGAGGGAAATGGACCATAATCTGCCACGCTGGTCCAGTGCGGGTTGGCAGATCGACCGTATTCAGCAGTCAGGGGCTTGAACCCCGGTCTATTCAAAGAGCGTGTGCTACTGCACTCCCGCTCCTGCCCACTCGGCTACGGAGTGAACCAAAACATTACCAAACAATAAATAATCGGGTAATTTTAATCGTTATAAAATACGTTAAGTATTTTATAACGATTAAAATACGTAATAAAAATATTATAATAAAGTATTTTTAGTATTTTTTACGAATAAAATACGTATTTTATTCGTAAAAAATTTATTATATTAAATAAAATAGTCGTAATAAAATACTTACGTATTTTATAATACATAAGTATAAATTATAATACGTAAGTCGTAATAAAATATTGCTAATGCTTTTGCTTCTATCGTAAGCAAACTTGCTTTTTGTTTGATTTTCTATCCAAACAGATGAAGTCAATTTCATTAGTTGTTAATCCATTTGGACTCTTCCATGTCCATTTCCTGTTCACCCTTTTCTTAAAGTGTTCATTACTGACAATCCTTGAGATTCTGCAAATTCCACGTCTTTTGCCTCTTTCATTTCTTTCACCAATTCCAAAATTTCCTATAGTTCCCCTTTTGTGCTGTTTTGTCTTTTTCCAACCTTAGCATTGAAGTCCCCCATAATAATAGTGTAGTGGGTTTTCTACTCATCTAGAAGTCTCTCAGTTTCGGTGTACATTTCTTCATGCGGGTGCAGACCCATAACTGGTAAATTTGACCTGTGCACATTGACTTTCTAATAACAGAAGCTACAAAATGCAAACCCATGTGTTGGACTAAAACGTCCAAAAAAGGAAGAGTATTATAAACCTCTAGCTCAATCGTAAACTGAATGACAAGTGACTGGGAATTGAGATATTGCAGCAGTCAACTCTGATCCCCATTCGACAGTGGCAAAGATATTGTCAATATAACGACACGAGAGTTTGATAGAAACGGGTAAGTTCAAGAAAATCTGACTCTCAAGTACAGTCTGTCCTCGTATAGCATGATAGTTGCGTTCCTAGAAACCCTCGTGCAATGCGAAATCGTGCAATATAAACAACAGGCCCTATGGGAAAAGTAGGGTTAGGTGCCGACCACCCAAGATTGAACACACATTTGGAACCAAGTAAAGTAAAGTGCAGCCATTATCAACCCACTGCAGGGTGGAAGCCTCCTCAACAATTCATGCTGAGGGAAATGGACCATAATCTGCCACGCTGGTCCAGTGCGGGTTGGCAGATCGACCGTATTCAGCAGTCAGGGGCTTGAACCCCGGTCTATTCAAAGAGCGTGTGCTACTGCACTCCCGCTCCTGCCCACTCGGCTACGGAGTGAACCAAAACATTACCAAACAATAAATAATCGGGTAATTTTAATCGTTATAAAATACGTTAAGTATTTTATAACGATTAAAATACGTAATAAAAATATTATAATAAAGTATTTTTAGTATTTTTTACGAATAAAATACGTATTTTATTCGTAAAAAATTTATTATATTAAATAAAATAGTCGTAATAAAATACTTACGTATTTTATAATACATAAGTATAAATTATAATACGTAAGTCGTAATAAAATATTGCTAATGCTTTTGCTTCTATCGTAAGCAAACTTGCTTTTTGTTTGATTTTCTATCCAAACAGATGACAGCCGTTCCATCTCTTCCAATTCTTGTGTCTTAATCTAATGGATTTTACTTACACTGAGTTGTTCCTGCTATGAAAGTTGTTTTTATTTTCTCTGCATTCTTTGTAATTCTCGGCGTTGCCTGATTTAGGTCTATAGCACGTGCAATATCACATGGCCTTTCATTTCGCTCAAAGCGTTTCACAATTTCATATTTTTTCTCTATCGACAGAGGCGGACAGAAGCCTTACGGGGGGAACCACGGTGGGCCGGAGGCCGGTGTGATTTTGGCCATAAACCATAGTATGAGGCCACTATAAATTTTCCTGGTTAAGAATTTTTGATCCAGTCCGTCTCTGTTTATCGATATTGCTTTTTTTTTTCTCTGAATCTGCAGTGTCTTAGCCAGAACGCTTCCTTTTCACACCTTTTAAGTATTTTACTCATTTTTAGGGAATAAAGCACAATTACAAAACGAGGAGGCACGCTTGATACACATAAACAAAGCTGTGCGCGTGTAGCAACTGAATAAACAACACCGTAAAGGCCGAGATACACTATTAACACCTCACATTTTACTAAAGCACATTTCTGGGGGTTACTACCATAAAACAATAAAAACAATTTCCAGTTGCGTTTCTGCTAGTGAAATCTGTTATAAACTGGTAGTAAACTCCATCTAATTGCATTTGCTATTATATCGATAACTGGAATTGTGTTGGTTTTTACGTTATTATGGTGAAATGTGTTTCCCCTTCACTGATATAAAACACATAAATACATTTTCAGAATCTTCTTCATTCCTATCGTGTTGCGTTCAGTTGGGGTGATTCCGCGTTCGACTGCCATTTCTTGTAAACACAAAGGCGAATCGTGTATAAGCGAATTCGGTTTGTGTTATGAGATAACGTTCCCCTATTTATAAATCATGTATGATCGAATTCGTGTAAGGTAAACACGTGTTATACGAGGACCGACTGTACTTCCATGTTGATATTCGGCACGATAAAACTAACAGGGGCATCCATAGCTGTGCCCTGTATTTGGCGAAACAGAGTTATTGAATATGGACCCCCCCCCCTGTAGAGAGCAAGGTTCTGTCTCCCAATGTTGTATCCTTGCTCAAAAGACGTCTCGCATAGACAATAGTCTGTTATACAGGAAAGTGAACAGAGAAACGACACCAAAGGAGACCATAACCTCACTCTCAGAAATAAAATCTTTAATAATACGCAAAAAATACATACTACTGGAAACAGTGTAAGCAGTTTTCCCAACAGTGCGTGCTAATAACTTGTCAACATTTAGAAAGTTCATACGTAGGTGTATTACAACAAGAAATAATGGGCTGCAAAGGAATATCATATTTGTGGAACTTAAGAAGCCCATAAAACTGAGGGAGTCTACAACCTGTCGCATGAAGCTTCCAGCGAACGTTCTTGGTAATCTTGTTAGCTAAAAACCAAGAATGCACAAGCTTAACTTTAGATTTCCAACACTTTCACAGGGGAGTCTTGCACGGTTTCATAAACCTCCTGATCCAGCAAGAGAGCAAGGGCTTTACGAATATACAGGAATACCTCACATAGTGCCGACCGGGCTAGCTGGGTGGGTAAAGTGTCTGCCTGGCAACCCAAAGGTCGCGGGTTTGAATCCCGCCTCTGGCTTGGATCAAAGTACTGCAAAAACCTTGGGAGGTGCATTATGGCCACAGAAGCCGATGTGCCAACAGGTACCAAAAAAAAAAAAAAAAAAAACTCGCATAGTGCGGTTTTGAACAGCACGGGTTTCGCTATACCTCGACGTGCCACTGAAATCCCAGGAAACTAGGTGGCAGGACCTGCCAAAGCAATCTGTTGTGATACTGGATACACCCGGCTAGCCTCCACGTGGCAGGGTATGGGCAAAGTCGTGCCCCACTAGGGGCCTGGCGGCCAATAAGCCGGATAAACAATGGGCACAACATATCAATCACACTGCACAGACACTTTCAGGTCTCTGGCTTGACAGTGTACTGTCCTCGATACAGTGAAACACACGCGGAGATGGGAGAAATCCCAGGTGCCGTCCGACACGAACATACCTTATACCTCGACGTTTACAAATTTAAAAAAAAATTAACTGTGTTACGCACCAATACATTTGATATGTATGTATGCATTATAATGCCAGCATGTAGGCCAATGCGTTATGGATTCAAGGCCACGCTGACCGTTGCAACTTAACTCTGCTAGCATTCATACATTAGTAAATCTAGATTCCGAGCAGTGAGGTCGTTCACTGTGTATTTTTATTAAAGATGATATTTTTAAAAAACATTACACCTTTATACACAAATATGAGTGGAAAGAAGAAATGTAATGGTACTGAGAGTTCTTCTAGATCCAAACATCGAACGAGGTATGCAAGTAAGGCAGGTGTTGCAAAATGACATTTGATGTTATAAAGAGATGTATGCAGATAAAAAGAAGAAAAGAAATGTGCAAACTAAGCTGATCAATTATTTTTCAAAATAAAAATACTCAATTCTTTTGGTATGTACATACTGCAATAAAAATCATTTGTGTTGTACTTACTAGTATTTTTCATTTTTATCATTTTAATTTCTTTTTTTGTTTTTTTTTTGCCAAAACTTCATGTGCATCGATTTATAGTAAACAAACACCTGTATATTTTTGCAGCTTGACCCATATAATCAAATTTTCAGAACGTATTACATTAAAATTCACACTAATGATACCTCGATCAGCGCGGTTTCGCATAATGCGGCATTTTTTTTTTTGGCACGAATTAACCACGTTTTGCGAGGTATTCCTCTACTCAGACTTGTCCACGACAGCAGTGCGCCGTCCCTTATCTGCAAACAAGACTACAATCGTATCGTCTTTGCACAAAGAAGAAAGAGCTTCCTGTTGACATCGTGTGAGGTTCTTAGTGATAGGCCAGATATGTTGCAAAATAGAAGCTGTTTTAAAGCAAATTGCATTAGCAGTCTCTTCAAGTAGCTTGTCAAGAGATGCTACATCTGTAGCATCTCATTACAAATATGTAATGGGAGGTTTACAAGGAAGGACTACAAACTTCATGCTGAGAGCTAAGAGATCACTTTGCTCCTTAGATAATTGTTTGCTACTCAAATTCAAAACAAACCGAGAGTTATCTCTCGTATGTGTTCCTAGCCATATATGCTTCTTGTAATATAACATTAAATTTATTGTGCTGATATGCACAATATGCTTTTGTGACACGTGTCTTGGGAACACAAAACATGAACCACTGTAGAAAATATAGGAGAGACCAAACCTCTTAATTCCTGCATGAGCCTGGATTTATTCGTGATGATCCTTTTTCAATTCTTGATGCTGCTGATCCAGATTCCCAAAGATTTCAACCCAAAGCCAAAACAGGCATGCCTCATACGATTACAGGAGAACGGTTCCTTGAATCTAAAACCTCTGGGAATGATATGATGTGCTTTACACCAATGCAAAGCACAAATTTTCTAACACTGAAAAACTGAGTCAAAATTAATTTGTTATAAGAAATAAATAATATATACGTGAAATACTGTGTGTGTGTGTTATATTAAAATACAATATGATAAAATGCCGACCGGGCTAGCCGGGTGGGTAAAGTGCCTTCCTGGCAACTCAAAGGTTGCGGGTTCAAATCCCGCTTCGGGCTTGGATCAAAGTGCTGCAAAGACCTTGGGAGGTGCATTTTGGCCACAGAAGCCGATGCTCCAACAACTACAAAAAAAAAAAAAGATAAAAGTGTTAAAATACACAGTAGCTTTCAAGTTATCGCTTTTATTTCATTTTATTTTATATTTTAATCTGTTTTAGTATTTTATGTATATATATTTTTTTATTTCAATAAATTTATTTTAACTCAGTTTGTTGGTCGTTGCTAGAAAATTGTATGATATGCAACCCAAAGCTCAAGGCCTGTTTTCAAATGTCCGTTTAATATATGGCTCGTATGGTGTTACTGTCAGTTTGCAGAAATTGTGTCTGAAGCCCGTAATACACAGCATTTGTGCCGCACTTTGCACATCGGTGTAAAGTTCATCGTATTACTCCCAGAAGTTTTAGATTAGCATGTGATGCAAGAAAGCAAGCTTATGCAGCATCAGCCAAGGAAAAAAAAAAAAAAAAAAAAACCCCACTTCCATTTCACCCTTCCGTTAGTTCGATATACTTGTCCAGCTGAGCCTTAAATTTATTTAAGCTATCAACTTCCACAACAAGGGAAGTCTGTTTCACCAACCAACTACCTGCTGGCTAAAGGCAAATTTCTGCACATCTATTCTACATCTGTCTATCCTCAATCTGAATTTATGCCCTCACAGGTGATTATTCTGAGCAAGAGGAAGAATCCCATCATCATTGAACATGCTCAAACCGTTCAAGGCTTTATACACCTCAATCAGATCACCTCGCAGATGCCTAGTCTCCAGACACTATAATTTGCAAAACTTAACCCTTTCTTCGTAAGAGCAACCCTTTGTTCTGTTGACTTGTACTTGTTCTCTGTACTTGTTCCAGCAGCTCTACATCCTTCTTGAAATGAGGCCTCCAGACCTGTATACAGTACTCTAGGTGTGGCCTGACCATTGCCTTATACAAGGGAATAATCACCTCCTTATCCCTGCTAGAAAAATTCATGTATATCATTGACAAGACACCATGAGCAATTTTTGCAGTCCATCTGCTCTGCTCAGAGAACTTCATATTTACCTGCACAATTATCCCCAGGTCTTTTTCATTCTCTACCACTGTCAGTGTAGTACCACAGAGTTGATACATTGCTCTGGGGGTTGCTGTTTCCCATATGTAGTACTTTACATTTGTCAATGTTAAACTTCATTTGCCACCTCTCACCCCATCTGCTCAACCTTTCCAGATCCTGTTGCAGCAGCATAGAATCAGTAGTGCCCTTAACAACCCTACCAACCTTTGTATCGTCTGCAAACTTGGACATTAAGCTTGATATACCATCATCAGTATCATTTATAAACACAGAAAGCAATAATGGACCCAACACTGAACCCTGAGGGACTCTACTAATAACATTAGTCCACGATGCGCAGTGTCCATTGATTACTACTCTCTGTCTTCTCCCCCTCAACCATCCCTTTAACCACAGCAGCAATTTGCCTCCAGTGCCACACTGCTCCAATTTGCGCAGCAGTCTTCCATGTGCAACAGTATCAAAAGCCTTTCTAAGATCCAAATATATAATATTAAAGTTATTCCCTGCATCCAGTTCTTTTGTGACTGCATCATAGTGTCCAATCAAATTAGTCAGGCAAGACTTTCCCTTAACAAAACCATGCTTGTCTGAACTGAAGTCTTGTCTAGATGATCCTGCAGTGCTTCTTTAACCAGTGCCTCCGTTAATTTTCCTGGAACAGAAGTTAAACTCACAAGTCTATAATTACCTGTGTCAGCCTTTGATCCTCCTTTGTGAATTGGGGTCACATTTGCACATCTCCAATTTATGGGTACTTCCTTTGCTGCCGCCTTTAATATAACTGGATAGATCCCATCCACCCCAGATTCAGTGAACCGTTCTCCTGTGACCGTATGAGGGGTGCCTGTTTTGGGTTTGGTTTCAAAACTTTGGAAATCTGAATTGGTAGTGTTCATCAAGAATTGAAAAAGTGATCATCATGAATGAATCCAGACGTGTAGGAATTAAGAGGTTTGGTCTCCCCTATATTTTCTATGGTGGTTCGTGTCCCACCTATACATGTGACTGAAACATATCTGCATATACTGCTAGACACACACACACATATGAGAGATAACTTGCAGTTTATTCTGAATTTGAGTAGCAAACAATTATCTATTGCAAAGGGATCTCTTAGCCCTCAACATGGAGTTTGCTGTCCTTCCTTGTAAATCTCCCATCACACATTTGACTATGGGCGTGTTGAAGCATCTCTCAACAGGCTACCTGAAGAGACTACTAACATAATTCGCTTTAAAACAGCTTCCATTTTGCAACACATCCGACCTATCACTGACAACCTCAGACAATGTCAACAGGAAGCTCTTTCTTCTTTTTTGCAAAGAAGACACTATTGTAGTCTTGCCTGCAGGTAAGGGACAGTGCACTGTTGTCCTGGACAAGTCAGAGTTTATTTATAAAGCCCTCGCTCTATTGCAGGATTGGGAGGTTTATGAAACTGTGAAAGTGTTGGAACCTAAAGTTAATAAACTTGTGCATTCTTGGTGTATGGCTAACAAGATTACCAAGAACGTTCGCTGGATTCGTGTGACAGGTTGTAGACGCCCTCAGTTTTATGGGCTTCCAAAGATCCATAAACCTGATATTCCTTTGTGGCCCATTGTTTCTTGTTATAATACACCTACGTATGAACTTTCTAAATATGTTGCCAAGTTATTAGCACCCTTTGTTGGGAAAACTGTTTACACTGTTTCCAGTAGTATGCAGTTTTTTGCATGTTATTAAAGATTTTACTATTTCTGAGAGTGAGGTTATGGTCTCCTTTGATGTTGTTTCTCTGTTCACTTCTGCTCCTGTACAACAGACTATTGTCTGTGCGAAGATGTCTTTTGAGCAGGGATACCACATTGGGAGACAGGAGCTCGCTCTCTACAGATGATATTTATACCACTCTGTCTATGTTTAATGGGAGGGGGGCGTGATCATGTTCGATGACTGTTTTGCCAAATAAAGGGCACAGCTATGGATGCCCCTGTTAGTCTTATCATGGCCAGTATTGCCATGGAAAAACCTGAGTCAGATATTCTTGAACTTACCTGTTCCTATCACTCTCTGGTGTTATTATGTTGACAATATCTTCACCATTGTCCCTCAGGGATCAGAATCTTGACTGCTGTAATATTTCAATTCCCTGTCGCCTGTCATTCAGTTTACGAATGAGCTAGAGGTTGATAATACTCTTCCTTTTTTGGATGTTTTAGTTCAACGCGTGGCGTCGCATTTTCTTACTTCCATTTTTAGAAAGCCAATGTGTGCAGGCCAATTTACCAATTAATGGTCTGCTCGTGCCTCTGGTCATTTGCATAGCACTTCTCGCACTTTATTCTCCTGCACTTGGATGCACTCTAGTTCAATTGGTGATGGGTGATTGAAGATTTCCAAAATTAGGGTGGAGCTTTCAAATTTCGGTTATTCACCTCAGGTTCTAGATAGATGTGAGCTTCAGGCTCACGGATTTGTTGCTCATTCTAACCTTCCTCGCGTCAATGAATTTATTTCTACCACCTACATCCCCTATTATCCTGGCATATTGGAACGTCTTGTTACGATTTTGTGTCTCCATCGTATGTGATGTGTGCAACTTCCGGGGAGGAAATTAGTCTGATATTTCTAAGGTGAAAACACCTGTTCCTTCTCTCCTACGGAATAGTTCTATATACCAGATTGTGGTGGTGCGGCGCCTCCGTAGCCAGGTGGGCAGGAGCAGCAGTGCGTAGCACACGCTTCTTGATTAGACCGGGGTTCGAGCCCGTGACCACCAAATACGGAGGATGCGGAAAGGTCAGGGAATGACCACCGCATATCCCTGGAGCAATATGGCCTTAGTTGCTAATGCTCCTAAAATCCAAATAACAAACAAACAGATTGTGGTGGGGGTGGGGGGGTGTTATGTGAGTGAGTCCAGCAGAAAATTGAAAGATCGGTTTTCTGAACATGAGGTGGCTCTTCAAACTGCTAATTTTGAATGCTCTGCTGTTGCCGTGCATTATTGGCTTGAGCAGCACTATCTTGATCCTTGATGGAATGTTGAAATCGTCAACTATTCACATGATTACCGCTAGCAGTAATAGTACCATGAATTGCACTAGGAGAGTGCACTTGCACCCCATTATTGAATGTACTGTTTTGCAGTGCGATGAGTGCTGGCAATCATCACGTGTGCGTAATTCTGTTCTACTGACACCAGACTCATGCATGATCATGCTCAGCTGACTTGCTGTTGTATCCAACAATATATACTGGAGTACACTATTCACTGACTAAGCTGATGTAGATGCACTTTGTCTTGAAAGCTACTGTGTATTTTAACGCTTTTATTTTATATTTTATCTCTGTTTTAGTATTTTATGTATGTTTTAATTATTTATTTTAACTCAGTTTGTCGGTCATTGCTAGAAAATTGTATGATATGCAACCCGAAGCTCAAGGCCTTTTGTTTTTTTCCAATTTGCAAAATTTTATTATTTAAAAAAAAAATCAATTGTATTAACAACTATTGCTGGTAAAAGACCAGGAATTAGTACACTCCAGTCAAGTATTAGCACAATTTTAAAAAAACCATAGTCTTTCAGGTATTAAGGTTAAAACCTGTGGCCTTTCTGGCCACATGTTATCATTCACATTATGAAACACCGCAATACTACTGCTAGGTTAAAGATAGCAAGTGTGTATATATCTGTAGCTAATTTACATCATCATCAAACCGAAGGGTTACATTTTGCTTGACCATCCACCTATTAGCTTCTTGCAACATTTGCAAAAGTGGTGATTATCATCCTCTGCAATATTGTTGGGTGGAATGTGCATGTTTTTTGTTAGGGAAACAAAAGATCAAAATACCCGTAAATGTTATCAGAAAGGAAAAACACCACTTCAGTTTTTTTTTTTTTTCCGAGCCATTATTGAAAACAAAATCTTTTTATGTAAAATAAGTTAAATATAATACAAGAATTTCAAACATATGGAAATTCAATTGATGATGTACACTAACTGAAAAGAAAAAAATAGTTAACAAGATATAACATGCCTCTACAGTTGAGTGACAGTGAGATGTGAGAATTTCTCTATTCTGCAGTGTATATATACTACTCTCTACTCTTTGGTGAAATATGAGAATGAATGCATGCTTATTTTTATGATATGTCGATATGTTTGTTTAAATCAGTAGAGACAATTGTGCATTGTAAATTTTACAAGGCATAGTATTCTAGGGTTAAACCATTTCAATTATTGCATATACTGAAATAAAAAAATTTTGAAGCATGGGTAAATGTTTAATTAGAACAGTAGCCGCCTCTGACAAGTCTATTTAAGGGATTAGAAGTGGTGAGAAAAGCCATTTGGGCATTTTACCAAGTACGAGCAATCACTTTGGACATGAGCAGCTCTGCCTCATGTTTATGATCCAGAAATTTTGAATAAAGCAAATTAATGATCTCAAGAAAAAACTTCTGGTGAAATAAATCCTAACCAAGCTGATAAGTCTAAGTATGTTATCCTCACTTCTTCAGAAGGTCTGTTTGTGTTCCTTTCTTCTGGCCTTATTGAAGCAGTTTACTTGTTTAAGTGTTATTCCACTGTTTGAAATTCCAAACATCTTTTCAATCTAATGTACCCCGTATCCATTTATTGGGGTCATTACTCCTAGTTATGTTGAAGAATGTGACATGTAAATTTCTTATATCAGCAGCAGCTGAATCTTTCCCTTCCATTATGGAAGTTGATTACCACACTAGACTAAACTAGAAGGATGATTCTGACCTATTCATGGGCATTTCTACTGCCAAGGTCATGGAGAGTTTATAAGAAAGAAAGAGTTTGTAATAGTTTTTTTTTTTTTTTGTTCAGTGAGGAACTTCTTTATTTTCTCACATGGATTGCTAAAATGCTTACCATTTTAACAATTCCTCATATCAGTGTTGAGTACGAAAGGGTATTCAGCCAGGTTAAAAAATTATAAAATGCCCTTAAGAAATTTTTTCTTTGGTCAAGTTTTGGAAATGCTCTTGGAAGCCAAGTCAAGGCAATAGGGCAATTGTTATAAATGAAACTTGGACTCCATATTTCTGAAGAGGGCAAGGTTTGGAAGTCAGAAGTTGCTGTTATGGTTATAACTGGAAAAAAAGTAAGACAGACTTGGTGGTGCCGTATGGAAATTAGCGTTAGCATTAGTTGAGGCATATAATGCAAGAAAGCAAGCTGATAGATCATCAGCCAAAATAAAAACCTTCCCATTTCACCCATCCGATCACTCCAAATGTTTCACTAGTCCATCCTTAATTTTTTATTTAAGCTATCAACTTCCACAACAACAGATTGAGTCTCTTCCAGCAACCAACTACCCATTGGCTAAAGGCAAACTTCCGCACATCTATTCTGCAACTGTCTTTCCTCAATTTGAATCTATGTCCCCTCAGGTTCTTATCTCGGCAAGTGGAAGTATCCCATCATCATTGAGCCTGCTTACACCATTCAAGGTCTTGTACACCTCAATCAGATCACCTCACAGGTGCCTAGTCTCCAGATGCTGCAATCTGCAGAACTTAAGCCTCTCCTGGTAAGAGAACCCCTTTGTTCCTCTCACCAATCTTGTTGCCCTTCTCTGTCTCGTTCTAGCAACTCTGCATCCTTCTAAAATGGGGCCTCCAGACCTGTATGCAGTACTCGATGTGGGGCCTGACCATTGCCTTATACAAATGTGTAATCACCTCCTTGTCTCTGCTAGCAAAATTCCTATACAGCCAGTCCCCCCATTTACTTAAGGGTTGCATTCCGCAGAACTTTACATAAGTTGAATTTTACTTAAGTCGGAATTTCCCTGAATGCTTATTTAGGGAAATTCCGCATGCAACTATGCGCGCTGAATTTGATAGAAGCAAAAAAGAAAATGTTCAACAAACATGTAAATAGAATTATTAAATTTTTTTATCTCATGCACAGGAAAAATTACAAAAAGTGAGAGGAGACAGCAAGTTTTACTTTCTAGCATCATTACCAGAATTAAATCTCCAACTGATAAGCATACAGCTGCAGAAGTTGAGGGCTGTGGAGATTTGGGAGTTTTTTGCAACACATCACAAAGTTTCTCTGCAACTGCAGAAATGGCACTAGTGATTTCACCCCATACTTTAATGTTTTAGAAACCAGTGCGATGTTTGAACGTATTAAACCACCCATTGCTTGCCACAAACTTGGCATGGGGTTGCCATAATTATCGCTATCTTCATAAATACTTCTTGCTTGAATGGCCATTAGATTCAGGGGCATTTGCTTCTGAATCTGATTTTCCATCCATATTATTAATAGCTTTTTCATCTTCGATATAGCACCTGAACGTTGTTTTATGATCTCTGTTGGGGCGGATTGGCCCCGATGTGAAATACATTGATCCTTTAACATTTTCTTTTATATGCACACTGTCCCTTAAAATTCACTTTTGAAGCAGTGAGACCTGATTCCGGGCAATAGATGACAAACTTTGTCCTGCTTCTTACTCATTAATCATCTTCATATCAAAATCGATTTTGTTTTGTTTTGTTTCCTAGCACTGCCAACTCTTGCACTTTCCGTTGGTCGCTTTCCCTTCATCATTGTAATAAGGAAATAGGAATGAAGAGAAGATTCTGAAGATTTATGTTTTTTTATATGATTGAAGATTTCAATGAAGGGAGAACACATTTCACCATAATAACATAAAAACCCACACAAATCAGGTTATCAGGATTACAGCAAATGCAATAAGATCGAGTTTACTGCCCATATTTGCACTAACAGAAAAGCTAAATAAACTGGAATGTGCAAATTGTTTTATAGTAGTGACCTCCAGAAATGTCTTTTAAAAAAATATCACAATGGCATTCAAAATTGATTCTTATAACGGAACATATGATAACTATGAAAGTGTAGTGCAATTTCCATCATAAAAATGACCTTTTAGAGAGATAAATAGCTTAGTTATGTAGCAAAAATTCAACTTCCAAGGTCTTAGAACGAATTACCAAAAAAAGAAGAAGAAAAAAGTATTATTGGGTTCACATTACAATATTTTCATGATACCTCCATTTATTCCTACGGGATGCAAAATATGATTCCACGATTTTAAGTTTGAACTGGCCGGCTAAAACTTACGTAAAGTTGAATTTCTGTAAGTAGAGTATTACGTAACTCAGGAAGTGATATATCATTGACAAAACTCCATGACATGCTCTGGCGGTCTGTCTGCACTGCTTAGAGAACTTCATATCCGACTGCACAGTTACCCTTAGGTCTTTTTCATTCTCCATCTCCCTGAGTGTAGTACCACAGCATTGGTACATTTCTCTTGGGTTACTGCTACCCACATGCAGTACTTTGCATTTGTCAATATTAAACTTCAGTTGCCACTTCTCAGACCATCTACCTAACTTTTCTAGATCCTGTTGCAATAGCATACTGTCTTTACTATCATTAACAACCCTTCCAACCTTTGTATTATCTGCAAACTTGGGCATTAAGCCTGATATACCTTCATTGATGTCATTAATAAATACACAAAACAACACTGGGTCCAACACCGAACCCTGGGGGACTCCACTAATAACTTTAGCATTAGTTGAGGAATATGATGCAAGAAAGCAAGCTTATACAGAATCAGCCAAAAAAAAAAAAAAACCTTCCTATTTCACCCATTCAGTCACTCCAAATGTTTGTTTTGTTCAGCCTTAGATTTATTTAAGCTATCAACTTCCACAACAATAGATAGAAGTCTGTTCCAGCAATCAACTACCCACTGGCTAAAGGCAAACTTCCGCACATCTATTCTACAACTGTCTTTCCTCAGTTTGAATATATGCCCCCTCAGTTCCTTAATCTGAGCAAGCAGAAATATCCCGTCAGCATTTAACCTGCCTGCTCAAACCATTCAAGACCTTATAAACCTCAGTCAGATCACCTTGCAGATGCCTAATCTCCAGAGGCTGCAATTTGCAGAACTTAAATAAGTGCATCCTTTTGTTTCTCTCACTAATCTTGTTGCCTTTCTCTGTACTTATTCTAGCAACTATACATCCTTCCTAAGGTGGGGCCTGACCATTGCCTTGTACAAAAGGATAACACCTTGTCTCTGCTATAAAAATTCCTATTAGCATTAGCAAGGGCACGTGATGCAAAAAAGCAAGCTTATATAGCATCAGTCAAAACAAAAAAAAGGGCACTCCCTTCTCATTTCACCCATTCACTCGCTCCAAATGTTTTTCTAGTTTTGCCTTGAATCTGTTTAAGCTATCAACTTCTACAATGACAGATGGAAGTTTGTTCCAACATCAACCACCCTCTGGATAAAGGCAGACTTCCGTACATCTTTTCTACAACTGTCTTTCCTCAAATTGAATTTATGCCTTCTGAGGAGATTAATCTGAGCAAGAGGAAGAATCCCATCAGCATTGAACATGCTCAAATCATTCAAGGCTTTATACACCTCAATCAGATCACCCGCAGGTGCCTAGTCTCCAGACACTGTAATTTGCAAAACACAGTTGATGCGTTACTGTGGGGTTACTGCTTCCCATACAATATTTACATTTGTGAATGTTCAGTTGCCACCCCTCAGCCCATTTGCTCAACTTTTCTAGATCCTGTTGTAGCAGCGTACAATCATTTGTATCACTAATGACCCTGCCAACCTTCATATCATCTGCAAACTTGCACATTAAGCCTGATATACCATCATCAATATCATTAATGAATACAGAAAACAACAATGGATCCAACGTTGAACTCCTATGGGACTCCACTAATAACATTAGTCCACGAAGAGCAGTGTCCATTGATTACCACTCTGTCTTCTCCTACTCAACCATCCCTTTATCCATAGCAGCAATTTGCCTCCAATGCCACACTGCTCCAATTTGTGCAGCAGTCTTCCATGTGCAACAGTATCAAAAGCCTTTCTAAGGTCCAAATATATGATATCAAAATTATTTTTTACATCCAGTTCCTTTATGACTACATTATAGTATCCAGTCAAATTGTTCAGACAAAAGTTCCCCTTTACAAATCCATGCTGTGGTCAAGCTATAACTGAAGTCTTGTCTAGATGATCCTGCAGTGCTTCTTTAACCAGTGCCTCCATTAATTTCCCTGGAACAGAAGTTAATCTAACAGGTCTGTAATTACCTTTGATCCTCCATTGTGGATTAGGGCACATTTGCTAATTTTCAGTCCGTGGGTACCTCCTCTGAGTCCATGTAGAGCAGTGTCCATTTATTACCACTCTCTGCTATCTCCCACTCACCATCCCTTTATACATTGCAGCAACTTGCCCTTTCTGCCGTACCACTCCAATATGTACAGCAGTCTTCCATGTGCAACAGTGTCAAAAGGTTTCCTGAAATTCAAGTCTGTAATATCAAGATAATTTTTTGCATCCAGTTCCTTTGTGACCACATCATAGAATCCAATTGAATTGGTCAGACAGGACTTCCCCTTGACAAACCCATTCTGTGTCTGAATTATTACTGCTGTCTTCTCTAGACGAGTCTGCAACGCTTCTTTAACTAGTGATTCCATTAATTTTCCCAGAACAGAAGTTAACTAACAGTCTATAATTATTTGTGTCACCATTTGAGAATCCCCTTTGTGAATTGGGGATACATTTACACATCTCCAGTCCATGGGACCTCCCTTGAATCTGAGGATGCTATCATAATTATGGCTAAGGATTTGCTTACTTTCTTTGCTGCCTTCTTCAATATAACTGGATAGTTTCCATCTGCCCCAGGTGCCTTTATTTTGTTTAACTTCAACAATTTCTCCTCCACTTTGCTCTCCATTATTACAAAATCATTTAGCTCCAGGTTGGAATTAAGTATTAGTATTAGTAACGGCTGCATGGTGCAAGAAAGCCTATGGCTTATGCTGCACCAGCCAAAAAATAAATAAAATAAAAATAAAAAATTAAACCTATCATCCTATGCACTTCCCTTACCCAAAAGTACTATCCAGATGACCTTTGAATTTCCCCAAACTGTCGGCCACTACCACCCATGAAGGCAACTTCTTCCAGTAATTTATAACTCGCTGGCTAAAATAAAACTTCTTGCAGTCCAATCTAAACATTTCCTCCCGTAACTTGAATTTATGTCCCCTAGTTCTAGCATCATTTATATCTTGAAAATTTCGTCCTCATTCATTTTACTGATGCCTCTCAGAGCCTTCAACACCTCAATCAAATCTCCTCTAAGGTGTCTGGTTTCCAAACTCTGCAACCCACATATTCGAAGTCTTTCTTCGTATAACGACGCCCTTTTGCCGATCTCACCAGGCGAGTTACCCGTCTTTGCACCCTTTCAAGAAACTTGATGTATTTCTTTAGGTGCGGTCTCCATACTTGAACACAGTATTCCAAGTGTGGTCTAACATAAGCCTTATATAATGGGATTATCATGTTCCTATCTCTACTTGCAAAAGTTCGATAGATCATCGATAGGACACCGTGAGCCTTCCTTGCAACCTGTTTACAATGCTCAGAGAATTTCATGTCTGACCGTATCGTGACACCCAAGTCCCTTTCCTCCAGTACTGGGTTTAGTTGAACTCCAC
Organism: Mastigoproctus giganteus; assembly: GCF_048544385.1. Classification (NCBI taxonomy): domain Eukaryota; kingdom Metazoa; phylum Arthropoda; class Arachnida; order Uropygi; family Thelyphonidae; genus Mastigoproctus; species Mastigoproctus giganteus. Next base: position 119,370,638 of record NC_143583.1, on the reverse strand, counting down.
AAAGTGAATAAGTTATTTTGGGATTACTGTTTCCCAGGTGTAATACCTTACACTTTGTTGGATTAAAGCATAGCTGCCATTTTTCTGACCATTCCTGAAGTCTATCTAGGTCTATCTATCAAACTCAAAGACGGTGATCATTAACTACTCTACCAATTTTAACATCATCTGCAAATTTAGACATCACGCCCTCTATCCCTTCATCGATGCTGTTTATGAAAATTAAAAACAACAGTGGTCCTAATACTGATCCTTGGAGAACCACACTTCTTACATCAACCCAATCTGAGGAATAGCAATTTATCACAACCCTCTGCCTCCTGCCCTGAAGCCATCCTTCTATCCATCTAAGGATTTTCCCAGTGATTCCAACCTGTTCCATCTTATAAAGCAACCGCTCATGTGGGACTGAGTCAAAAGCTTTGCTGAAATCTAAATAAACAATGTCAAATTTATTCCCTAAATTCAGCTCGTGAGTGACCCTTTCGAAAAAGCGAACCAGATTTGTTAAACATGATTTTCCCTTTACAAAACCGTGCTGAGTATCCTTAAGAATTTCAATTCGATCCAAATGATCCTGAATTCCACCCTTGGTCATTACCTCCATGATTTTCCCTACTACTGAAGTCAGACTGACAGGTCGATAATTTCCAACTTCACTTTTAGAGCCACCCTTATGTATGGGAGATACATTTGCACTTTTCCAATCCAAGGGAATCTCCCCAGATTCTAGTGATGCTTGCATAATTAGCCTCAATGGTTCAATGCACTCGCTTGCCACCTCCCTTTAGATTATAGAGTATATTCCATCAACTCCAGGAGCCTTGCTGGTCTGTAGGCTCCAGTTTTTTTCATTAAATAATCTTGCGAAATTTCAATATCATTAATTACATATTTTTTAACTTCGCTCCCACAATTTCCCATTGCCACAAAAGGCTTTTCATTTGTAAATATCGATGCAAAATAACTGTTGAGTTCATCGGCAACGGCAGCTGGTGTATTTATTACTATCCCCTTACCCTTACGTAAAGGTCCGATCTGGTTTGTCCTGCTCTTCTTGGCATTTATATATGCGAAGAATTCTTTATCCCCCCCCCTCTTTGCTCTGTTTGCTTATGATTTCTCATAAACTGCCTTTGCCTGTCGAACCTTTTCTGTGGCTCTATTACACATTCACCTTGTAGCTGTTATAGGCTTCAGTACTTTTTATTGCTCTGTAACCTTTCCATGCCACCTTTTTCTGCTCAAGTAATGTGGCAACTTCACTATTCATCCAACTTTGAACCCTTCTCATGGAGTATTTTTTTAATGGTGTATACGAATTCAAGGCATCTGTGATTAATGTTTTAAAAGTGTACCACAGTTCAAATGTATTCATTTTCTGCACGATATCTACCCAGTTAATAGAGGCCATGTAGTACCTTAAGGCATCGTAATTTCCTTTTCTGAAATTAAAACCCATTCCTTTGCCTTTTACTTCTGCTACCTCTCTCGTCATCATCCACCGTAGAACTCCGTGATCGCTTCCTGCTACTGGTTCCTCTACTGTCAGCCCTGTTATGTCATCTGATTCGTGTGTGATGATGAGGTCTAGGATATTCTTTTCTCTAGTATTTTCCCTGACATGTTGATGCAAATAACAGTCATCTAGTTGATTTAAAAATTTTGTTCCCCATGTCGAGTTTCCTTCCCTTTTACTCCAATCAATTAATGGCAAATTGAAATCACCCATAACAAGGCATTGATGCTTACTTGCCCATTCCATTTGCAAGTAGAGTCTTTTCGTCATAATCTTCACAATCACCTGGACTGTAGATTACTCCTACTCGCATTATACCTTTGTTTCCAACTATCTCACGCCATACAGACTCTATACTAGCATGTGAAATGTCTGAATCTGGGAAAGCTATCGTCACACTCAGGCTGCTTCTGATAAAAAGCATTACCCCACCACCCCTTCTATCTACTCTATCCTTCCTAAATACATTATACAAGCCGTACTGGAACTCATCATCCCCAATTTCCTGGTGGCACCACGTCTCTGTAAGCCCTATTATGTCTGCGTTACTTGTTTTAACCAGTAGTTCGAATTTGCTCATTTTATTGGCGACACTTCTAGCGTTACTGTATAAACAATTAAGATTTACTGTTCTTGTATATTTAACAACCCTTGAAGTTTTTTAGGCTCTCTTCCCTGATATTAGCTACCCGCTCACGTGCAACGTTTCTGCCCCAGAACATCTAGATAATACGTCCAGTTGGGGTAACAGATAAGAACTCTTAAGGTATGTTCAAGAGTTACTTTGACCAATATTATCAGATAAACGCATGTCAGTATTACCCACATCCCCTCTAACTAGCAGTTTCCCTGAACCTTTAAGGTATCCTCAATAATACTGGCAAAAACTTTTGCACCACCTTTGTTTAAGTGTATCCCGTCTCTACAAAACAAATTCCTTCTACCTACAAGTGTGGGCCATGCTGACAGAAATTTACCCCCTAAAGCCTTGCAGATTCCTTCAAGTCTTGAGTTAATCCACAAGGCTCTTAACATATAATCCCTCCTATCGTGTCTGGGCAGAATTGCAGACACAGACATTATGGCCTAGCTCGCGACATTTCCTCAGCATGGTCCTATATTTTCCCAACAAATCGTCAGATCGTGTACGTTTAATATCATTTGTCCCCACATGAATAATAATATTCTCTCTACCCCCTTTAAAATCTGACAGTCTGTTGGTTTTTCTGTTTTGAGGCTCAAATCGGGTGTGCATCACTTGGTAGATTGCTGGAGTTTTGAGTCCTTGACAAGCTCCCAGATGCATTATTTTTGAGGGCAAGCACTCGTTTTTTCAGGGACTCGAATTGTTCCATCAGTGCACCAAATTGTAATTTAAGATCGGTGCACTCCTTACATCGATAACAAAGAAAAGAATCCCCGGGTGAGGTAGGATTAGTCACCAGGCCGACCTTGGAAAACATTCCACAGGTTCCACAACGGATTAAATCATTACTCACCCATAAATCGCCATCGGCTATTTCCGTGTGAGTCACGATACCCTGTGACGTGCTTAAGGCAGATTTCGTAACTACCATTATAAAATTAAATAAATATCAATGAAAGTAACTTTAAAAAATTATATCTATCATATTATTAAAATCAAACAGTTACAGGAAAACCTATAACAAAATAATCCAACAATATCTAAATAAATCAAATATTTAAAAGCACTATCCAAAAGTAAACCACTTAACTGAGGAACCTTTCTAAATGCGTCCGCTCAACTCGAATGCCAACGAAGGATAGAAGTAAACTTCTATCCTTCCCTTCCTTTCAGAATACCTCATGTGAGAATGTAGATGCAAAATACTCATTCAGTTTGTCAGCTATCTGAGTAGGATCATCACATGTAAACACATGGGTTGTGTTAGGGTAGCTAAGAATAGAAAGAAGTGCATGCATACTTGCGTGTACACCAATGCTAGGAGTTTCGTAAATAAATTTGATGAATTTGAGGTATTGCTCAAAACATCAAAGGCAGATATTGTTGGGATATCAGAGACGTGGTGTCACACAGATATAAGGAATGTGGAACTGGAATTTGGGGAATACAATGTGTATAGAAAGGATAGGCAGGACAGGAGGGGAGGAGGGGTTATGCTATTAGTAAAGAAACACATAAAATCCAAGGAAGTGAAGCCAGTCGACATCGATGGACAGGGCAGTGTCAAGTCAGTTTGGTGTGACATAAGCATAGGGAAATCAAAATTGAGAGTAGGAGTGTGCTATAGGCCTAATGACTCTGATGAGTATAATAAGATATTGCACAGGGAAATGGAGTGGGCCAATAAATCAGAGAGTCTTATAATGGGGGAAATTTTAATTTCCCAGATATTGACTGGAATTTGTGGGTTGGTCACTCACACACTAGCCAGGCTTTTGTGGATTTATTGGATGATTGTTTTCTACATCAGCATGTTCGTGAGGCAACAAGAGGGAGCAATACTCTTGATCTGATTATCAGTAGTGATTCTTCATGCATTAAGAATCTGCAGATAAATGAACCACTAGGTGGCAGTGATCACAGTGTGTTGCAGTGGGATTTACTCAAGGAGGTAACTACCATCAGAGGTAAAGGGAAGGGTTTTTGTTTTTGTAAAGGCGCTATGATGATCTGAGACAGTATTTAAATTCTATACAGTGGGACCAACTGATAATGTTAACAACAGCAAACTCAAAATGGGAAGCATTCAAGGAATCTTGAGAGCTATCAGGCTTTACATACCAACTAAGAAATATTGTTCAAGATTTAGGCCTAAATGGTTGTCAGATGAACTAATGAGACATGTGGCAGAGAAGAAAAATGCATGGAATACATACAAATTAATGGGCGACATGGAAGCCTATGATAGATATAAGTTGGTCTGTAACCAAGTCACAAAGGAGATTAGGCAGGCAAAGGCAGACTACGAAAAATCTTTGGCCAAGGATGCAAAGAAAAACAGAAAAGAGTTCTTTACCTATTTAAACTCAAGAAGGAAAGGGATGAATCAGATTGGTCCACTGGATATTGATGGTTCAACAGTTGAGGATCCTGCTCAGGTCGCTAACAATCTAAACGAGTATTTTGCATCTACATTCACGCATGGGGAGTTATTCAGGGAGGAGAATGACGTAGGTAAAGTAGACATTGGCAGTGAGCTAGATGATATTGTAATAACTGAGAGGAAAGTGGAGGAGAGATTGTTGAGGATAAACATAAAAAAGGCACCTGGGGTGGATGGGATCTATCCAGTTATATTAAAGGAGGCAGCAAAGGAAGTAAGCAAACCCCTAGCCATAATTATGAGAGCTTCTTTGGACTCAGGGGAGGTACCAATAGACTGGAGATGTGCAAATGTAACCCCAATTCACAAAGGAGGATCAAAGGCTGACACAAGTAATTATAGACCTGTTAGTTTAACTTCTGTTCCAGGAAAATTAATGGAGGCACTGGTTAAAGAAGCACTGCAGGATCATCTAGACAAGAATTCAGTTATAGCTCAGACGCAGCATGGTTTTGTTAAGGGCAGGTCTTGCCTGACCAATTTGATTGGATACTATTGATGTAGTCACAAAAGAACTGGATGCAGGGAATAACTTTGATATTATATATTTTGATCTTAGAAAGGCTTTTGATACTGTTGCACATGGAAGACTGCTGCACAAATTGGAGCAGTGTGGCATTGGAGGCAAATTGCTGCTATGGATAAGGGGATGGTTGAGTGGCAGAAGACAGAGAGTGGTAATCAATGGACACTGCTCAACCTGGACTAATGTTATTAGTGGAGTTCCTCAGGGTTCAGTGTTGGGTCCGTTGTTGTTTTCGGTGTTTATGAATGATATTGATGATGGTACATCAAGTTTAATGTCCAAGTTTGCAGATGATACAAAGGTTGGCAGGGTTGTCAAGGACACTACTGACGCTATGCTGCTGCAACAGGATCTGGAAATGTTGAACTGATGGGCTGAGAGGTGGCAAATGAAGTTTAACATTGACAAATGTAAAGTACTACATATGGGAAACAGTAACCCCAGAGCAACGTATCAACTCTGCGGTACTACACTGACAGTGGTAGAGAATGAAAAGGACCTGGGAGTAATTGTGCAGGCAGATATGAAGTTCTCTGAGCAGTGCAGACAAGCTGCAAGAGTAGCTCATGGTGTCTTGTCAATGATATACAGGAATTTTTCTAGCAGGGATAAGGAGGTGATTATTCCCTTGTATAAGGCAATGGTTAGGCCACATCTTGAGTACTGTATACAGGTCTGGAAGCCTCGTTTCAAGAAGGATGTAGAGCTGCTGGAACAGATACAGAGAAGGGCAACAAGATTACTGAATGGAACAAAGGGTTGCTCTTACGAAGAAAGGCTTAAGTTTTGCAAATTACAGAGTCTGGAGACTAGGCACTGGCGAGGTGATCTGATAGAGGTGTATAAGGCTTTGAATGGTTTGAGCATGCTCAATGCCAATGGGATTCTTCCTCTTGCTCAGAATAATCACCTCAGAGGGCATAAATTCAAATTGAGGAAGGATGGATGTCAGATAGATGTGCGGAAATTTGCCTTTGGCCAGCGGGTGGTTGGTTGGTGGAACCGACTTCCATCATTTGTTGTTGAAGTTGATAGCCTAAAGAAATTTAAGGCTCAACTGGACAGGTATTTCGAACGAACGGAGGGGTGAAGTGGAAGTGATGTGTGATTTTTTTTTTTTTTTTTTGTTTTTTTTTTTTTTGCTGTTGCTGAATAAGCTTGCTTCCTTGCATCATATGCCTCTACTAATGCTAATGCTAATCAACAGTTGAACCACCAACATCAAGTGGACCAATCTGATTCATCCCCTTCCTTGTAGAGTTCACATAAGTAAAGAAGTGTTTGTTGTTTAAGGATTTCTCATAATCAGACTAGTTTACTGCCATAGGCTTATGTGTTTCCTGCTAATTTATATGCATCCCACGCATTTTTCTAGTCTGCCACTAGCCGTGTTAGTTCATCTGACATCCATTTAGGCCTAAATCTTGAACAGTATTTCTTAGTTAGTATGAAAAGCCTAGTAGCTTCCAAGATTAATTCCCTGAAGGCCTCCCATTTAGAATTCGCTGTTTTTAACATCAGTTGATCCCACTGTATAGAATTCAAAAATTGCCTGAGACTGCTGTAGTCACCTTTTCGAAAAACAAAAATCCTTCCATTTACCCTTAATGGTAGTTATATCTTTAAGTAAATTACACATCAGTACACTGTGATCACTTGGTGCATTATAGCCCTAGTTGCTGATGCACCATTAAAACCCAAACAACCAACCAACTGTGGTCACTGTCACCCAATTGTTCCTTTATCTGAAAATTCTTAATACATGATAATCACTGCTGATTACCAGATTAAGAGTATTACACCCTCAAACACATTGCTGTGGCAAACAATCCTCCAATAAATCCACGAAATCTTGCTAACATATGAGCGACCGACCCACAAGTTCCAGTCAATATCCGGAAAGTTAAAATCCTCCATTACAAAAGGCATTCTGATTTACTGGCCTACTCTATTTCTCTGCACAATTGTTCATTGTACTCATCAAAGTCATTAGGCTTATAACAAGCTCCTACTCTTAATTTCCCTTTACCAGTGTTTGTCACACCAAACTGACTCAACATTGCACTGTCCATCCATGTCAACAGGATGCACTTCTTAGATTTTGTTTCTTAACTAACAGCATAATTGCTCCTCCCTTCCTGCCCTGTCTATCTTTTTGTATACATTGTACTCCCCAAATTTCAATGTACATTGCTTATATCTGATATCAGAGACATGGTTTCATGTCTCTGATATCCCAACAATACCTTTGATGCCTTGATCAGCACTTCAAATTTACTATCCTTCTAGCATTGGTGTACATGCAAGTATGCATGCACCTGTTCTTACTCTTAGTTACCCTAAAAGGCCGACTGGGCTAGCCAGGTGGGTAAAGTGCCTGCCTGGCAACCCAAAGGTTGCAGGTTCGAATCCCACCTCAGGCTTGGATCAGAGTAAAATGCAAAAACTTTGGGAGGTGCATTATGGCCACAGAAGCTGATGCGCCAACAACTAAAAAAAAAAAAAAAAATTACCCTAAAATAGCCCATGTATTTACTGATGACTCCCAGCAGCTCTTGAAATCCACAGCAACTTTCTCTCTAGACTGCTACTCATTCCAGTAGAAGCAGTGCAAGAATCTCTTTCTCCTCTGCCGAAGGCAGGGGAGATAGAGATATATCATTTTGCCTAGAAATCGGAGTGTTACCAAAGATGAGCATAGGATCAGAAGAATCTTTTTTGCAAGATAAGGCAAAACTGAGTTTTAGAAAGATTGAAATTAACTAAGTTGTCTTTGCCTCGCTGGAGAATGACCTTGAGATCGGCATATAAGGAATTGGTAGCAGATTTTCGGGAAGTTGAAGTGATTGAGCACGGCAAGGTTTCTCAAAATGGAAAGTGGAATGCAATGTGCTATCAGTGGCAAAACTATGGATAGGATTTACAGTCAATGGAAGAAGGTCATTAATATATAAGAGGAAAAGGGTGGGGGAAAGAACTGAACCTTGGTGGACACCGGTATTAGTGGGGAAGTTAGAAGAAAGAGAGCTATCTGCCATCACTCTCAGTGAGCGATCGGAGAGAAAACTTGATAACCAATTACAAAAAACAGTTGGCAAAACATAAGATGGAAGCTTGTTTAGAAGACCTTTATGCTAGGCACAATCGAAAGCCTTTGAGATGTCAAGAGCAAACTACTTGTTTCACCGAACCTTTCCATTGAATTAGTCCATAAATGGGTAACATAAGCCAGAATATCACCAGTGGATCGACACTGACGGAATCCATACTGGCAATCATTGATGAGACAGAAGGTTTCTAGTAATTTAAGAGTTGGCGGTTAATTGATTTCTTCATTACTTTGGAAAGAGTAGAAGTAATTGCAGTGGGACGATGAGAGTAATTTGTCACCCTTTTAGGAACTGGCTGGATATGAGCAAATTTCCCCAAGCAGAAGGAAAACCACCTTTGGAATAAGAAAGTGAAAAAAAGGTGGCAAAGAACAGGAGTAAGTTCAGGAGCACAGGTTTTGAGAACAAGTGAAGAAATACTATCAGGACCTGAAGCTTTCTTAACATCGATTCGTCAAAATCCTTCTGACATTCTTTTGACGGAAGACCACAGGAGGCATGGAATGGAGCATGTTGGGAATGGTGGGAGGTATTTTACCAAGATCATTAATACACGAGTTGGAAGAACAATGCAATGCTAGCAGGTCAGCTTTATCTTTGGCTGAAGTGACAATAGAACCATCTGGTTTGGACAGAGGTGGGAGCAGAGCTCGGCAAAAGTTGCGACCAATAGCTTTGGCAAGAGACCAAAATGCTCAGCTACCATTAGAGCAAGAAGCAAGTTTTCTACTCTTAGTCTGTTCAAACTCTAGTTTAGATTGATTTAGAAACGTTCTTCTCTTAAACAGCCTTAGCATATTTATTGGGAAACCAAGGTTTAGATAAAGGACGAGATTTTAAAGTGGAGTGTGGGATAAAGGATTCCATTCCTGCAAGAATAATTTCACTGACAAGATCTGAGCAAACATTGACATCAGAAGTTTTGAAACAGTAATCCAACTAAGGAAAAGAAGAAAAGAAATCTCGCAGGTCATCCCATTTTGCATTCTTGTAATGCCAAACAATACAAGGTTGGGAATAGCCATCAGGTAAAGGCTCCATTGGAGAAGAGACAATCACCAAGTAGTGATCTGGGGTGCCTAAAGAACCTCTCACTTCAACCTTGTACTTGGGTTGTTTGTGAGAAAAAGATCAAGCATGTTGGCTGTATGGTTAGAATTGTCCGGTATTCTTGTAGGTAAATAAACAATCTGTGCAAGGTCATTAGTAATTGCAAAAGCCTCAGCATCTCGACCAGCTGGGTCGGTTTGACTAGAAAACGGAAGCCAGCTGGAGTTGTGAACAGTAAAATCAACAGGGAAAATTACCTCACCGTTAGGAAAGTTGGTCTGGAGAAAGTCAAGTTGCAAAAGGAGGAAGTTAAAAAGTGCCAAGTGATTAGTAGAGTTGGGAAAACTGTAGAGCGAAGAGATGAATTTGACACTATGAGGTAGAGAGATTTTAAGCCAGAGAAGATCGAAAAGAGTGATTCCAAATTACCAAGTCTCTGACAGGGAATATCAGAATGTACGTGTGCACAAGTGTGTATTACCTTTGAGGCGAAAGGAATCATACAGTGAATAATTTGGGCAACTGAGATGAGCAGTAGTTGAATCAGCCAATAACTGAGATTCTGTCAGAAAAAGTACATGGGGTTTGGCAGACTGCAAGTGGAAATGGACATCATTGAGATTAGAAATGAGACCACGTATATTTGTGAAATGAATTAGGAAGTGTTTGGGATGTTTAGATCTTTTAGCAGATAAGCTTACTCTATTAGTTTGACAATTCATGGTGTATTCAATAGTGAGAAAAAGTGGGTGGGACATGCTGTATGAAGTAATTAAATTTTTGGATATGGCGTACACATGGTAAGAATATACCCAGAACCTTGACATAACATGGGCTCGACAATGCCCCCACCCCACCCCCCGCATACACACTACTCGGAATCCCTCCAGTCACTATCTGGCCGAGTAGATGTAGCAAGATTATACACTAACTGATCCGGAAGCCTCCTAGAGAGTTACCAGTAGGTTCAGTCCGGTGTACTAACTAGCGGCCGACCTGCCAACACTGTTTTAGAGCTGTACACTTGAAATGTAAGGAAGATTGGATCTTGCCACGATGTTCATCATAACCTCAAAGGTCATCAATCATACTGCATGATGGAAGAGATGTGGAAGGGTTGACCGGAACTCTGCCCTGGAGACTTAACATGGGTTCCACCACTTCAAGCCTCCAATAAACAAAGTGGTGGTATTGCACCGGTTGATTGGAGTCATCTACCACCTAGTACTGCCTGGTAACATAGAGGGGCAACATTCCTCCATCTGGTGTGGCCGCCACACCTCCAACCCTGCTTATGTTGGTTCGCATCCGGGTGGTCGCCCACTGTGTGTTTGTGCATGAAGGTTATACCCAGGATTACTAACAGTCCCACCATTGTGAAGGTGCAAGCAGAGGATTTGGCTGTCACAGACTGTCCAGACTTTGCCGAAATTGGATAGCTAACAAATTAGTCTGCTCGAAGCGGTTATTTGCAAAACACCACAGGGGGAAAAAAATATTCAGATGGATGAGAGCCTTTTCATCGGAGACAATACTTTTCGTGAGAGTTCCGTAAAGGAGGAATCTAATCATCCCCTCTCCATCCCTTTACATGATTTGACTCCCCTGTCTACGCTTAATATCACGAAAAAAATTTGATGAAAGTTATCAATCAACTACCAAACAAAGCTATCATCGGGTCTGGTGGATTTCCCCTGTTTATCATTAAAATATCTTGTGTCTTCATTGTGGATGTTTTCTTTTTCATATCTTCTAGGAAATTTTGCTTACATCTGCTGTGCTTGAAATTTGTACACACTACTGCATCAAACCCATTGCAAAGAATTGGACTCCTAAAACTGAGAAGGATTTTCATCCGATCTCAGTGGGCTCTTTGCTCCCTAAGATTTTTGAAAAGACAATCCTCTCGCAACTTATTGAGCACTGTTTTCATCACAGACCTTGCCACCTTCACAGTGTTATCCCTGGGAGATCTACTACCACCAATCTCCTTCAAACATTGTTTCACATACAGGAAGCTTTGAATTTTCGAACGCAGCTCGACATAATTTATCTTTCTTAAATCTGCATATGATTGGATTTCCATCACATCTTTACTTAACATCCTGAAGAACTTCTTAAAGATCTTCGATAATCTCCTCTTTGTATTCAAAAAAAATTTTCAGGAAAGACATCTTCTTGTTGAGCACAATAGTCTCTCACGATCCTTTACTGTCTTTAGAGGGGTTCCACAAGGTGGCGTTTTGTCAACATTGCTGTTCGCAGCAGCTTTGGAACCTCTGCTAGCAAATTTCCAACACATCACATTGTGTGCTGACGATCTGGAGCTTTTCATTCTTTTGGATCAGCTGGAGCAAGTGCCCTCTAGCCAAAGAGCTGCAACAAAACAAATATCTGAGATAAGCACCTTTCTTCAGTATAAAAGGTAAATCGGTCTTGAACTAAATGCTGAAAAATCTGCTGTGATGACGTTTACAAAAAGGAGAAGAATAATTCCAATGCAAATCTCTATAAATGGACATCGAATTAAACTTGTCAACTCTCACAAGGACCTAGGCTTGGTCTGGGATTCGAACCTGTCTTTTCAGGAGCACTTCAAGAAAGCTAGAAACAACTTCTTCTCAACCCTGTGATCAGCTCAACAGGAACTAGTGGATTACTGCAATAGCAAGGTGATAAAGTATATCTGGTCCTCTGCCCCTCCAACCTACCTACGGCAGTTCTTGGAGATTGAGCATTGCCTTCTTTGATCCCTCGATAGGACTTCAGGGTATATCCCCTTATTATCTCTATGGGGTATACTACATTCACTGCATGGAATGACCCCTTAGAAGCAAATCATCACCACTCACAACATAATTACCCTCTCTAATCTCATTTCCAGTAAACTAGACACTCCCAGCATCGATAGCCTCATCATCCTGTCCAAGAATAACAAAGAATAAGGTCGTATGTTCCCAGCAAACACGATTTGACTTCTCAACGACTTAAACATTAACCCTGAGGAAATTTGTATTGACAAGGCCTACAGAACTAAAGTTTTTGCAGATACCTACGCTATTGCTATCTTGCAATTTTAGACCTTCATTTCACCATCATCCTACATGGCTTCTGTAATTGAGGATCATCTGTGCTCCTTCTCCTGTTCCAGTCAGCCTACAGCATCCTCGCACTCTGCTCGGACAGACGCTGACTGTATATTGGCAATTATGTCGAGCATAATCTTTCTTCGCCTTGTATCTTTTATATTACCCAGTATAGATTTTGTATTGTTATGTTATGGTTTTGTTTACCCTCTTAGTATTTGATTGCTGTCTAAAGGTGAATGTAACTTTTACTTTATCTGAATTAAATAAAAAAATAAAAACAATCTGAACAGAATCATCAGATATGCCATTCGTATTTAGTGAGCCAGTTTAGTTCACCCCTTTCCTTCCATTTTTAACATGAGCGGACAATTATCTAAACACTTCTCATAAGCTGCCTTAGCTTGTCTAACCCTCATTAGTGACTTGATTGCTGATTAGCTTTACCAGCTGTAGGTTTCTGTTCTCCCTGATAACTTATAATCATCTTCTCTTCCACTAGCCTTGCATGGTCATCTGACATCCATTAGGTTTAAACCTTGAACAATCTTTTAGTTGGTAGAAAAAGCCTAGCAGCTTCTATGATTAATTCTCTGAACATTTCCCATTTAAAGCTTGCAGTTGGTAACATCAGTTGACCCCACTGAAATGAATTTAAAACTGAGATATTGTAGTGTCCTTTACTAAAGCAAAATCCCACTTATACTATATCAATTATACTCTAATCACTACAGCCTAGTGGTTCCTTCATCTGTAGATTCTAAATTCATGAAGTGTTGTTGCTGTTAATCAGAGAAAGTGTATTGCTTTCTTTTGTTGCCTCTCTACTAGGCTTTTCTTACCAACTAAAATACTTTTCAAGGCTCAGGCCTAAATGGATGTCAGATGGATTAATGAGGTTTATGGCAGAGAAGAAAAATGCATGGGATGTATATAAATTGTCATGCGACACAGAAGCCTATTGCAGATATAAGATAGTCTGTAATCAAGTCACAAAGGACGTTAAGCACACAATGGCAGATTACGAGAAATCTTTGGCAAAGGCTATAAAGAAAAACAGCAAAGAGTTCTTTACTTATGTAAATTCTAGAAGGAAGGGGATGAATCGGATTGGTCCACTTAACATAGATAACGATCCTGCTCAAGTAGCTGATAAACTGAATGAGTATATTTTGCATCTACATTCACACATGAGGATGGAAATGTTAGAAGTTTACCAAACTCTAACAGGATGCTAAGTGATTTTGTAATAACTGAGAGCCAAGTGGAGGAGAAATTGTTGAAGTTAAATGTAAAAAAGGCGCCTGGGGCAGATGGAATCTATCCAGTTATATTTGTAGGAAGCAGCAAGGGAAGTAAGCAAGCCCTTGGCCATAATTATGGGAGCATCCTTAGAGTTTAACTTCTGTTCTGGGAAAAATAATGGAGTGACTGATTAAAGAGGTGATACAGGATCACCTAGTCAAGACTGCAGTAATAGTTCAGACACAGCATGGGTTTGTTAAGGGGAAGTCTTGTCTGACCAGTTCGATTTGATACTACGATGTGGTCAAAAAGGAACTGGATACAGAAAATAATAATTTTGATATCATATACAGGTGACCCCCGCTTAACACTGATAATTCGTTCCCGGAAAAACAGAGCGATAAGCAAGCACCATATTCCCATAATTTAATATACAGTCTGTCCTCGTATAGCACGATAGTTGCGTTCCTAGAAACCCTCGTGCAATGCAAAATCGTGCAATATAAACAACAGCCCCTATGGGAAAAGTAGGGTTAGGTGCCGACCACCCAAGATTGAACACACATTTGGAACCAAAACATTACCAAACAATAAATAATCGGGTAATTTTAATCGTTATAAAATACTTACGTATTTTATAACGATTAAAATACGTAATAAAAATAATATTATATTATAATAAAGTATTTTTAGTATTTTTTAATACTAAAAAAGTATTTTTTACGGATAAAATACGTATTTTATTCGTAAAAAATTTATTATATTAAATAAAATAGTCGTAATAAAATACTTATTTTATTTTATAATTTATACTTACGTAAAATAAAATACTTACGTATTTTATAATACGTAAGTATAAATTATAATACGTAAGTCGTAATAAAATATTGCTAATGCTTTTGCTTCTATCGTAAGCAAACTTGCTTTTTGTTTGATTTTCTATCCAAAGACAGCCGTTCCATCTCTTCCAATTCTTTGTGTCTTAATCTAATGGATTTTAATTACACTTTGAGTTGTTCCCGCTATGAAAGTTGTTTTTATTTTCTCTGCATTCTTTGTAATTCTCCGCGTTGCCTCATTTAGGTCTGTAGCACGTGCAATATCACATGGTCTTTCATTTCGCTCAAAGCGTTTCACAATTTCATATTTTTTCTCTATCGACAGAAGCGGACTGGCCATAAGCCTTACGGGGGAAACCACGGTGGGCCGGAGGCCAGTGTGATTTTGGCCATAAACCGTAGTATGAGGCCACTACAAATTTTCCCGGGTAAGAATTTTTGACCCAGTCCGCCTCTGTTTATCGATATTGCTTCTTTTTTTTTTTTTTTTTCTCTCTGAATCTGCAGTGTCTTAGCCAGGACGCTTCCTTTTCACACCTTTTAAGTATTTTACTAATTTTTAGGGAATAAAGCACAATTACAAACGAGGTGGCACGCTTGATACACAGAAACAAAGCTGCGCGCGTGTAGCAACTGAATAAACAACACCGTAAAGGCCGAGATACACTATTAACACCTCACATTTTACTAAAGCACATTTCTGGGGGTTACTACCATAAAACAATAAAAATAATTTCCAGTTGCGTTTCTGCTAGTGGAATCTGTTATAAACTGGTAGTAAACTCCATCTAATTGCATTTGCGATTATATCGATAGCTGGAATTGCTGGTTTTTACGTTATTATGGTGAAATGTGTTTCCCCTTCACTGATATAAAACACATAAATACATTTTCAGAATCTTCTTCGTTCCTTTCGTGTTGCGTTCAGTTGGGGTGATTCCGCATTCGACTGCCATTTCTTGTAAACACAAAGGCGAATCGTGTATAAGCGAATTCGGTTCGTGTTATATAAGATAACGTTCCCCTATTTATAAATCGTGTATGATCGAATTTGTGTAATGCAAACACGTGTTATACGAGGACCGACTGTATTTGTATTTGTGAGTTGCAGTCTATGCCACTGCGACTGACAAATAATAAATGGTAGGGAGAAGATGGCAAACGTCGGTCAAAATATTTAATATTAAAAATCTGTACATATAAAATATTCTCCGTTACATACGTATTAAAATCATGAATCTATTAATCCGATGGCCCTGGGCTGTCGAGGTTTCATAGCTTTGATCAATTTTGGGTTGTACTTTGACCTGTAAAATCACCTGCATCCTTACCACTCAACAATAAAGTCAACCAATCCCTTGCCTCTTTGAAGCCTGGCATGTTTTTTTCTTCTTTTGATACGAAACTTCTTTTAGGCATTTGTTTCCAAAAAAGTCCTGTTTCACTTATGTTAAAAACTTGTTTAGAAGTATAAATAACACCTCTCTTCCATAATTTGCACTTATGATTTCTCCCTGAATTTTAAATCTATCGAACTTACTAGCTTTAAATGGTTCCACTTTTTTTTTTTCTTTTGTTTTTTTTTTAAGGTGAGCTTTCTACAGATCATCATATAGGCTAATCGCGTTTTATTTAGTAATATTTAACTTAATGGAATTGTGCGTTGGATATTATCTTTAATAAAATTATTTAGAAGTCTCTCCATTTCAATTATAATATCTGGCCTAGCCATAAATAATTTTTGCTTGCAGTGGAACAGCTGTCTTTCCTACTGCTAAAATTCATTCTTTATTTTTTATAATTGTTTTTACAGATCAATCTGCCAGTCCTAAATGAATGCACACATCTACTTGCTTGAATGTAATCGATTCCCTTCGAAACCTATAATTTAATTTTTCAAATTCGGTCTTTTTCTTACTTTATTAGGCTTCGTACTGCATCCAGACATTGCCTTTTAATTCTTATCTGCCATTATACATCTTCGAAAATGTAACCGTGTTGCATTAATTATTATACAGTGTTTGAGTAAACTGTCCATTACCTAACACTGCACTGAGTGATGACTAGATAAATGCATATAACACAAATATTACAAGCAATATACTTTATAATTTTTTAAAATGTTGATCTCGGTACTACGTAACAAGCCACCGTACTGCGATTAAATTAGAATGGAAGAAAATTTCACTGAGCATGGGAAACTTTTTAATGCTGTTTTGCTATTCATTTTCAAGCTATCGACTACATCAGATGAAACATTTTCATTAAACATACCAAACTTTTAATCTGCACACTGGTAAAAGAGTGTTATAGTGGGTTATGTCAGTGTTAGATTGAGATATAGATTATAATATAACAACCACATTACAGCGAATCAGCATAGAGCAAACTGCGTTATGTGCAATTTGGATTTCAGGAAAGCTTTTGATACTGTTGCACATGTAACTGCTGTACAAATTGGAGAGGTATGGCATTAAGGGCAAGTCGCTGCAATGGATAAAGGGATGGTTGAGTGGGGGGTGGCAGAGAGTGGTGATAAATGAACACTGCTCTACTTGGACTAATGTTATTCATGCAGTCCCCCAGCGTTCAGTGCTGGTCCCAATGTTGTTTTGTGTATTTATCGATGCAGGTATATCAGGCTTAATGTACAAGTTTGCAGATGATACAAATGTTGGCAGGGTTGTTAATGACAGTAAAGACAGTATGCTACTGCAACAGGACCTACAAAAGTTAGGCAGATGGGCTGAGAATTGGCAACTGCCAATTCTCAGCCCATCTGCCTAACTTTTCTAGGAGCCTTACTATAACTTTTCTGCCTAACTTTTCAGGAGCCTTCTGGAGTTCATGGAATATACCCTATAATCTTAAGGGAGGCAGCAAGTGAGTGCATTGAACCATTGAGGCTAATTATGCAAGCATCACTAGACTCTGGGGAGATTCCCTTGTATTGGAAAAGTGCCAATGTATCTCCCATACATAAAGGTGGCTCTAAGAGTGACGTGTGAAATTATCGACCTGTCAGCCTGACTTCAGTGGTAGGGAAAATCATGGGGGGCAATGATCAAGGGTGGAATTCAGGATCATTTGGATCGAATTGAAATTCTCAAGGATACTCAGCATGGTTTTGTAAAGGGAAAATCATGTTTAACAAATCTGGTTTGCTATTTTGAAAGGTTCACTCACGAGCTGGATTTAGGGAATAATTTTGACATTGTTTATTTAGATTTCAGCAAAGCTTTTGACTCAGTCCCACATGAGCGGTTGCTTTATAAGTTGGAACAGGTAGGAATCACTGGGAAAATCCTTAGATGGATAGCAGGATGGCTTCAGGGCAGGAGGCAGAGGGTTGTGATAAATGGCTATTCCTCAGATTGGGTTGATGTAAGAAGTGGGGTTCCCCAAAGATCAGTATTAGGACCACTGTTGTTTTTAATTTTCATAAACGACATCGATGAAGGGATAGAGGACGTGATGTTTAAATTTGCAGATGATGTTAAAATTGGTAGAGTAGTTAATAATCACTGTCAAGCTGAGTTTCTTCAGAGAGACCTAGATAGACTTCAGCAATGGTCAGAAAAATGGCAGCTATACTTTTATCCAACAAAGTGTAAGGTATTACACCTGGGAAACAGTAATCCCAAAATAACTTATTCACTTGGTAGAGTTCAACTAAACCCAGTACTGGAGGAAAGGGACTTGGGTGTTTCGATACGGTCAGACATGAAATTCTCTGAGCATTGTAAACAGGTTGCAAGGAAGGCCCATGGTGTCCTATCGATGATCTATTGAACTTTTGCAAGTAGAGATAGGGACATGATAATCCCATTATTTAAGGCTTTTGTTAGACCACACTTGGAATACTGTGTTCAAGTATGGAGACTGCACCTAAAGAAAGGTATTGAGTTTCTTGAAAGGGTGCCAAGACGGGTAACTCGCCTGGTGAGATCGGCAAAAAGGCATCCTTATGAAGAAAGACTTCGAATATGTGGGTTGCAGAGTTTGGAAACTAGACACCTTAGAGGAGATTTGATTGAGGTGTTTAAGCCTCTGAGAGGCATCAGTAAAATGAATGAGGACGAAATTTTCAAGATTATAAATGATGCTAGCACTAGGGGACAAATTCAAGTTATGGGGGGAAATGTTTAAATTGGACTGCAGGAAGTTTTATTTTAGCCAGCGAGTTGTAAATTACTGGAATAAGTTGCCTACATGGGTGGTAGAGGCTGACAGTTTGGGGAAATTCAACGGTCATCTGGATAGTACCTTTGGGTCAGGGAAGCACATAGGTTGATAGGTTTAATTTCCTTTTCTTTTATTAATTATTATTATTTATTTATTTTTATTTTTTATGTATATATATATATATTTTTTTTTTTCGGCTGGTGCAGCATAAGCCATAGACTTCCTTGCACCATTTGGCCATTACTAATACTAACTGAAGTTTAATGTTGACAAACGTAAAGTGCTGCATATAGGTAGCAGTAACCGAAGAGAAATGTACCAAGCCCCGGGGGACTCACATCTGGTGAGTATCAGCTCTATATCATCATTCTACTCTTTCTTGGTGATTCCCTTCTACTTTTGACTCTCTCTCTCTCTCGGGGTAACTCGGGAACTTTTTTTTTCCCTGGTGCAGCATAAGCCTCAGGCTTCCTTGCACCATATGGCTATTAATAATAATAATAATAACAACAATAACTGTGTGATACTATGCTCAGGTGGAGAATGAAAAAGACCTGAGGGTAATTGTGCAGTCAGATATGAAGTTCTCTGAGCAGTGCAGACGGGGTGCCAGAGCAGGTCATGGAGTTTTCTCAATGATATATAAGAATTTTGCTAGCAGAGACAAGGAGGTAATTATCCCTTTGTATAAGCAATAGTCAGGCCAAACCTTGAGTACTGCATACAGGTCTGGAGGCCTTATTTTAAGAAGGATGTTGTGTCGCTAGAATGAGTACAAAGAAAAGCAACAGGATTGGTGAGAGGAACAAAGGGGTGCGCTTATGAAGAAAGGTTTAAGTTTTGCAAGTTGCAGCATCTGGAGACTAGGCACTTGCGAGGGGATATGATTGAGGTTTGTAAGGCCTTGAATGGTTTGAGCAGGTTCAATGCTGACAGGATACTTCCGCTTGAGAAGATTAAGAACCTGAGGGGCATAGATTCAAATTCAAGAAAGACAGTTGTAGAATAGATGTGCGGTTAGTTGATTGCTGGAACAGACTTCCATCTGTTGTTGTGGAAGTTGATAGCTTAAATAAATCTAGGTCTGAACTAGACAAACAGTTGGAGTGATTGGGTCGGTGAATGGGAAGGGTGTTTTATTTTTATTTATTTATTTAATTTTTTTGGCTGATGCTGTAAGCTTTGCTTTCTTATGCATCATATACCTCTGTTAAAGCTAATGTGCTACTATAGAAAACAGTCATCCAGTAAATCGAGAAAGGTTGTGTGACCAAATCACACAGAAGGTTTCTGGTATACAAGTTCTAGTGAATATCTATGAATTAAATTTCCCCAATATTAAGATTTACTGGCCCACTCAGTCATTGGCCTGTAATATACTCCTCATTTTTATTTTTCCAATGCTCATGTCACATTAAAATGGCTAATTATACTGGCCACCCATGTAAACCAAATGCTGCCTTAGATTATGTATGCTTCTGAGTGCTGAACCCTCCCCACTTCTGGCCTATCTATACATAATTTGCTCACTTTATTAAAATTCTGTATTCCTTGTCTTAGTGGCACCATCTCTCTGATATCCCTATAATGTGCACATCTAATGACTTAATCAGTATTTCAAATTAATCAAATTTATTTACTACACTCTTAGCATTGGTGTATACATGTTCCTCTGTACCCATACGGGCCCTCCCCTAAACAGGCCCTTTAATGTCCCACTTTGCTTTTCAAGCTGCTGTATGTTCCAATACAAGCAGTGAAAGAATCAATTTCACTCCATTTATATTAGCATTAGTTGAGGCATAAGATGCAAGAAAGCAAGCCTATAAGCATCAGCCAAAAAAAAAAAAAAAAAATCCTCCCCATTTCACCCATCCGGTCACTCCAAATGTTTGTCTAGTTCAGTCTTAAATTTTTTTTTAAGTTATCAACTTCCACAAAAACAGATGGAAGTCTGTTCCAGCAATCAACCACCCTCTGGCTAAAGGCAAACTTCCACAAGTCTGTTCTACGTCTTTCCTCAATTCAAATTTATGCCCCATCGGCATTCAGCCTGCTCAAACCGTTCACGAGGTCGCCTTGCAGGTGCCTAGTCTCCAGATGCTGCAACTTGCAGAACTTTAGCCTTTCTTGGTAAGAGCACCCCCTTTGTTCCTCTCACCAATCTTGTTGCCCTTCTCTTTACTCAATCTAGCAACTCTACATCCTATATGCAGTACTCAAGGTGTGACCTGACCATTGCCTTATACAAGGGGATAATCACCTTGTCTCTGCTAGCAAAATTCCTATATATAACATTGACAAATCTCCATGACCTGCTCTGTCAGCCTGTCTGCACTGCTCAAATAACTTCATATCTGACTTCACAATTACCCCCAGGTCTTTTTTCATTCTCCTCCTCCTGAGTGTAGTACAACATGGTTGATACGTTTCTCTTGGGTTACTGCTACCAATATGCAGTACTTTGCATTTGCCAATGTTAAACTTCAGTTGCCACTTCTCATGCCCATCTGCCTAACTTTTCTAGATCCTGTTGCAGTAGCATACTATCTATAGTGTCATTAACAACCCTGCCAATCTTTGTATCATCTGCAAGCTTGGTCATTAAGCCCGATGTACCTTCATCGATATACACAAAACAACAATGGACCCAGCACCGAAACCTGGGGACTCCACATAGAGCAGTGTCCATTTATTACCACTCTCTGCCATCTCCCACTCAACCATCTCTTTATCCATTGTAGCAATTTGTGCGCTTAATGCCATACCGCTCCAATTTGTACAGCAGTCTTCCATGTGCAGCAGAATCAAAAAGCTTTCCTGAAATCCAAGTATCTGATATCAAAATTAATTTTTGCATCCAGCTCCTTTGTGACCACGTCGTAGTATCCAATGAAATTGGTCAGACAAGACTTCTGCTTAATAAAGATGAAGTCATCTGACCAATGAGCCCAATTGATATATATATATATATAGACCAAATATTATTATTAGCCATATGCTGCAAGGAAGCCTGAGGCTTATGCTGCACCATCCAAAAAAAAAAAAAAAAAAAATTCTGAATTACCCTGAAAGAGAAAAAGAGCCGGGAGTTAAAGGGAATCACCAAGAAAGAGAAGAATGATGATCAGCTCAGGACCCTTGGTGTGCCAAGCCCATACTCA
This sequence comes from Mastigoproctus giganteus, assembly GCF_048544385.1. Taxonomy (NCBI): domain Eukaryota; kingdom Metazoa; phylum Arthropoda; class Arachnida; order Uropygi; family Thelyphonidae; genus Mastigoproctus; species Mastigoproctus giganteus. Next base: position 119,348,825 of record NC_143583.1, on the reverse strand, counting down.
CCAGATGTTGAGCCCTGAGTTGATTGGTCATATGCTGACCAATATATATATATATATATATATATATATAGGAGTTTTTATTTATACATGATTTTATAATGTATATGGTTGTTTTTGTTTATTAAAAATCAACAAAACATTTTAATTTGTTGATTTTAATGATAATACACGTTTTATTATGATATAGTGTCGGCTAGATACTGAAACACCTGCCTCTTTGTGGCAGTGATAAAGAAACCTTACCACTGAGTCTGATTGTACCAGACCAATGGATGGGGCAAAGGGATCAAGTGTTAGTCGTTTTATATAAGTTATAATATAAATAAAACTAAAGAAAAAATACCATAAACATGTATGTGCAATGCCTAGGTAGCACATTTCTTATAAGAGGTATGTTGAAAATATGATGAAAAATTAAATTTTTTTCATGGCATAGCAGATGAAGAAGATAATAAAACCATGAGTGTTCCCAATTTTTTTTTTGCTACTAAAAAGTTTATTATTATTAATAGAGAAGACCATGTGTGTTGCTTGTCTTATTTGAATGTTATTGTTTCAGAAATGTGATTAGAATAGTTAAAAATTGTCATGTAGTTACCAGAAAATAAATTCATTCTGAAATATTGCCATTTAAATGCAGTGGACTAAAAGATTAACAATAGCAGCAGTCAGAGGCGAAAGTTATTTTTGCACTGCTTCTATTGGAATGAGCAGCAGTCTGGAGAGCAGGTTGCTGGGGGTTTTCAAGAACTGCTGGGAGTCATCATGGAACAAGTAAATACATCAGCTGTGTTAGGGTAACTAAGAGTAAGAACAGGTACATGTATACTTGCATGTACTACAGTGCTAGTAGTATAGTAAATAAATTTTACAAATTTGTGAAGTGCTGGTCAAGACATCAAAGGCAGATATTGTTAAGATATCAGAGACTTGTCCTGCAGATATAAGCAGTGCAGAATTGAAATTTGGTGAGTACAACATGTACAGGAAGGGAGGAGGGGGTTATGCTGGTAGTTAAAAAAACGCATAAAATCTAAGGAAGTGCATCCAGTTGACATTGATGGACAGTGCAATGTCCATCAAGTCTCATTTTCCCTTTCCCAAGGGAAAATGAGAGTAGGAGTGTGTTATAAGCCTAATGACTCTGAGTACAATGAACAGTTGCTCAGAGAAATACAGTGGGCCAGTAAATCAGAATGTCTTGTAATGGGGAATTTTAACTTTCCAGATATTGACTGGAACTTGTGGATTGGTCCTGCTCAGAGAGCTGACAAACTGAATGAGTATTTTGCATCTACATTCACACAAGAGGAATTTTGTAAGGAAGGGGAGGATAGAAGTTTACTAAACTCTAGTAGGGAACGAAGTGATTTTGTTATAACAGAGCAAAGTGGAGGAGAAATTGTTGAAGTTAAACAAAGAAGGCACCTGGTGTGGATGGAATTTATCCAGTTATATTGAAGGAGGCAGCGAGAGAAGTAAATCCTTAGCCATAATTATCAGTGCATCCTTAAATTCAGGAGAGGTTCCCCATGAAATGGAGATGTGCAAATGTACCCCAATTCTCAAAGGGGCTTCAAGGCCTGTTAGTTTAGCTTCTGTTCTGAGAAAAATAATGGAGTCACTGGTTAAAGAAGTGATGCATGATCACCTAGACAAGACCGCAGTAATAGTTCAGCCACAGCATGGGTTTGTTAGGAGGAAGTTTTATCTGGCCAATTTGATTAGATACTACGATGTGGTCACAAAAGAACTGGATGCAAAACATAATTTTGATATTGCGTACTTGGATTTCAGGAAAGCTTTTTATACTGTTGCACATGGAAGACTGCTGTACAAATTGGAGCCGTATGGCATTAAGGGCAAGTTACTACAATGGATAAAGAGATGTTGTATGGGAGATGACAGAGAGTGGTAATGAATGGACTAACGTTATTAGTTGAGTCCCCCAGGGTTCAGTGCCGGGCCCATTGTTGTGTTGTGTATTTATCAGTGATATCGATGAAGGTATATCAGACTTAATGCTCAAGTTTGCAGATGATACAGAAGTTGGCAGGGTTGTTAATAAGAGTAAAGACAGTATGCTACTGCAACAGGATCTAGAAAAGTTAGGCAGGTGTGCTGAGAAGTGGCAACTGAATTTTAATATTGACAAATGCAACATACTGCATATGGGTTGCAGTAACCCAAGAGAAACAAACCAACTGTGTGATACAACACTTGGATAAGTGGAGAATGAACAAGACCTGGGGGTAATTGTGTTGTCAGATATGAAGTTCTCTGAGCAGTGCAGATGGACTGCCAGAGCTGATCATAGAGTATTGTCAATGATATATAGGAATTTTGCTTGCAGAGACAAGGTGATTATCCCCTTGTATAAGACAATGGTCAGGCCACACCTTGAGTACTGTATACAGGTCTGGAGGCCTCATTTTAGGAAGGATGTATAGTTGCTAGAATGAGTTCAGAGAAGGGCAACAAAATTGGTTAGAGGAACAAAGGGATTCTCTTACTAGGAGAGCCTTAAATTCTGTAAGTTGCAGCATCTGGAGACTAGGAACCTGCGAGATGATCTGATTGACGTGTAATAAGGCCTTGAATGGTTTTTGAGCAGGCTCAATGCTGATGGGATTCTTTGGCTTGCTCAGATTACGAACCTGAGGGGGCATAGATTCAATTTGAGAAAAGACAGTTGCAGAATAGATGTGCGGAAGTTTGCCTTTAGCCATCGGGTAGGTGATTGTTGGAACAGACTTCCATCTGTTGTTGTGGAAGTTCATAGCTTTAAATAAATTTAAGGCATTTGGAGTGGCCAAATGGGTAGGGGCATTTTTTTTTTTTTTTTTTGGCTGATGCTGTATAAGCTTGCTTTCTTGCATATATGCCTGAACTAATGCTAATTTGAATCTGCTGTTAAAAGTATCTGTTGTATCTGTGTGCGTTACTCCCAACCACCAGTTTTCCTACCCACCTAAAACTGTCCCGATAGCATCAGTAAATATTCTTGCACACTTGAATTGTTTCTCCTCTTACTAAGAATGGACAATGCTGAACGAAATCACATGCTGTGGGCCTTGCACAAACATGAGCCAAGGCTTTGATCCTGTGTTGTGTATGGGTAAAATTCCAGACCTTTTCAAATTTAATCCTAACTTATGGCTTTTTCTCGACATTGTCCTAAACCTGTGAGATTAATCTTCAAAAATAATATTCTTAATTGGTATAGAAGCAACATGTAGAATACAGTAAACCCCTGCTATTCTCGGGGGTTGCGTTCCTGAGAAATGCCCCAAATACCAAACACGCGAATACTGAGTTATGGCTCCCATAGTAATAAAGGTGTTCCGTTCCAAAGTATAAAATATATAAGAAAAACTAGTCTAAAATTTTGTCTATGTATGTATTATATGTACCTTCATAATATGACTATGTACATAGACAGTATATAGTGAAATGCAAGCATAAGGTAATCGAAATGAAAATAAGAAACAATTTAATATTAAATGTAAGATTTATTAGAAATTTCAAACAAATCTTTCAATCCAGCGCCTTTGCTATAGCTGAAAAACGTATCCCGCCAGTGCTATTACCAGTTTTGCTAAAGTGTTGATAAAGGTGTTTTGCCTTTCACAAATGATGAGTGAACTTAAGGGAATTTTATTTTGAGTTCAGTCTTCTATCCACAGATTTAAAGCTTTTTCCATTTTTTTCTGATGTAACATCACGAGTTACAGAGCAAATTTTTGAAGCAATTAGCGTGTTCTCACGGACACTACGGCGCATTTTTTCTTCCGATTTCTTGGTTGATCGTTCCGTTGACTTATTGATTTTATAATGTTTTGCCACTGATGAGACACTTTCACCATTAGAAATTTTGTCTAATAACTGAATTTTACTCGCTAATGTCATCGCCTTCTTTGATCTTTTCACAATTCCCTTGTTATACGTAGCCATATTTTTGTAGGGGTTAGAAAAAAATTTGTCCACAATAAAGTCACTTTCTTCCGTTAACACACTCCAAAAAGTCTGTTTACGCTAACACACTGCAAAATGGTAGATTTTCACTTTTGTAAGCATATCAATTTATAAATTGATAAATTTATTCAATTTATAAGCATATAAATTAAAAGCAAACGACGAAACCTTCCATGACAAGTGCATAGCACATACTGAACAAGGATTAGCAAGAAACAACCACGCCTGCGATTTTGTCACCCCTCTGCCCCACCCACTGAGCGCTGTTTTGACTAGGAAAGATTATTTTAGCCACACCATGTTTTTTATGGCAGAAAATGTTCACGACGATTTAAAATTCACATTTTTTTAGGTTTCATTTTATGTTAAATCAGCGACCGCGAGTACAGATACTGCGAATAGCAGGGGTTTACTGTAGTCATCTTTAGTTTTCTTAAAACAAGATACTGCTCTGCAACGTCATTAACTTTAGCCCCTGGAACGCATATTCTGACCCTGTTCTACCTATTCTTTTTACACGATATATTTTCTTTTTCTCTGGAATATACCAGAGGAGTCACCAACAATAGCTACTTCCTATGGAAGCAGAGCTCTCTGCCGTTGAGGATGCTTCGGCTCGGTTCTAGCATTGAGGTGGACAGCCAAGTGCTTGATTGGTCCCTTGTTTTAGTTCCTTCAAGAGAATCTAACCCATTATTCAAGCTCTGATATTTGAAGCTTATCAGAATGCTGTATTTTGTACTTTATCGCCTCATAGCCTTTGCATCAAAAGAGAGAGAGGCTATATCATGTTCCACTATAGAAAATTCTGAAAACATGCAGCATGTAGTGCACATTATAAAACCCTCATTGATAGCAAGACTGCCCTTGGCAGTTCTCCCTAAGCCAAAACATTCCTACTATTTTATGCTCTTTACTTTGCAGCTCCAGTCTGAGACATGATTTTGGCTTGTTTTTATATTAAATTTAATTTAACTAAACTAAGAGATATGTAAGTATAGTAAAAATACTAAACTTTTCCCAAGTAATGCGGCACTATTACAGAATGTGCTCTGAAATGTTTTTTGTTTCATGCTAGGTTATAAATTCAAATTCATATTGTTCTAAATTTGTAGTTTATAGATAACAAAAAAAAACACTTCTAATATTAGCTATACTCCTGTGGATTCCATAAAACTGTATTAAATAGTGTGTGTGTGTGTATGATTCTTAGATTGATGCAGTGAACAAACATTAGTAGCAGAATTCGCTCCTAGTCAGCTCCAATTTTGTGCAATTTCCAAGACCAAGAAAGAAATAGTTTTGTTCACTTCACCAGATAAATTAAAATGCTAGTGCTACTAAATTGAAACAAAAAGATAACAAAATGGATAATGTTTATGTAATTTTTTAAAAAAGGTGTTTAGTAGCTTTCAAAAATGGCTAGTGCATGTGCATTTTTTTTTTTTTTTTTTTTTTTTGTAAGTAGATTACCAGATTGAACAGAATCGGAAAGATGATTCTAACTTGGTCAGGCATTTCTGCTGCCAAAGACATACGGAGAGTCTAAAATAAGAGAAGATTCTATTATTTTGTTCAGTGAGCAAGTATTTTATTGTTAAACTGACCACATGGTGCACAAGTACTTGTTGGAAATTTTTCTTATAAAAACCAAGATTTAATCAATTGGCAGTGTATCATCTTCAGATATGAAAATTTTTGTACACAAATTTCCAGTCCTTCTGAATCTCATTCAAGATGAAGCAGTACATGTTTTTTAGTATGCCCGGCTTCCATATTCACTTAACTAGCAAACTAAGTAAACCCTTAGCCATCACTATGAGAGCTTCCTTGGACTGGAGATGTGCAAATGTGACCCCAAATCACAGAGGATCAAACGGTGACACAAGTAATTACAGACCTGTTAGTTTAACTTCTGTTCTAGGGAAATTAATGGAGGCACTGGTTAAAGAAGCACTGCAAGATCATCTAGACAAAACTTCAGTTATAGCTTGGACACAGCATGGGTTTGTTAAGGAGTTTTGTCTGGCCAGTTTGATTGGATACTATGATATGGTCACAAAGGAACTGGATACAGTGAATAACTTTGATATCATATATTTGGATCTTAGAAAGACTTTTGATACTGTTGCACATGGAAGGCTGCTGTACAAATTAGAGCAGTGTGGTATTGGAGGAAAATTGCTGCTATGGATAAAGCAGCAATGGTTGAGTAGGAGAAGACAGACAGTGGTAATCAATGGATACTGCTCTTCGTGGACTGATGTTATTAGTGGAGTCCCTCAGGGTTCAGTATTGGGTCCATTGTTGTTTTCTGTATTTATTAATAATATTGATGATGGTATATCAGGCATAATGTGCAAGTTTGCAGACGATACAAAGGTTGGCAGGGTTGTTAATGACAGTACGCTGCTGCAACAGGATCTAGAAAAGTTGAGCAGATGGGCTGAGAGGTGGCAAATGAAGTTTAACATTGACAAATGTAAAGTACTACGTATGGGAAGCAGCAACCCCAGAGTGATGTATCAACTCTCTGGTACTACACTGGCAGTGATAGAGAACGAAAAGGACCTGGAGGTAATTGTGTAGGCAGATATGAAGTTTTCTGAGCAGTGCAGACAGTCTGGAAGAGTAACTCATGGTGTCTTGTCAATGATATACAGAAATTTTTCTAGCGGGGATAAGGTGATTATCCCCTTGTATAAGGCAATGGTCAGGCCACACCTTGAGTACTGTATACAGGTCTGGAGGCATCATTTTAGGAAGGATGTAGAGCTGCTTGAGCGAGTGCAGAGAAGGGCAGCAAGATTAGTGAATGGAACAGAGGGTTGCTCTTCGAAGAAAGGCTTAAGTTTTGCAAATTACAGTGTCTGGAGACTAGGCACCTGCGAGGTGACCTGATTGAGGTGTATAAAGCCTTGAATGATTTGAGCATGCTCAATGCTGATGGAATTATTCCTCTTGCTCAGAAATTGCCTGAGAGGGCATAAATTCAAATTGAGAAAGACAGTTATAGGTTAGACTTGCAGAAGTTTGCCTTTCGCCAGCGTGTGGTTGATTGCTGGAACAAACTTCCATCTGTCATTGTAGAAGTTGATAGCTTAAATAGATTCAAGGCAGAGGTAAACAAACATTTGGAGCGAGTGGATGGGTGAAATTAGATTTTTTTTTTTGCTGATGCTGTATAAGGTTGCTTTCTTGCATCGTGTGCCTTTACTAATGCTAATTTGCATCTCACATTTTATTTGAATGGTTTTTAGAAACGCTGAGATATTGGAATTTGTCCTGTTATCTCTATAGGTGTCTAAAGCTCTCAATCGAGCTTTAACTCTGTTGTGCCTCACCACATTCATACTTGTTCAAATGACAACTTCTCATTTGGGTTATTTTATGCAAATGAAAATAGCTGTACAAAGCTAATAAGAGAAAATTCTATTCTTCAAAATTATAAAATAACTAATCAGTCAAATAATGCCATTTGGCCTTATTTACTTTATATAAAGTTCAAAAGATTGTCTTGTCCTGTCTAGCAGGATGTAAATTGCCCAACTCCACAGTGAATGCAATGGTCTTATTTCTTACAGAATAACAAAATTTCCCTTTGCCTTGAGCTGTGCTTGTGTTCACTGCCTTCAAACAAATGGCATCACCAGAAAGTTAATCTGATATTAGGTGGTCTCTTAAATAAAGGGAGTTAACTTTTTGCATTGCCATTTTTTTAAAGTAGTGTAATGCCTCTGCATCTTATGAAGGCAAAGTTGTCCTGCTGTCTGTGATAAGACTGTTGTGTTAATTATCTAGGCAGATTAAATTCTGCTGGCCACAAAAACACAAGCAAAGAGAAATCAGTTATTCTAACTGCATATAATTAGATGAAAGTTCTTGCATTAATGTTATTTGCAAACAGTTGCATAATGCTAAGAACCAGGAGACCAAGAAACTTTGTGTTCTGTGTTGCTGATTATGAATCAGTTGCTAATCTTGCTCACAAATAGCAAGAGAATTGCATGACCTTACAAGCTTTCCCTCGTGCCATAAATATAATGTTGGGGCAGGCAGTGTCTGCTGGGCTTCAGCCCCTCTCTTAAAAAAAAAAAAATAGAGAGAATAAATAAATCAAAGCAGCATCTCTTGTCCTCAGTCTTTCACAAAGATAAATCCTGTGTGTGCTATTGAATCTAATTATGTGCTTGAATGTTTAGGTGTGCTTACTTTATGGAGCAGTGTAAGAATTTTTAAGTGTGAAATCTTCAATTTGCCAGAAGCTTTCAAAGAGGAGGGGGAGAATAGATGATCCGGCGCTTCACAGATCAATGGATGCCAGATTATTAAACTTTTATTGTATTAATAAAAAATTATATAATACTTCAGTTTTTATTTTCCTGTTATAATATACCAGGTGGTTATAAAATAAGTTTCCCTATTCGGGAGACCCTAGTGTCAAAACGGTTAGAGATAGCACTGTGAAAATCGGTGGTTGTCATTTAGGGTATCGGGAAGCGATTTGTAGAAGAACAAAAATTAGTTCAAAATTTTGCCACCGGGGAGAAGTTGGCACTAAAAATGAGATGGAATACTTAACTTAGGATTAGATTTTAATATCAGAACTTAGAAATCTACAGGTATTGTTCTATGCGCTTTCCTTCGCTTGAGATGACATTCTGAAAATGGAGGACTGCGTGCGACACAGTTTCACGTAGCATCTCATTGGGGATGTTGGCTACGTGCTGTTTATTACTTGCTTTCAAATCAAGAAGTATCTGTATGCCGCCATGGTAAACTCTGCCTTTCAGGTATCCGCATAGCCTGATATCATGAATTGAGATCTGTGGCTGGCCAGAACTGCAGAGAGTCTCTAGAAATGATGCGATCATTTCCAAATGTTGAACGGAGCAGTTCCTCCACTTGTCAACCAGGAGCACCATCTTGCATGAACACTACGGTCTCCAAGCATTGCCTACCTTGCAGAGCGGGAATAGGATCTATTAGAAGAGCACAGTACCTTGTACTAGTTACCGTACACCTTAAGGGGCCATGTAGACTCTTCAAAGAAAAATGGTCCGATTATAAAGTCTGCTATGAATCCACACCATATACTGTAAGGCGTGGACTTTGTATTGGTGTTTCGTGCATTTACAGCCCCATGAAGAGTGAAATGTGCTTCATCAGACCACAAGATCATTCGAGCCCATGTATCATCAAGTTTCATATGAGCCAGAAATTGTTAGAGCAAAGTCTATTAGTTGTTGCTGCTGATCACAAGACTTTAGTTCTTGAACCAGCATAAAATTATTCAAAGCACTTTACATACAGTAGACCAAGGAAAGTTCAAGTCTCTTGACACACCTCTGGCACTACTGACTGGTAGTGTTTCGCATTCTGTCCATTGCAACCCCGACTTCATCCACTACCTCTGTTCCAATACATGGCCGTTCGCTGCCTGGAATTACACCTAACTCCCTGGTTGCTTCAAATTTCTTTAGTGTTTTCGAAGCCCCACTGGTGTCAAAGGTCCTTTATGTAAACCTTTAAGTTCCAATATTCACGTAGTTGCTGCATCAGGTCACTATTATTCTGGTAAAACAGTTTTCAGTTCTGGAAATTTCAGTTTGAAAACCTATCAGGTGCAGTTATGAAAAGAGCATTGGTGTACAGTATTCTTTGGTTGAGGAACTGTCAAGTACATTAGGAATCTTGAAATACAGTAAACCCCCGCTATTCGCGGTCGCTGACTTAATATAAAATGAAACCTAAAAAAATGTGAATATTAAAGCGCCGTGAACACTTTCCGCCATAAAAAAACATGGGCATGGCTAAAATTATCTTCCCCGGACAAAACAGCGCCCAGTGGTTGGGGGAGAAGGGGTGACAAAATCGCGAGCGTGGATGTTTCTCGCTAATCCTTGTTCAGTATGTGTTATGTGCTTGCCATGGGAGGGTTCGTCGTTTGTTTTTAATTTATATGCTTATAAATTGAATCAATTTATCAATTTATAAATTGATATGCTTACAAAAGTGATAAATCTACCGTTTTGCAGTGTAAAACAGACTTTTTCGAGTGTGTTAACGGAAGAAAGTGACTTTATTTGGACAAGTTCTTTCTAACCCGTACAAAAATATGGCTACGAATAACAAGGGAAATGTGAAAAGATCAAAGAAGGTGATGACATTAGCGAATAAAATTGAGTTATTAGATAATATTTCTAATGGTGAAAATGTCTCCTCATTGGCAAAACATAAAATCAATGAGTCAGCGGTACGATCAATCGAGAAATCGGAAGAAAAATTCCGCTGTAGTGTCCGTGAAAACGTGCTAATTGCTTCAAAAATTTGCTATGTAACTCGTGATGTTAAATTAGAAAAAAATGGGAAAGGCTTTAAATCTGTGGATAGAAGACCAAACTAAAAATAAAATTCCGTTGAGTTCACTCATCATTCGTGAAAAGGCAAAACTCCTTTATCAACACTTTAACGAAACTTGATAGCACTGGTGGGATAAGTTTTTTAGCTAGCAAAGGCGCGCGCTGGTTTGACATTTCTAATAAATATTACATTTAATATGAAATTGTTTCTTATTTTCATTTCGATGCCATATGCTTGCATTTCACTATGTGCTGTCTATGTACATAGTCATATTATGAAGGTACATATAATACATACATAGACAAAATTTTAGACTAGTTTTTCTTATATATTTCATACTTTGGAACGTAACCCCCCCGAATAGCAGAGGTTTACTGAATATCAATTTCCTAAGTCATGTTTGGCATTTTAAGAAGTAACCACTTTTGCATATGTGCAGATGTCATGGATTGCCAAGCATATAACTTTGATCATATTTTACTTGAAGCAGTCATAATCAGTCGGTGCTTACAGACAATCCAAACAGAAACCTACAAATAGAAAAATTGTATGGCTATATTTTAATGTAAAATGTGCATGTGTTTGTCAGTGAAATTTAATTTCAGGTTCATGGTCAGAATTTTGAAAAATCTACTTTTCTTATCTGATATTCTGTGTATGTATGTTTTGAAAGTAATTTCAAATAAATATGTCCATTTAACAACAAATTGTCTAGTTTAATTAAATTTGATTTTTGACAGTTTCATTCTGTAGGGGAGTGAAACTCAAAATAAGAACAAATTAATATTCACAAATTTTAAAAATTCCATATTGAAACTATCTGCCACATATATCCACCACATTCCTACAGTTCATCTAAGGATCTTCTTCATGATCCTATCATGTTACAGCTTCTACAGTAACCTCTTCTGCAGGACAGAGTCTGATGCCTTTCTGGAGTCCAAAAAAACGGTCAAAATTATCACCTACATCCAACTTGTCTTTTGAAATAGAAAACCATATTGTTTAAACAAAATAGTTCCCTTTACAAAGCCATGCTGTTTTTCTTTCTGAATACCATTTCTAACTAGACGCTCCTGTATTGCATTCTTGACCTATTAACGAGCCCTTAAAAATGCCCATACAAAAAGTGCTACAGACATTATTATCAATATCTGCTAGAGTGACACAAATTTTAATATTAAAAATATTACATTTGGTTTTTTTACATGGAATTGTATTGTATAACCACACCTGAAATGAAACTATAGTGGAGCCTCTATATTCGTCAAATCCAATATTCATCACATTTTTTCGGCAAAAAAAATGCTCCGATATTCATCCAAAAATCCAATATTCGCCACGAAAAGTCACCCACCATGTGGTCATCCTAGCCTCGTGCAATTGCCCACGCAGAAGTAAAGCAGCTGATGTTGCAAAATGTGTAAAAATTCTTGCTGCTAAAAGATCACAAACAAACATATGAAGACATGGAAAATCTTTTATTGGTGTGGATTACTAAAAAGCAAATGGCTGGTGATAGCATTTCAGAATCTATCATCGGCGAAAAAGCAAGGCAGTTATATGATAACCTGCAGCAAAAGAACGCAGGCACCAGTGGTGATTTCATGGCAAGTAGGAGCTGGTTCGAAAAATTTAAAAGGCGAACGGGCATTCATAGTGATTCTGATGAGACGGGCTATTCTGGAAAAAAATGCCTAGAAGAACCTACATCACAAAGGAGGAAAAAGCATTGCCTGGACACAAACCAATGAAAGATTAACACTCTTGCTGTGTGGTAACGCTAGTGGGGACTGCAAAATTAAACCATTGCTCATTTATCATTCAGAAAATCCGAGAGTTTTTAAGAAGAACAATATCATAAAAAGTAAACTAAATGTGATGTGGAAGGCTAACAGTAAGGCTTGGGTAACAAGACAGTTTTTCCTGGAGTGGATTTGCGAAGTGTTTGCCCCAAGCGTGAAAGCTTATCTAGAAAGTTATAATTTACCTGTAGAGGCCCTCTTGGTTTTGCACAATATTCCTGCCTTGGAAGACGATTTGGCAGGGGAATACAGCTTTATTCACATTACATATCTACCACCAAACACAACTCCTCTAATCCAACCCATGGATCAGCAGGTCAATGCCTGTTTTATACAAAATCCCTGTTTCAAAGGTGTTTTGAAGTGACGTCAGAGACAGAACTTACATTGAGCAAATTTTGGAAAAATCACTTCAATATCCTCCGTTATTTGAGGATAATTGATAAGACGTGGGGGGAAGAGCGCCTCCGTGGGCAGGAGCAGCAGTGTGTAGCACACGCTTCTTGATTAGACCGGGGTTCGAGCCCGTGACCACCAAATACAGAGGATGCGGAAAGGTTATGGAATGACCACTGCATATTCCCGGAGCAATAGGGCCTTAGTTGCTAATGCTCCTAAAAAAACCCAAAATAACAAATAATGGGAGGAAGTGTTTTCCAGGACAATGAACTTGGCCTGGAGGAAATTGAGACTAGTGTGTCAGAAAGAGACTTTGAAGGTTTTGGGTCAGAGCCTGTTGTTGATGAAACTGTCTGTGGGCAGGTCCATGGGATTGGAGGTTGATAGTGAGGATGTAGAGGAATTGGTGGAAGGCCATAGAAAGGAGCTTACCACAGAAGAACTGTTGGACCTTCATAAAGAAAATGAAGCTGAAGCAGTGGAGGAAATTTCATCAGAGGAGGAAGGGTCATGTAAAGGCAACACCCCAACTGCTGACATTAAGGAAAGGCTGTCCAATTGGGCCAAAACACAGAGTATGGTTAAGAAATGGCATCCGAATATTACCGTAGTTAATCGAAATATAATCTCATTCAATGATAATGTGATTGGCTACTTTCAGAAAATTTAAAAAAAAACAGACAGAAACAGAAAACATTGGACAAGTCCTTTGCTGTGCTAGTGAATTGTCGGGAAAGGGACAAAAAAGACATTGATCACCAGAATTGGGGTTACAGTACTTGTTGTTTTAATGGAAGGTGACTCCCCTTTTAAACAATACATAATTCCTTTCCTCCTCTTCAGCTTCTGCCATCATCGCTCCTCAGTAAAAGTAACGTTCTGGTTAAATTTTTATTTATGTATCAGATTTGTGGTTGGAAACGGATTATTCCAATTTTAGTTAATTCTTATGGAAAAAATTGATGCTATATTCGCCCGATTCAGTATTCGTCCATCCCTCAGGAGCGGATTAATGACTAGTATAGAGGTTCTACTTACTAATGTTTCATTTTACTGTATTGCATTCATATATCTTTTGATAGCTTAGAACAAAGGAGGATTTTGTCATATTGATGCATTTTTTCCTGTGGTAATCCAGTGTTATCAGAACATTGTTCTTATTCTTTGCTCCATTATAAGAAACATTCCAATATTGATCATTAACTTATTTTATATTGATTTCGTAAGGTTCCCTTATGGACCATTCATACATAAATACATGCACAAGCACACACATGTGTGTATACCTCATCACATAACATTTTCTGATCATGTGGAGGGTTGAGAAACCATTCATATTGCAGTACTGCTGACATTTATAATTTCTTTTGGATTTTCATTATTTGGCAAAAATATTTTCTTATAATTGGTCTTAACATAATTTTTTTTTTAATAGAAAAGAGTTGAACAAGTCTCTTCTATAATATGAAAATGTGATCTGATCAGATTCATGAAAAAAAAACAAAAAAAAAACTGATTTTTGTTGTTTAGTAATGCACCAACACATTCTGCTTTTATTGTTCAAGGATCATCTCTTTTGCAAAAAAGGGATTTCTTGGGATCACTAAACCACTGGCTAAAGCTAATACTGTATATATTATTATGCCATAAAATGGATAATAGTTAAAGAAAAGGGTGTGGGCTTTGGTTTTATGAGAGGGGACTATAGTGGTAGGGTGTTTCTTGGGTTTTCACTGGACGGTCGAACTATATGCTGTTGGATATGAATTCATTATTGCATTTAATGGATTTATCATGGAAACCACATACACATTCACCTTCCATTGGGGAATACCACAAAAGAAAGGGCCGGTATGGACAATGGAAGGTTAGGGGTATAACTGAAGTGTATAAAGCTTTAAAAGGTTAAGTGAACTAAATACTAATGACATCTTTACTCTTTCTCAGATGAAATACCTATGGGGGGAAACATGGATTTAAATTGAAATATGGTGCAGAATAGATGTGTGGGAAAAATTCACATTCAGCCTCAGAGTAATCATTTGAAATAAACTTCCACCTGGTGTTTTGTAGGTGGATAGTTTGAATAAATTTAAGGAAAGTTTGGACAAATTACTGGAAGGAATGAGTTTTTTTGTGAGGTAATCTCACAGATGCCTAGTTTCTAGGCACTGTAATTTGCAGAACTGAAATGAAGTCTTTCTTGATAAGATCACTTCTTCGTTTGTATCACCAATCTTGCTGCCCTTCTCTGTATGCAGTACTCCAGATGTGTCTTACCATTGTCTTATACAATGGGATAATCACTTTGTCCCTGCTGAAAAATTCCTGTATATCATTGACAAAACACCATGAGCTATCCTGGCAGCCTGTTCGTACTGCTCAGAGAACTTCATATCAGGCTGCACAGTTACCCTAGGTCCTTTTCAATTTCCACTACCCTGAATGAAGCAAAGGAAGTGTTATTGCTCAGAATAATGATGGAAGTGGGTTCTGCTACCTAAATGAAGTGTTTTCCAATTTACTCTGGGATTACTTCTACCCACATGCAGTACCTTGCATTTGTTGATGTTAAACTTCAGTTACCATTCTCAACCCACTGCCTAATTTTTCTAGATCTTGTTGCAGCAGCATACCTTCATTTATATCATTAACCACCCTGCCAACCTTTACATAATCTGAAAACTTGGGCATTAAGCCTGACATACCCCATCAATATCATTAATAAATACAGGGAAAAAAATGAAATGAGCCTGTACCGAACCCTGTGGGATTTCACTAATAACATTGGTTCATGAAGAGCAGTGTCCATTGATAACCACTCTGTCTTCTCCCAGTAATTTCCTTTAATGCCACACTGCTTAGTGACCTGATTATGGAATAGTTTGCATTTACTGTAAGATTCTTAATTGCCTATTAATTTATAATCATCCCACACATTTTTCTTCTCTGCCACTAGTCTCATCAGTTCATCTGATATCCATATAGATCTAAACCTTAAATAATCTCTTTATTGGTATAAAAAGCTTACTAGCTCTGTGATTACTTCTGAATATCTTACATTTCGAATTTGTATATGAAAGTATGAACAAAATCCTGAGTGTGAAAAAAGTACCATGACTTTGCTTCGAATGTGTGTGTGTGGTGATCCTAAGATAGATCCATGCAAGAATATTTGCTGATGCTATCGAGGCAGAGATGGGTGGGTCAGAAAACTGCTAGCTTGATGGGATACATGGACTAATAGATTAACAGTAGCCACTGGCAGAAGTAAAAGTGATTCTTGCACTACTTCTATTGAAGTGCAATTAAGCAGCAGCCTGGAAAGCAGGGCAATGGGGATTTCCCAGAATGCTGGGAGTCATAGTGGAACAAGTAAATACCTGGGCTGTGTTAGGGTAACTAAGAGTAGAAACAGGTGCATGTACACATGCTAGGAGTATGGTTAATAAATTCAATGAGCTTGAAGTGCTAGTCAAGACATCAAAGGCAGATATTGTTGGGATATCAGAGATATGGTGTCACAGAGACATAAGCAGTGCGGAACTGGAATTTGGGGAGTACAATGTGTACAGGAAGGGAGAGGGGTTATGCTGTTAGTTAAGAAACATAAAATCTAAAGAAGTGCATCCAATTGATGTTGGTGGACAATGCAATGTTGAGTCTGTTTGGTGTGACATAAGCACTGGGAAAGTAAAAATGAGAGTAGGTGTGTGTTATAGGCCTAATGAATCTGATGAGTATAATGAGCAATTGTGCAGAGAAATAGAATTGTCCAGTAAATTAGTGTCTTATAATGTGGGATTTTAATTTCCCAGATATTGACTGGAATTTTGGTTTGGTCACTCACACACTAGCAAGGCTTTTGTGGATTTATTGGATGATTGTTTTCTGTAGCAGCAGCATATTCGAGAGGCAACTAGAGGGAGTAATATAATACCCTTGATCTGATTATCAGTAATGAATCTTCATGCATCAAGAATCTGCAGATAAAGGAATCACTAGGCAGCAGTGATCACAGTGTGCTGAAGTGGGATTTATTCAAAGATGTAACTACCATCAAGGGTAAAGGGAAGGGGTTTTGCTTTCGTAAAGGTGACTATGATGTTCTGAGACAGTATTTAAATTCTATACGGTGGAACCAACTGATGATGTTACCAACAGCAAATTCAAGGGAAGCATTCAAAGAATTAATCTTGGAAGCTACTAGGCTTTTCATGCCAACAAAGAAATATTGTTCAAGATTTAGGCCTAAATGGATGTGATGAACGAATTAGACATGTGACAGAGAAGAAAAATGCATGGGATACATATAAATTAACATGCGACACAGAAGCCTATGATAGATATAAGCTGGTCTGTAACCAAGTTACAAAGGAGGTTAGGCAGGCGAAGGCAGATTACAAGAAATCTTTGGCAAAGGATGCAAAGAAAATCAGCAGAGTTCTTTACTTATGTAAACTCTAGAAGGAAGGGGATGAATCAGATTGGTCCACTTGATATCGATGGGTCAACTGTTGATGATCCTGCTCAGGTAGCTAACAAACTAAATGAATATTTTGCATCGACATTCACACATGAGGAGTTTTTCAGGGAGGGTAATGCCAGAGGTGTATTCAACTCTGGCAGTAAGCTAGAGAATCTTGTAATAACTGAGAGTAAAGTGGAGGAGAAATTGTTGCAGATAAACACAAGAAAGGCAGCAAAGGAAGTAAGCAAACCCTTAGCCATAATTATGAGAGCTTCCCTGGACTCAGGGGAGGTACCCAAGGACTGGAGATGTGCAAATGTGACCCCAATCCACAAAGGATGATCAAAGGGAGACAGGTAATTACAGACCTGTTAGTTTAACTTCTGTTCCAGGGAAGTTAATGGAGACACTGGTTAAAGAAGCATTGCAGGATCATCTAGACAAGATTTCAGTTTTAGCTCAGACACAGCATGGGTTTGTTAAGGGGAAGTCTTGTCTGACTAATTTGATTTTTTTTTTTTTATATATATATGTAGTTACAAAGGAACTAGATGCAAAGAATAACTTTGATATCATATATTTGGATCTTAGAAAAGCCTTTGATACCGTTGCACATGGAACACTGCTGCTATGGATAAAGGGACAGTTGAGTGGGAGAAGACAGAGAGTGGTAAACAATGGACACTGCTCTTCGTGGACTAATGTTATTAGTGAAGTCCCCATAGGGGTTCTGCATTGGATCCATTGTTGTTTTCTGTATTCATTAATGATATTGATGATGGTATGTAAGGCTTAATGTTCAAGTTTGCAGACGATACAAAGGTTGGTAGGGTTGTTAATGACAGTACACTGCTGCTGCAACAGGATTTAGAAAAGTTGAGCAGGTGGACTGTGAGAGGTGGCAAATGCAGTTTTAACATTGACAAATGTAAAGTACTACATATGGGAAGCAGTAATCCCAGAGTAACGTATCGACCCTGGGGTTATTTGTGCAGGCAGATATGAAGCAGTGCAGATGGTCTGCAAGGTGTCTTGTCAAAGATATACAGGAATTTTTCTAGCAGGGATAAGGAGGTGATTATCCCCTTGTATAAAGCAATGGTCAGACCACACCTTGAATACTGCATACAAGTCTGAAGGCCTCATTTTAAGAGGGATGTAGAGCTGTTGGGACAAGTACAGAGAATGGCAACAAGATTAGTGAATAGAACAAAGAGCTGCTCTTACGAAGAAAGGCTTAGGTTTTGCAAATTACACTGTCTGGAGACTAGGTACCTGCGAGGTGATCTGATTGAGGTGTATAAAGTCTTGAATGGTTTAAGCATGCTCAATGCTGATGGGATTCTTCCTCTGGTTCCGAAAAATCGCCTGAGGGGGCATAAATTAAAATTGAGGAAAGACGGTTGTATGATAGATGTACAGAAGTTTGCCTTTAGCCAGCGGGTAGTTGATTGCTGGAACAAACTTCCATCTGTCTTTGTAGAAGTTGATAGCTTAAATAGATTCAAGGCAGAACTTGACAAACATTTGGAGCGAGCTGATGGGTGAAATAAGGGGGTTTTTTTTTTTTTTTTTTTTTGGCTGATGCTATATAAGCTTGCTTTCTTGCATCATGTGCCTTTGCTAATGCTAATAACTGGATAACCCAGTGGCATATCAGGAAGTTTCACAGAATACTGTTGTTTTCTATTTGTTCCACAAATAGAATGGGAAGCATTCAAAGAACTTATCTTGGAAGCTACTAGGCTTTACATACCAACTAAGAAATATTGTTCAGGGTTTAGGCCAAAATGGATGTCAGATGAACTAATGAGGCATATGGCAGAGAAGAAAAATGCATGGGATACATACAAATTAACACATGACACAGAAGCCTATGATAGATACAAGTTGATATGCAACCAAGTTACAAAGGAGGTTAGGCAGGCGAAGGCAGATTACGAGAAATCCTTGGCAAGGGATGCAAAGAAAAACAGCAAAGAGTTCTTTACTTATGTAAACTCTAGAAGGAAGGGGATGAATCAGTTGGGTCAAGTGTTGATGATCCTGCTCAGGTAGCTAACAAAATAAATGAATATTTTGCATCGACGTTCACACATGAGGAGTTATTCAGCGAGGGGAATGCCAGAGGTGTATTCAACTCTAGCAGTAAGCTACAGAATCTTGAAATAACTGGGAGTAAAGTGGAGGAGAAACTGTTGAAGATAAACACAAGAAAGGCACCCGGGGTGGATGGGATCTATCCAGTTATATTAAAGGAGGCAGCAAAGGAAGTAAGCAAACCCTTAGCCATAATTATGAGAGCTTCCTTGGACTCAGGGGAGGTACCCATAGACTGGAAATGTGCAAATGTGACCCCAATTCACAAAGGAGGATCAAAGGCTGACACAAGTAATTATACACCTGTGAGCTTAACTTCTGTTCCAGGAAAATTAATGGAGGCACTGGTTAAAGAAGCACTGCAGGATCATTTAGACAAGACTTCAGTTATAGCTCAGACACAGCATGGTTTTGTTAAGGGGAAGTCTTGCCTGACCAACTTGATTGGATACTATGATGCAGTCACAAAAGAACTGGATGCAGGGAATAACTTTGATATTATATACTTGGATCTTAGAAAGGCTTTTGATACTGTTGCACATGGAAGACTGCTACACAAATTGGAGCAGTGTGACATTGGAGGCAAATTGCTGCTATGAATAAAGGGGTGGTTGAGGGGGAGAAGACAGAGCATGGTAATCAATGGACACTGCTCATCGTGGACTAATGTTATTAGTGGAGTCCCTCAGGGCTCAGTGTTGGGTCCATTATTGTTTTCTGTATTTATAAATGATATTGATGATGGTATATCGGGCTTAATGTCCAAGTTTGCAGACGATACAAAGGTTGGCAGGGTTGTCAAGGACACTACTGACACTATGCTGCTGCAACAGGATCTGGAAAGGTTGAGCAGATGGGCTGAGAGGTGGCAAATGAAGTTTAACATTGACAAATGTAAAGTACTACACATGGGAAACAGCAACCCCAGAGCAATGTATCAACTCTGTGGTACAACACTGACAGTGGTAGAGAATGAAAGGGACTTGGGGGTGGTTGTGCAGGCAGATATGAAGTTCTCTGAGCAGTGCAGACGGGCTGCAAGAGTAGCTCATGGAGTATTGTCAATGATATACAGGAATTTTTCCAGCAGGGATAAGGAGGTGATTATTCCATTGTATAAGGCGATGGTCAGGCCACACCTAGAGTACTGTATACAGGTCTGGAGGCCTCATTTCAAGAAGGATGTAGAGCTGCTGGAACGAGTACAGAGAAGGGCAACAAGATTAGAGAATGGAACAAAGGGATGCTCTTACGAAGGAAGGCTTAAGTTTTGCAAATTACAGTGTCTGGAGACTAGGCACCAGCGAGGTGATCTGATAGAGGTGTATAAAGCCTTGAATGGTTTAAGCATGCTCAATGCTGATGGGATTCTTCCTCTAGCTCAGAAAAATCACCTGAGAGGGCATAAATTCAAATTGAGGAAAGACAGATGTAGGATAGACGTGCGGAAATTTGGCTTTAGCCAGCAGGTGGTTGGTTGGTGGAACAGACTTCCATCCTTTGTGGTGGAGGTTGATAGCCTAAATAAGTTTAAGGCTCAGCTGGACAGGTATTTTGAACGAACAGAGGGGTGAAGTGGAAGTGGTTTTTTTTTTTTTTTTTTTTTGGCTGATGCTGCATAAGCTTGCTTTCTTGCATCAAATGCCTCTACTAATGCTAATGCTAATAGAAAAAAAAACAGTATTCTGAAAAATGTTTTTCCATCATTCCACAGAAAAGCATTGTGCAGCAGTAGGAAAAGAGCCAGGTATTTTTACCAAGGAGAAGTAATATAAAATGTGCTGCTAGTTGAACCAAAAAAGTTATGCCTTTGCATATAAAGCTTGGATTAATGAAACATTAAGCTACGTTATAGAAGAAATTTATTGTTCAAAATAATGCTGGAAGTGTATTCCAGTTTAACAGGTGCAAAACTGACATAAGGAATCTCCATTGGGCTTTAAATAAACTTCTCACAGGTAACATTTTATACAGACCTACAGGATAGTGATCTAGCAACTGTTCACAGACTTTTCAGAAGAAGGAAAGAAGATAATTATGAATCCATTGTGTCAACTTGACTACAATGTTATGTGGGCTGCTGAATGTCTTTGAAAATTCATTTTCTTTATTCCCATCTCAATTTTTTTCTTCAGCTTAGGAAATGTAAGTGAAGAGCAAAGGGATTGCTTTCATCAGGACATTATGAAAAAGCAGTATCAAGGTTGCTGGGATGCTGCCATGTTGGGAGATTACTGTAGTGTCTTAAGAGGAGAAAGAATAATGGTAAGGTAAAGAAAGCCAACACGAGAACCATGACAAACTTCGGGAACCTTACCAAACTTGTTCCCACTAACACAGTTTCTCCCTGCATTCTGGTAAACAGATGGTACATATTATTAGTGTTATCAGCAGTAGAAGTCCAACGATGCATTGGTTAGTTTTTTCTCATTACTAAAAGCAGGTTGTTGGAGTGCATGAGTGAGCTGAAATTTACTTACTGTGAATTTCAGCTTGCTTACCTGTTGTGAATTAGGGTGTTTAACAGATTGGGATCTTGGATGTGCTAATCTACATTGCATGAGCATGTGGGAAACAGTACTTTGTTACATGTAGTAGTAGTAGTAGTAGTAGTAGTGGCACATGATGCAAGAAAGCAAGTGTAGGAACTTATGCAGCATCAGCCAAAAAAAAAAAGAAAAATCACACCATTCCCTCCAAATGCCTGTCCAGTTCCTCCTTAAATTTATTTAACCTATCAACTTCCACAACGACAGATGGAAGTTTGTTCCAGCAATTAACCACCCGCTGGCTAAAGGCAAATTTCCGCACATCTATTCTACATCTGTCCTTTCTTAATTTGAACTTATGTCCCCGTAGGTTGGTAATCTGAACAAGTGGAAGGATCCCATCAGAATTCAGCGTGCTCAACCCATTCAAGGCCTTATAGACCTCAGTCAGATCACCGCGCAGGTGCCTAGTCTCCAGTCACAGCAATTTGCAGAACTTAAGCCTCTCTTGGTAAGAGAATCCCTTCATTCCCCTCACCAATCGTGTTGCTCTTCTCTGTACACGCTCAAGCAAATCTACATCCTTCCTAAAATGAGGCCTCCAGACCTGTACGCAGTACTCAAGGCGTGGCCTGACCATTGCCTTATACAGAGGGACAATCACCTCCTTTTCCCTGCTAGCAAAATTCCTATATATCATTGACAAAACCCCATGACCCACCCTAGCAGCCTGTCTGCACTGCTCAGAAAACTTCATATCTGACTGCACAATTACTCCCAGGTCTTTTTCATTTTCTACCACCTTAAGTGTAGTACCACACAGTTGGTACGTTTCTCTGGGGTTACTTCTACCCATATGCAGTACTTTGCATTTGTCAAGGTTGAACTTCAGTTGCCACTTCTTAGCCCATCTGCCCAAATTTTCTAGATCCTGTTGCAGTAGCACACTGCCATTACTGTCATTAACAACCCTGCCAACCTTTGTGTCATCTGCAAACTTCGACATTAAGCCTGATATACCTTCATCAATATCATTGATAAATACACAAAACAACAGTGGACCCAACACCGAACCCTGTGGGACTCCACTAATAACATTAGTCCACGAAGAGCAGCACCCATTGATTACCACCCTCTGTCTTCTCCCACTTAACCATCCTTTTATCCATTGTAGCAACTTACCCTTAATACCATTCTGCTCCAATTTGTACAGTAGTCTTCCTTGCGCAACAGTGTCAAAAGCTTTCCTGAAATCCAAGTATGTGATATCAAAATTATTTTTTGCATCCAGTTCCTTTGTGACCACATCATAATAACCAATCAAATTTGTCAGACAAGACTTTCCCTTAACAAACCCATGCTGTGTTTGAATTATTGCTGCAGTCTTGTCTAGATGATCCTGCAATGCATCTTTAACCAGCGACTCCATTATTTTACCCGGAACAGAAGTTAAACTAACTGGTCTGTAATTACTCGTGTCACCCTTCGATCCACCTTTGTGAATTGGGGACACATTTGCACATCTCCAGTCCGTGGGAACCTCCCCTGAGTCCAAGGATGCTCTCATAATTATGGCTAAGGGTTTTCTTAGTTGCTTTGCCGCCTCCTTTAAAATAACTGGATAGATCCCATCCACCCCAGGTGCCTTTCTTGTGTTTAACTTCAACAATTTCTCCTCCACTTTGCTCTCAGTTATTACAAAATCATTAAGCACACTGCTACAATTTGATAACCTTCTTCCATTTTCAAATTGTAATAATTCCTCACGTGTGAATGTAGATGCAAAATACTCATTCAGTTTGTTTGCTATCTGAGCAGGATCATCAACAGTCGAACCATTGATGTCAAGTGGACCAATCATATTCATCCCCTTCCTTTTAGAGTTTATATAAGTAAAGAAATCCTTGCTGTTTTTCTTAGCATCTTTTGCCAAAGATTTCTCGTAATCCGCCTTCGCCTGCCGAACCTCCTTTGTGACCTGATTACAGACTAGCTTATATCTGCCACAGGCTTCTGCGTCACCTGATAATTTATATGCATCCCATGCATTTTTCTTCTCTGTCACAAGTCTCATTAGTTCATTTGATAACCATTTAGGCCTAAACCTTGAACGATATTTCTTAATTAGTATATAAAGTCTAGTAGCTTCCACGATTAATTCTTTGAATGCTTCCCACTTAGAATTTACTGTTTGTAACATCGTCAGTTGATCCCACTGTACAGAACTTAAAAACTGTCTGAGACCACTGTACTCCCCTTTACGGAAGCAAAAACCCTTTCCTTTACCCCTGACGGTAGTTACCTCTTTGAGTAAATCCCACTTCAGCACACTGTGATCACTGCCACCTAGTGGTGCCTTTATCTGCAAATTCTTAATACACGAATGATCACTGCTGATAACCAGATCAAGAGTGTTACTTTCTCTGGTTGCCTCTCGAACATGCTGCTGCAGAAAACAATCATCCAGTAAATCCACAAAAGTCTGACTAGTGTGTGAGTGACCAACCCACAAGTTCCAGTCAATATCTGGGAAGTTAAAATCCCCCATTATAAGACATTCTGATTTACTGGCCCACTCTATTTCTCTGTACAATTGTTCATTGTACTCATTCAAGTCATTAGGCCTATAACACACTCCTCTTATTTTTCCTTTTGCAGTGCTTATCTCACACCAAACTCAATCAACAGAGCACTGTTCATCTATATTAACTGGGTGCACTTCCTTTGATTTTATGTTTTTCTTAATTAACAGCATAACACCCCCTCCCTTTCTGTCCTGTCTATCCTTTCTGTACACATTGTACTCCCCAAATTCCAGTTCTGCATTCCTTATATCTTTGTGACACCACGTCTCTGCTATCCCAACAGTATCCGCCTTTGATGTCTTGACCAACACTTCAAATTCATCAAATTTATTTACTATACTTCTAGCATTGGTATACATGCAAGCATACATGCTCCTATGCCTATTCCTTGTTACCCTAACACATCCCATATACCCAACTATTCCATGATGACTGCCATCCGTCCCTGAAACCCCCAACACCCCTCGCTCCAGGTCGCTTCTTATTCTAATAGAAGTTGTGCAAGAATCACCTTCACCTCTGCCTGCAGTTACTGTTAAACTATTAGTCTTTGTATCCCCCCCAAACTAGCAGTTTTCCGACCCACCTAACACTGCCTCGATAGCATCATGTGATTGTAACACTCATTGTCTCCGTGCATCTTAAATATTATTTAACTTTCACTTATATAATTGTGTTTTGGGGAATAGTCATGATCTAATGGCATTGCTAGGAGAAAGTTTTTGAACCAATTGGAGAACAAACTAGTTTAGCAAGATCAAGAGAGAGAAGTTTTTACTACTTCTCAATGTCATTGAAGGTGGAGCAGCTGATGTTTTGCTGTAGTGTCAGTTTTCTTAATTTTACTGAGAATCTGCCAGATACTATTGTGTGAAAGAAGAAGAAAGGATTGATGTAAAATGGTCATTGGTTTAGGAAATGACAAATACACAATGAAGCGTGAACAGATTACTCCACACACTTTGCATTTTAACAATTCTTCAAATATAACAATGCCAGGTATGAGAGGTACCTGTTGTGAATTAGGGTGTTTAACAGATTGGGCTCTTGGATGTGCTAATCTACATTGCATGAGCATGTGGGAAACAGTACTTTGTTACATGTGATTGTAACACTCATTGTCTCCGTGCATCTTAAATATTATTTAACTTTCACTTATATAATTGTGTTTTGGGGAATAGTCATGATCTAATGGCATTGCTAGGAGAAAGTTTTTGAACCAATTGGAACAAGCTAGTTTAGCAAGATCAAGAGAGAAGTTTTTACTACTTCTCAATGTCATTGAAGGTGGAGCAGCTGATGTTTTGCTGTAGTGTCAGTTTTCTTAATTTTACTGAGAATCTGCCAGATACTATTGTGTGAAAGAAGAAGAAAGGATTGATGTAAAATGGTCATTGGTTTAGGAACTGACAAATACACAATGAAGCTTGAACAGATTATTCCACACACTTTGCATTTTAACAATTCTTCAAATATAACAGTGCCAGGTATGAGAGGGTATTGAGCCGGGCAAAATAAAACATGATGATTTTCAAAAATAAACACTATCATACCACAATTAAAGGAATTATTGCAAAACTGCAATAGTTAATGCTGGAGAACTGCCACCTTCACACTATCAAAAATTAAGTTAAAGGTGAATGTGAAAAGGCCTCCAAAGCCGGGTGGTCAGGTGCGAGGGTGAATAAGTATTCGTGCTTTGAGTGACTGAGGTTCAGGCCCATGGCTGCTAAATATGGTACTGTTTTTTCTTGCATTCTCTCTCTCTCTTGTGAACTCCTGACTGTGTAGTCATCCTAGAGTATAGACAGAATAAAATAAAATTTATCTGTTTTGTATTTTAATTTTATTTGGTAGTTTTTTTATATATATATATATATTCTTTTTATTTATTTAACGGTGACACTACTTGTTGTAGTTTGCAAAAATTCCTTTAATGTAATATAATAGTGTTTAATTTTGTAAATCATTATTTGATCACATCACATTTACTTTACATTTAGTGAATGAGAACAGTTCAGATCTTCTCTTTCTGCTGAAGCTGTGGAAATGCTCTTGACATCCAACTGTAGACAGCAGGGTCATTGTTATACACAAAACTTTGGATCAACATTTACAAAAGGGGGGGGCCAAGTCTACAACAGTACCTTGTAGCACTCGTAATCAGTTGTTTAACAGACAATGCAAACAGAAATCCTGTTGAACTAGGAAAGTGTACAGTATGATGGCTCTCTTTTAATATATAATGCACACAGCACTCATGTTTTTGAATTTATAATTGTGTTGTTTTAAAAATTGTTAAATATTCCTCTTTTTTAAATTAATATAGATTGGAGATTTTGGTAAAGAGTGTGCAGGCAAATGGAATGCTATGACAGATGAAGCAAAGCGACCATTTCTTGATGTTGCAGCCAAAGACAGAGAACGCTACAAAAAAGAGGCAAGTTATAAAGTTTACATTCAACACAGAAGTAAAGGTTTCTGCATGATCATTGAATGCAGATTTTTTTTTTTTTTTTTTTTTCTTTTTGAATTTAAAAATTGATGAAGTTCAGTGCAACTTGATATAAATCCTGTGTCAGGCAACAGCTTTAATTCTTATGTTAAAGCAAAGCAGATTATAGCCGAAAAAATTTTATAATTTTTTTCCCGGTTTTTTTAACATAAATACGCTTTATTTACTAAATAAATACTTTATTTACTAAGTAATGTTTTATGAGTATACAGACTAAAAGACAAATTATTAAAAGATATCATTCCCTTTACAATCTATTAATACACAATGGCGTTATGGAATTGCATTTTATGCATCTGCTCTGGAATAGTCATGTAATTTTAGTTTAGCGGAACTGATACAGCATTTCTTCAGTACATAATTCTTAATACTGGTCAGGTGTAATAAATGAAGATGTTCACATTATCACTCTGATGTTTTAAACACAACATTAGCTCATTGTTTTCAAGCACTTTGTTAATTTCTCTTGCTATGTTGAGTTGCTCCCTTTATCACAGGCCTTCTGTTTGTTGATTATCTTCCCACTGTTTACAGAGGCTGTGATTTCTTCCTTGCTCAGGTAATGTGCAACTGGAGCTTTTGTTTCTTGTTCTGAAAATGCTCCTAATTCTAGGTTATTATTAGTGATCTTGTCTTTTCCAGCAGTTTTCAGTTGCTGTTGAGCTTACTTTCTCCCATGCTAATCCAATATTGTATGCAACGTCTTTCAATGTTGTTGTTTTCAGAAATTCTTGAACTTGAATTTCTGATATCACAACACCAGCAAATAGCTTGCCATGATAATAGTAGGCCTTGACAGCTTGAATAATGCCCTGATACATGGGCTGAATTAGTGCATTTGTGTTGCTTGGCATCAATGCAATTCTGAGCTGGGCAGTGATCCACCAGTGATAGAGCCTTTTCTTCAAGTTTTTTTTGGAAAGGAAGTGGCATCTCACTGATGGCACAAACTCACTTTCAAACCATGAAGCAAAAATATATAAAAGGATACATTTAGCAAATCTCCACATTGAAGGGTGCATGATAGCCAATGGATTTTCAAATTAAATACAAGATAGCTCTTAAAAACAGAACTGGGTCTTGGGCCATTTTCATCCTCAGCTAGTTTATAAAACTGTAAAGAGGGAATAAGAGCCCCTACATACAGTAGATCACATAGTAATTAGGCTTGCTTCAAACACACTGAGAGGCAAAGCATTGCTTAGTCTGGGAAACTTAATTTGTGATAGTCACTAATTTCAGAACATTTGGCAACTTTAAAATGTTTTGTGTCTTGAATTTTACCAAATAGACTAGACTAAAGTTTCAAACCATTCCAAACGTCAGGGACTAAATAAATTTGATGACATTGTAGAGGACCCAGCATCTTTTATAAGGGTACAAAAGGTGATATTATCTTACATATCACCTTTTATAATATTCAGTGCTTTTTTTGAGATGGTACAGCATAGCGGCACCTTTATTAACAGTGACGTGTGACATTTATTTAACTAAATTTGCATCTAACTGTCAAGATTGTTAAGATATCTTCTATATAAAACTTTATAAAAACTTGGAAATTACATTTAAATAGTTTCAGTTGAGCGAAGAAAATTTTAATATAACGAACGGCTTAGGAGAGGCTTAACTGCATACACACTGTTTGGCCTTCAGGCAATTTAGGAAATTAGTGCTGCCGTTAAGCAAGAATTGAGAAGGCTAAAGGGATTACCATTCTACAACTTAGTGGTAACTGGTAAAACCTATCCGACCACCTATCCTAGATACGAAGTCACACTGGTCAACAATGAGAAGATAAAGGGGTATTCCCAATGGGCCCTGGTTCACCTTCTGCAGTGGTGTCCAACCTTTTCTCGTACAAGGGACATATTCAAGTTAGAATTCTTTCGGGTTTTGGGACTGAGTGATTCGAGAAATATTAGTGTTACATTTTCCATATCTTGTTACATATAAAAGAAAGTTTATGTTTTCATGTTGCCATTTTTTATTGCCTGAATATATATAAAAAAATGCATATTCCCAATACTTTTATGTGTAACAAATCTATGTCACTAATTTATTTTTTAGAGTTTATTAAAATTATAATAATGCTTTACACCAATGGAAACAGTGAAAGGAGTGAAGGTGGAGTTGGGTTTCTGGTCCATAAAGATTTTAAAAACAACATTTTGGAATTCAAAAGTACATCACCAAGGGCGTCAAGACTAATACAGTAATACCCCGAAGTTACGCGATAGGTGGGTCCGACGAAAATCGCGTAAGTCGAATTCGCGTAAGTCGGGGTAGAACTTTGCATATAAATACATATAAATTTTGCTTAATTGGGACCAAGGACTAACAAAAACACTACTTTAGAAGAAAAATATTAATAAAATTGCAGTTCTTTATACATATTAATACAAAATATGTATTAAAAAAAACAAATGACTTACGTTAAAAAGTTATTTCGATGTCGATGGCTTCATAAAATCTAACAAATTCGTCTGACGACACAGCGCGTTCTTTTTTTCACGCAGAATTTCTTCGTAGCAAGCTAATAATTTTTTTATTCCTTGCTTTGTAGCTATAACGCGTTCTTCGTTGGAGTCTATATTTTCTAAAATTTTTAAGCCCTTTACAATTGAGCCCTTTTCAATTTTCAACCTCTCAAGTTTGCAATTGTCATGTGCTTTTTGCCGTTGCTTCATTTAGGCCTGTAGCACGTGCAATATCGCATGGTCTTTCATTTCGCTCAAAGCGTTTCACAATTTCATATTTTTTCTCTATCGACAGAGGCGGACTGGCCATAAGCCTTACCGGAGAAACCCCGGTGGGCCAGTGTGATTTTGGCCATAAACCATAGTATGAGGCCACTATAAATTTTCCTGGGTAAGAATTTTTGATCCAGTCCGCCTCTGTTTATCGATAATTGCTTTTCTTTTTCTCTCTGAATCTGCAGTGTCTTCACCAGGACGCTTCCTTTTCACACCTTTTAATTAAGTATTTTACTCATTTTTAGGGAATAAAGCACAATTACAAAACGAGGAGGCATGCTTGATACGCATAAACAAAGCTGCGCGCATGTAGCAACTGAATAAACAACACCATAAAGGCAGAGATACACTATTAACACCTCACATTTCTAGGGGTTACTACCATAAAACAATAAAAATCCAGTTGCGTTTCTGCTAGTGAAATCTGTTATAAACTGGTAGTAAACTCGATCTAATTGCATTTGCGATTATACCGATAGCTGGAATTTGTTGGTTTTTACGTTATTAAGGTGAAATGTGTTTCCCCTTCACTGATATAAAAAACATAAAAGCAGCAAAGTTGAATTTTGTTCATCTTTCGCTCTTATTCTCCGCCGTCGCACCGTATATCGATAACATATGAAAAACGACCTTGAAGATAGTGGGCGGCAGCGTTGCCAAACGAAAAAATCAAGAACCGCGTAACTCCGAGTTCGCGTAAGTCGGGGTAGCGTAAGTCGGGGTATTACTGTACTCAAGATTTCTAAGAAGTACAAGCTAAAGATTATAATGATTTAAGCACCAACATCGAGCCATGATGATAAAGAGGTTGAAGAAATACACCAGAATTGAGAGTCTTTTAGATAAGCAGAAAACCCACTACACTATTATTATGGGGGACTTCGATGCTAAGTTGGAAAAGGGCAAAACAGCGCAGAAAGAGGAACTATAGGAAATTTTGGAATTGGTGAAAGAAATAAGAGGTGAAAAACTTGTGGAATTTGCAGAATCTTAAGGACTGTCAGTAATGAACACTTTTTTCAAGAAAAGGGTGAACAGAAAGTGGACATGGAAGAGTCCAAATGGATTAATAACTAATGAAATCGACTTCATCCTCACTAACAGAAGATATATTGTGAATGATGTTACCGTCCTGAATAAGGTAAATGTTGAAAGTGATCACAGAATGGTAATATGTACACTTGATGTAGGAAAGGAAAAATATCAATGAGGAATATTACAACTTTCTGAAAGTAATAAAGCCCAAGAAACCTATACGGTAAAAGAAATCCAAAAAAGAAAAAATTAGTCAAGAAACACTTGTCATGATGAACCAAAG
Organism: Mastigoproctus giganteus; assembly: GCF_048544385.1. NCBI lineage: Eukaryota > Metazoa > Arthropoda > Arachnida > Uropygi > Thelyphonidae > Mastigoproctus > Mastigoproctus giganteus. The sequence continues at coordinate 119,318,052 of NC_143583.1, read as the reverse complement.
ACGACAAATGAAGAGCAAGGAAAACACTGGCAGGAAGAAAATTGAGTATACTGAGTTATGCAAAGCCATTAGAAACTCAGAGAGGACATAAGAAGATTTAACACAAGAAAAGTAGAACAAGCATTAAGGGAAAACAAAGGATTTAAATCAGCAGCCATGAGCAGTAATACAGAAAGACAAATGATACTGAAACTGAAGAACAGCGATGGTGTTCTTATAAACAGCAGAGAGGGCATAATTCAAATAGCAGAAGACTACTATAGAGAATTATACAAGGAGCGAGGGAATGATGCCAGCAGTGGGGAAGATGGATTGCAAAGTAGCAACACATACGACATACCCGATATTCTTCCTGATGAGGTAGAACATGCATTGAAGAAAATGAAGAATTGGAAAGCCCCGGGGGAAGATGAAGTTACTGTAGAGTTGTTAAAATTGGGAGGAAGAGACATAACACAAAAACTGGCAAGGCTCTTCACAAAGTGCATTAGAAAAGGTGTGACGCCTAAGCAGTGGAATAATGCAATCATAGTTTTGCTGCATAAGAAAGGAGTTAAATCAGAAACTGTAAATTATAGACCAATTAGCTTGTTATCCCACATCTACAAGTTGTTCACAAGGGTCATTACTAACAGATTAGAAAGAATACTTGATGAGAATCAACCGAAAGAGCAAGCTGGCTTTAGGACAGGATTCTCAACTATGGATCACCTTCACGTAATATCACAGCTAATAGAGAAAGCAAATGAATATAAAACACCATTATGCCTGGCATTTGTGGATTATGAAAAGGCATTTGACTCCATACAGCATAAGGCAATGTTTCAGGCACAGGAAAGACAAGGCATAGATACCCCATATATTATGATTTTGAAGAAAATATGTGAGAGTGCTACCTCCTTTATTAGACTAGACAAAGACAGTAGGAAATTTAAAATTGAGAAAGGAGTTCGACGAGAAGACAATATCTCCGAAGCTGTTTACTACTGCCCTTGAGGAAGCTGGAGAAGAGACTGGTTGCAGAAAGAAGTCAATGTGAATGGAGAGTACCTAAACCATTTACAATTTGCAGATGACATTGTAGTCATAAGCCAAGATCCCAAAGAATTAGAGGAAAATCTTAATCAGTTAGTAAGGATTTTGGACTAAAGATGAATATGGCTGAAACAAAAGTAATGATGAACAAGTATGCCGCAGAAAGGGAAATAATGATTGAAGGAGCAGTAATTGAAAAGGTGGAGTCATATACTTAACTTATCTGGGACAAGTTATTAGCTGTAATTATGATAAATGGCTGGAAGTCAAGAGAAGAATAAATTTTGGATGGATAGCATTCAGGAAATATAGTCACATACTGAAGAGCAATATCCCAGTTTGTCTGAAACGTAAAATAATGAACCAATGTATACTCCCCACCATGACTTATGGAAGTGAAACTTGGGCACTCACCAAAAGAATGGAAGAGAAGCTGAGAATTACACAGCGAAGAATGGAACGAATTATATTGGGAATCAGACTGTTAGATAAGAAGAGAAACACATGGATTAGGCAGCAAACTCAAGTAAAGGACATTGTTATCAAAACTAAAGAACTAAAATGGTCTTGGGAAGGACCCATTGCTCGAAGACATGATGACAGATGGACTAAGAAAATAACAGAATGGTACCCAAGAGGAGGTAGAAGAAAACCTGGAAGACAAAGGCGAAGATGGATAGATGAAATTCATGAGTTTTTGGGTAGTAAATGGATGGCCAGTGCTCAAAACAGAAGGAACTGGAAAGTTGCTGGAGAGGCCTTTATCCTGCAGTGGATTGAAAATGGCTGATGATGATGAAAATTATAAAAATATGACTTTCTTTTGTTTTTCAAAAAATGCCTTACTTTTGCCTTTAAATGCTCACTTAAATAAATGAAAAATTTTTTTTTTAAATTAGCAAAATTTAAAATGCTGTTTCAATTCACTTTCCGCGCGGGCCGTAGGTTAGACACTGCTGAGAATCAACTGTAAGCACCCCGTTCAAGAATTAGGAGAGAGTGATTTACTTTTACCCCGACAAATAATCATCTGTTTTTTCGCCGAAGAGCGTTATCCACATTTTTTTCGTGAATTTTTTCCATCTCTGTTTACATGGTCACAGTAGCTGGATATCCAAATGACACCGACATTTGGACAGTTTAAAAAAAGAAAGAAAGAAAGAAAAATTCAAATTTAAGAACTAATGACAATATCGATGACAAGAGAAGGAAAATGATGACAATGAAACCTAAACATGAAATGTTGGCATTTGGTGAGAATGAATTTAGAAAATTGTCAATTAGGCTTCAGTAAAATGAAAGAGATACAATTTGTCCATTTCGGGGATACCTAATTGAAAATACGGCTTTTGGAAAAAGTGAAGAGCATTCTATGAAATATCTGAGTGTGATACCAATTTCATTGAATGAATGTGAATGAGGATTTTCACAAATGAATCTGATTGTCAGCCCAACCTGAGCTTTGTTGATGACAAAAACGATTTATTCACTAATATTTCTTAAAATTGTAGGCCCACCGGTGATACACTTTGATCCAGCAAATGTCAATAAGAAGTCGGCATAGTGTGTTGGATGAGAACTCAATAAAAATTTGGAATATTCAATAAAAACATTATTATGATTTTTTTTATTACTTATTTTTTATATACGTGAATAATAAATTTATGCTTAGTAAACTGTGTTAATAAACTTAATTTGTTGTTCTGATTCCAAAAACATTACTACTAAGTAACAACACCAGGAAATAATTTTTTAGAGTACTGTACTTTTCATGTCCTTTTAATTTTCAAGTTTTCCTGATAGGAAAGATTGAGTACTGGCACCTATATTTTTTTTTTTTCCAAAAAAAACCACTGATAATAAGTATAGAAGACCAGGATACATTTAACATGTTCAGAGAAGGTCATGAGTTGGGAATAAATTCGAAAGTTCAGTTTAGCTCTGGAGAGACTGTGCTAGGCTCATTGGGTTGAAATCTTCTTAGTGTGGTCTATATTTGTTAACAGGATCAATTGTTTTTTTTTCATGGCATACACTTAATTAAAATGGTGAAAGAATGTTTGCTGATGCCATTGGGGAAATGTTAGTTGGTAGAGAAACTGCCAACCTTGGGGGGGGGGGTACAAATAACAACAGATTAGCAATTTCATCTCCTTAAATGGAGATGAAATTGGTTCTTGCACTGCTTCTATTGGGACCTACATCCTGAAGGCAAGGTTTCAGAGATTACAAGATCTTCTAGGGGGTTCATGTGACAAGTATATACATGGGCTGTGTTAGGACTATTAAAATTGCAAAAACAGGTGCATGTATACTTGTTTGTAATGCTAAGGCACAATATGTAGTAGCCCTTGTACCATTAAACAACATACCAACGAACACTGATGCTAGTAGTATAGTACACATATTTGATGAATTTGAAGTACTGGTTTAACAAATGGGGATGTAATAAGGATATCAGAAATATGGTGAGTGCAATGTGTACATGAAGGCAATCCTCTGCTTACACCTTCACATTGGTGGGACCATTAGTAACCCTGTGTACAACCCCCATTCCACCACATCAAGCCCCCCATTGGGGGCTTGATGTGGTGGAATCCATGTTTAGTCCTCAGAACAAGGCTCCAGCAAATCCCCCCCCCCCCCCATCTCTTCCATCATTCAGTATGATGATGTCTTTTGAGGTTATGATGGACATCATGACGAGATCCACCTACATTTCAAAGGTACAGCTCCAAAACGGCGTGTGCAGCCAGCTGCTAGATAGTCCACCTGACTGAACGTATTGGTAACTCTCTTTTGGAGATGTCCAGATCACTAGTGTCTAATCTTGCTGCACCTACTCTGCCAGACAGTGATTGGAGAAAATCCAAGTAGTGCGTATGGGGACATTAAGGCCATGTAATGTCAAGGGGCATCGGTACACCATATCCAAAATTTCATTACTTCGTACAGCATGTCTTCCTCTCCTTTTCTTACTACTGGATATATTGTGAATTGCCAAACTTAATAGAACAAAATTATCTGTGAAAAGATTTAAACCTCCCAAACACTTCCTCATTCATTTCCACTTACAGTCAGCCAGACACCATGTACTTTTTCTGACAGGATCCCAGTTATCAGTTGATTCAACCACTGCTCATCTCGGTTATCCAAATTGTCAGCTGTATGATTCCTTTCGCATCAACGGTGGCACTTGTGCTTATGTCTGCTCCTCAAAGACTTAGTAATTTGTAATCTCCTTTTTTTGATCTTATCTGGCTTAAAATCTCTCTGCCACATTCTGTCAAATTCATGTATTGTCAGTAGCATTTTCCCAACTCTTCTAATCACTTGGAACTCTTGGCCTCCTCTCTTTGAAATTTGACTTCCTCCAGTCCAGCTTTTCTAACGGTGAGGTAATTTTCCTTGATGATTTTAATGTTCTCAACTCCAGTTGGTCCAGGTGCTAAGGCTTTTGCAATTACTAATGACTTTGCATAGATTGTTCATTTATCTACTAGAATACCAGCCAATCCATCCAGCCTACACGTGAGTTGTCCTCTAGGCACCTCAGATCACAATTTGTTGATGGTCTTCTCTTCTCCATTGGGAGCCTTTCCCTCTTGGCCATTCTAAACCTCATGTTGTTTTGCATTGCGAGAATGCAAAAATGGGATGATCTGCGAGATTTATTCTTTTTCTTTGTCAGATTAATGTGTCAAATCTTCTGAAGTCAGCATTTGCTCAGATCATGTCAGTGAAATTATTCTGGTAGGGATGAAATCTTTTATTCCACACATCGCCTTAAAGTCTTGTCCTTTATCTGAACTGATTTTCCAGTAAATATTCTAAGGTTGAATGTTGCATATGGCAATTGCCTTGTACCCAGTACTCCAGGTTTATTTTCTGCCTACACCAAAACTTGCAATAATTGTAAAGTAGTTATCAGCCCAAACTAGATTTCAAACGGGCCAAGAGTAGAAAACTTGCTTCTTGTCCAGATGGTAGTCGAGCATTCTGATCTCTTGCCAAAGCTATTGGCCGCAACCTTTGCCCATCTCTATTCCCACCTCTGTCAAAATCAGATGATTCTGTTGCCACTTCAGCCAAATGTAAAGCTGACCTGCTAGCATCCTACTTTTCTTCCAGCTCCTGTATTGATGATCTTGGTAAAGACCATCAACTTTTACTATTCCCAGTACACTCCATTCAGTGCCTCCTGTGGTGGTGGTGGTGGTGGTGGCGCTTCCATAGCCAGGTGGGCAGGAGCGGCAGTGCGTAGCACACGCTTCTTGATTTGACCGGGGTTCGAGCCCGTGACCACCAAATACGGAGGATGCGGAAAGGTCGGGCAATAACCACCACATATCCTCGGAGCAATATGGCCCTAGTTGCTAATGCTCCTAAAAACCAAATAACAACAACAGCCTCCTGTGGTCTTCTGTCAGAAGGATTTTGAACAATCCTGATGCTAAGAAAGCTCCAAGTCCCGATGGTATTTCTCCACTTGTTCTCCAAACCTGTGCTCCTGAACTTAGGCTTGTTCTGTGTTGCCTTTTTTTTTTTCACTTTGTTATTCCAAAGGTGTTTCCCCCTCTGCTTGGAAATATGCTCATATCCAGCCAGTTCCTGAAAAAGGTGATATATCCCTCCCATCCAATTATTGTCCCATTACACTTTCTCTTTCTAAAGTGATGGAGAAATCAATTAACTGCCAACCCTTAACTATCTAGAAACCTTTCATCTGATCAACAGTTGCCAATATGGATTCCAGCATTGTCAATCCACTGGTGAAAAATTTGGTTGATGCTACCCATCTATGAACAAATACAATGTTAAAGTTTGGTGAAACTCAAGCAGTTACCTTGACATTTCAAAAACTTTTGATCATGTTTGGCGTAATGGTTTTCTAAATAAACTTCATCTTATGATTTGTCAACTGTGTTTTATAATTTGGTATCCAGTTTTCTCTATGACTGCTCATTGTAGCTGATGGTAGATGGCTCTCTCTCTTCTAATTTATCCACTAATGCTGGCATTGCCCAAGTTCAGTTCTTTCTCCCACTCTTTTCCTCTTGTATATTAATGACCTTCTATTGACCAGAAAACATATCCATAGTTTTGCTGATGATAGCATATTGCATTCCACCTTCCAGTTTGAGGAACCTTGCTCTACACAAAGAGCTTCAACTTCTCAAATATCCACTACCAATTCTTTAAATGCTGATCTCCAGTGGGGCAAAACTAACCATAGTTGATTTCAATCCTCTTAAACCCAGTCATGTTTTATATATCACAAAAAGTATTTTTTCTGCTCCTATTCTTATGTTTGTTAACACTGATTTCTAGGCAGGATCATATCTCTATTTAGGATTATCCTAACTTCTGATCTCTGTCTCTTGGCATAAGCATGTTACAAATATTGCTTCCTGTGCATCTAAAAAAACTGGGTTTTCTCTTTCTCTCTCATTTCTTCCAGACAGCTGTTCACTCTGTGCAAATCCTTCCTTCCATGGAATATTGTTTCCAAAACCTCTCTCAGGCTTTTAGATTCTATTCAAAAGAGGCCAATTAAGTTAATTAATGACTCATCTCTAACAGGTTTTCTCTTTCTCTCTCATTTCTTCCAGACAGCTGTTCACTCTATGCAAATCCTTCCTTCCATGGAATATTGTTTCCAAAACCTCTCTCAGGCTTTTAGATTCTATTCAAAAGAGGCCAATTAAGTTAATTAATGACTCATCTCTAACAGAGTTTCTCTAGTCTGTCTCATAGACATTCTGTTTTTGCTGTATGCCTTTGCTATAGATACTTCCATAGGCATTATTCTTCTGAATTGGTTACTACAAGTGATGCAACCAGTAACATCCTTTTATTGTCAAACTTCAAACTCACAGAACAACTTTTCTTCTTCCTCATTTATTCATTTAACTTCCATTTTCTGGGACAATCTTGAGCCCATGCATGTATAAATTGTATGTGGAATCCAGTTTTCCCCCATAGTGGCTGTGTCTTCTGTGCTGCAGCCTTAAGGCAAAGCCAGTGATGTGTGATGTTAGTGTGGTGTCGTATTGTGGTTTGGCCACTGAGGTGGCAGTAATCACATAGATGATCCTTCTCTTCCCCTCAGCACCTATCCTTGCAGGAAGAGGTGCGCCATCTTCTGTACACTTACTGGAATGTTCCCAGTGCCAATTTGTCACTGAGGGAATCCCAAGCTGAAAATTAATTAATAAGGGGTGGGATATATGGGGTTGGGAGAAGACAGATGGGGAATCTGTGAAGGCTTCCCCATATAAAGGAATGGAATAATTGTGAGGTAAGTAGATAGTGGGAAAGTATGATGTATCTCATCTGCTGGCGCCTCTGTAGCCAGGTGAGCAGGAGCGGCAGTGCGTAGCACACGCTTCTTGATTAGACTGGGGTTCGAGCCTGTGACCACTAAATACAGAGGATGTGGACATGTCAGGAAATAACCACCGCATATCCCCGGAGCAATATGGCCTTAGTTGCTAATGCTCCTAAAAACCAAATAACATAACATCTCATCTGCCTAGAAAGAGAGCCAAGTCAGTGGTCAGGATCATCCTATCCCAGTGGTAGAGTGATGCTGTGCATCGTTAGCAACCTCTAATTGTTACATCCAGTTTTAGTTTTTAACCAAGGCCAGCAGTCTTATCCAGTTGGACCTTGTCGGTGATAATAGGCATTATTGTCTGTTTAGTCATTAGGTGATGATAGTTTCATTCTATTTTCTCTTCTTGGTTGAAGTAGTTTGTTCTTACCCTTTCAGTTTTTTTTTTCCCAGTTCTTTCTCTTGGCTGGTTTTTGTGAATGGTAGTCTTGGTCAGTAAACATTACTGTGGACTTGCCACTTGTGATGTAGGCTCTAGGAAAGGTATCATTGCTGTAGTAAGACAGGGGGGGGTAATGCCCCTTGGTATTTTTCCCATGCACTTTTGACTTTGTCATTATTCCTTCTTCCTATTTGTTTTTCTGGGGTCAAAGTTCCTTTTGTTTGGCTGCTACTGTAGCTTTCCTTGAAGTTTAAGTTCTTACTTTCTGTCTAAACTGTTTTCTTGACTGGTGGCTTCCTCTTGTGCTAAGATAGTGATTTCTTGCAGTGATAAATTATGTACCACTATGTTGTCACTGTCTTTCTTTTTACTTTCCTTACCTGTTATCTTTTTCTGTGTCCTGTGGGTTTTTTTTTTTTTTTTTTTCCATGGGGCAGGGCTGCTTATCAGACTTGTTGCTTTCTTTCTCCCTCCATGTAAGCTTTTGTATTTATTCACAATTCTTGTCTCTGTTCCTTGTTTGGGGTCACTTGTTGCCTTTAGACATGGGTACAAGTCATTTCCTCCTTGTTAGTGTGTGTTGTTTTTATTTCTGTGCTGGTTTCCTTCTCCATTCTTGCATTACTGTGTCTTGGCATTAGTTTTCTTTCAGGGTTCTGTTCACTTTATGACCTTGGCAAGAGTGATTTCTTTCTGTTGAATGCTGCTGTTGCAAAGTATGGGAAAGCTGTTTTGTTATCGATCAATCTTGTTTCCATTCCTCTTCTTAGTTCTTACACACACGGGAGTATCAAAAAGTTTGTACCCTGACTTAGATAAAAAGCATCAGTAGGAAGATGCTGTTTTTAATATAGTTATCTACATATTCAATAACTAACATGTGAAATTTCATTCCCATAGGTGATCGATCGTACACCAGAGGTGGAGCTCGGAATCTGAGGAAGGATGCTATAGTTGACAAAGTGGAGTATCAAACAGTGATCAAGTTCCTGCATTTACATGGCAAAGAAGCTCAGGAAATTGATGAAGAAATGAAAGCTGTGTATGGGCAGAATTGTCCATACTCTGACACTGTACAAAAGTAGAAACAGTGCGGTTGTACAAGTGTCTTTGACGAGCCAAGAGAAGAAAAGCCATCAACATCCACAGACAGTGAGACGTTTGCAGAAATTGAGTATCTGGTGCTGAGTGACAGATGTGTGACAATTCATTTCATTGCAGATACGGTGAGAATTAGTTATGGGTCTGCCCACAGCATTTTACATGACCATCTGCACATGTCTAAGGTCTCTGCGCAATGGGTTCCAAGATTGCTGACACATTTGTAGAAGTAGTGTCAAATGCAATGTTCTCGCAACTGTTGGTTTTGTGTGCTGCTTCGAACTGCTGCAGCACCCACCCTGTTCTGCTGTTCTAGCATCATCAGACTTCTTGTTTCGTGAAAAGAAGAAACCTTGGCATGGATGCTGCTTTGATTTGTCTCGGGATGTCATCGATGAAGTGGAATCGTGGTTTCAGGCAAAAAGTGCAGACTTTTAGATGGGAGAAAAGTATTACTATACATGGAGAGTACATAGAAAAGGGTTAAAGTTCCTGTGACGTTTCATCTTTCTAGGGCTATTATTTCTAGGTAAGGGTGTTGAACTTTTTGGTACCCTCTCATATATATATATATATACCCTTTCACATATGCACAGATATGGGCTGTCATGCATACAACTATTCAAGCCTTTGCCCCTAGCCAAGACCAGTGGGGCTCGGCTACAGCCATTTCAAACACGTGGAAATTTACCCATATGTAGAATGGATAGACATGTGGGGGGGCACAGACATGCACCTGGACACAAACTCTCAATCATGCCTAGCAATGCAGACACAACAGAGCTCCAACCACTGTTAGACTGACTTTTTCCACCAAACATGCACACAGACACAAGCTCTCAGTCGTGTCCAATAATGCAGATGTGACAGAGAGCTCCAACCAGGATTGGTTGACATAGACTTAGTGTCTGTACATTATTATGCTTTCAATCCTCTGCCCAGAGCTCAGCCACAGCAGAACATACACACATGTAGACATTGATGCATTTAAATTCACTTATACTCATTCATAACAAACATAGGTATATATAAAAGATAAAGGGACATAAATATAATATGCCTAAACATACTATTAATAACATCAAAAATATATCACATACATTCCAACTGAGTTGGAAACACATTCCAATAGGCCAGTATCATTTAGGGTTGTCTACTATGGTAGGTGTCACAGTCCATGTTGGTAACATTCGTTGCTTCTCCTGGTCCGAAAAACTTTTTGAGCAAACTCAGAGAAGGCCATGTAAATGTAATGCATTTGATCAGAGATGAGTAGTTGCACACTTCCACGGTTTATTAGCCCAATGTTGGACATAAGTCTACATCTTTGGAGATGGTAATTGGGGCAGACATAAAGGACATAGGCCCAATTCTTCTCAAAATGTACTCCACAGGTACATTTTGGATCCTGAGCGATACCCAGTTATTACAACTTTGCATTCAAGGAGATGGTTTTGTGAAAACTAGGGTTACCTGGGGCAGAAACCTTCTAGTGACTTTGCCTTTGGGTGTCTGCTCCCATCAATTCTGCCAAACTGGTAGTGTGGATAGGATCCTCAGTGTTTATTGCAATCCCTAAGATATAAGTTGCGATTTGCTTCTTCAGGCTATAATTGAAGCCTCTTCTAATTACTTCTAAGTCTAATGGCAGTGCCCTTTGTGATAGTTAAGAGTGTAATCCTATATACATCCTTCCTACAGTTGAGGCCTTATACAAAGGGATAATCACTTTCTTATCCCTGCTAGCAAAGTTTTGGTATATCATTGACAAAACCCCTTGAGATATCCTGGGAGCATGTCTGCACTGCTCAGAGAATTTCAAGTCTGACCACAATTACTCCCGGGTCTTTTTCATTCTCTACTACCCTGAGTGTAGTAGCACACAAATGATGTTACGCTGGAGTTACTATTACCCATGTGTAGTACCTTTGATTTGTCAATGTTAAACCTCTTCTGCTATTTCTCAGCTCATAGACGCAATTTTCCAAGATGTTGTTGCAGTAGCTCACCCCGATGACTGTCGTTAACCACCCTGCCAACATTTGTATCATCTGCAAACCTAGATATTGAGCATAATATACCTTCATCAATATCATTGATAAATATTGAAAACAACTATGGACCCACCACTGAACTCAGGGGAACTCCACGAAGAGCAGTGCCCATTGATAATCATTCTCTGTCTTCCAATTAACCATCCCTTTATCCATAGCAGTAACTTGCCCTTAATGCTACATTTCTCCAATTTGTACAGCAGTCTTTTATGTACAACAGTAATCAAAAGCCTTCTAAATCTAAGCCTACTGAAATCTAAGTATGTGATGTCAAGGTCTGGTCATTATTGTGGTTATGGGGAGTATCCATAATCTATTTTCTGTTTTAGCTGGTTTTCTGTCCTAATATGGACAGGACACTTAGGATTTCTCACAGAGTGATTATATGCCATCCCAGACGATTTACAGTTGGCACATTTTGCCTCTGACTGCACAGTGGCCACAAGTGGCTTCTTTTTGGGTACAGATGTGTGAAGTGTGCTGAATATCAGACATCTGTAGCACTTAGGTATTAGGAAGTGTTCCCTGTACCTATGGCTACTCCATCCTATATAAATTCACTCTTGCTTTGTCAGTATTTGTCAGATTCTGGGATTTTTAACAATATATCAAGAGCTTTTTTGATCTTGAATATCATTTCTTGTCTCTTAGGTCCCCCCAAGTAGTAATTTTCAGGAGGAAAAAAAATAGAAAGAATTTAAAACAGAGTAAAATTTATTTTACCTTAAAGAACTGTTCTTTTTTGTCCATTCCTTTTAATGATTGGTCCACTTTATTGATCACATTTTATTGATCTTTGATTTTTAATGAAGGCTGGATATCTTATTAAATATGCATTCTCAGGCATGCTAGTCTAGTAAAATATGAATGCAGGATAACAGCATTGTTTCTGTAACTGTTACACTTAGTTCAGAACTAAGTTATAGGATCATATATAAACTTGAATACATTTGCTGCTAAATTATTCATCTGTAGGGGGTTTTTGTTTTTTTTTTTTTTTTGTTTTTTTTTTTTGGTTTTTTTTTTTTTTTTTTTTTTTTGGTTTTTTATACAATATATGAAGATTTCTTATCTTCTCTGCTTAGATGGCCATATATAAGCCTGCACGTGATTCAGACAAACCAAAACGCCCTGGGACAGCATTCATGTTATTTATGGCAGATTTTCGTAAAGAAATGGCTGGAAAAGAACCTGAAGGTGGTGTTGCAGCTTTAGCAAAATTAGGTAAGTTTTTAAAGTATTTCATATATGTTTACTTTCAAGTTGTCTACAGGAATACTGTGTGTTAGTACAGATGTTTAATCGAAAACTACTGCTAATTTACATAAGTAAAATCATCCTGACAGTATTGTTTCTTTTTCTGATTGTTGATAATTTATAATTTTTTTATGTGGTGGCTTTCGGTTTTGTTACCTTCTCAGTTATTCCATGATTTCAAGTATTTGATACCTAAATGGTATGAAATGAGTTCTAAGGCTTCCAGTCCAAAAGTGATTTTTGTAAAACTGCATGCCTGTGTCAAAAAGGTAGTCATTCAGTTATGAATCCATATAAGACAACATCTGTAATATCATCGGGGTTTCACGAGGAATTACCGTATATAATGGAAATGAAATTTCTGTGACATGAAACTACTAAATTAAATCAAACTATATGCTATATAACAAATATAAGACTTAAATGTGACTAATAGGTAAAATCTAAGGACATAATAGTCTTCCTTAGTGAAAACAGACAAAATACACATGGTTGTAAAATCAGTATACAGCAGGCCCTTGTTATAACACGGTTCGCTCTACACTGATTTGCTATAATGCTGTTCTTATATTATAACCCATATCTCACTCTAACGCTGTCATAACTCACTATAACGCTCTTTTACCACCTGAGGCGCCTTCGTAGCCAGGTGGGAAGGAGCAGCAGTGCGTAGCACATGCTTCTTGATTAGACCGGGGTTCGAGCCCGTCACCACCAAATACGGAGGATGCGGAAAGGTCAAGGAATGACCACTGCATATCCCGGAGCAATATGGCCTTAGTTGCTAATGCTCCTAAAAACCAACCAAACAAACAAACAGCTCTTTTACCAGCATACAGATTGAATTTTTGGCATGTTTAACGAAAACATTTCATCTGATATAGTCGATAGCTTGAAAATGAATAGCAAAGTTTCCCACGCTGACTTGTAAAATTTTCTCCCATGCTAATTTAATTGCACTATAGTGATTTGTTACATAGTTCCGAGATCAACATTTAAAAAAATTATCAAGTATATTGCTTGTAATATTTGCGTTATATGCATTTATCCAAAGTCACTCGGTACATTGTTAGACATCGGACAGTTTACTCGAATATGTATCATAATTAATGCAACGCAGTTACATTTTCGAAGATTAATAATGACGGATAAGAATTAAAAGGAACAACATCTGGGCGTGGTACGAAGCCTACTAAGGTAAGAAAAATACTGAATTTGAAAATTAAATTATACGTTTTGAAGCGAATCAATTCCGTTCAACAACAAGTGGATTTGTGCAATAATTTAGGACTGGTAAGAACAATTAGAAAAAAATAAAGATAGCAGCGGAAAAGACAGCTGTTCCACTGCAAGCAACTAGGCCAGCTATTATAATTGAAATGGAGAGGCTTCTAAATAATTTTATTGAAGATAATATCCAACATACAATTCTGTTAAGTTAAATATTATTAAAGAAAAAGCGATTAGCCTATATGATCTGAAGAAAGCTCACCTTAAAAAAAAAAAAAAAAAAAAAAAAAGTGGAATCGTTTAAAGCTAGTAAGGGCTGGTAAGATGGATTTAAAAATCCAAGGAGAAGCCGCAAGTGCCAATCAAGAAGGGGCCGAAACTTTCAAAAATAACTTCTAAAAATTATTGAAGAGTGGTGATAAACTTCTCAACAAGTTTTTAACATAGATAAAACAGGACTTTTTTGGAAACGAATGCCTAAAAGAAGTTTCATATCGAAAGAAGAAGAAAAAAACATGCCAGGCTTCAGAACGGCAAAAGATCAGTTGACTTTATTGTTGGTTGGTAACGCTGCTGGGAATTTAAAAGTAACGCCCCTTTTAGTTTACAGATAGCCCTCATTTTGCACTGATTCGCAATAGCGCCGATCACTGACCACAGCAGCTTTTTATTTATATTTTTTTTTTTATTTTTATTTTTTTTTGCAATTTTTTTTATAAATTGAAAGTTTAAAATCGTCAGACAAAATTTATCGGCATCATACTGTGCTATGTATCATGCACTGTTCATGTGATTTAGGACAATCTGAGCCAGTCAGCAATTAGCACAACCGTATCAGAGACGATAAAAATTCCCGCCCTCAAAGTAGTGGCCACTCGTGGATGCGGGAGGTGGTGAAGCATTCAGTTGGTTGTTGTTTACGCTATTTACACGTGTTGGAAATTTATTACACTAACATTTTTTTATTAATTGTGCTTTTGATAAATTAAATAATAATAGTGATAATCTTGTGCAGTTTTTGCCAGTCGTGTTATAAAGTTTTTAATTTAATAGAATAAAGAGGCGCCATGTCTGGTAAAAGTAGTTCATTGAATCTTAGTGCAATATTCAGAGGATGGAATCTGGTGAAAGCCATCTAATTTGTGTAGAGCTAGGAATATGCCTCCATCGACTATTACTACAACTATGAAGAATACTAATAAAATAAAACAGTCGATGCAATGCTACCACTTTGCATCAATTTAAAAAATTTTATAAAATTTTTTTGGTGCCCGGAACCTAACCCTGTGATTTCCGATTGACTCTATTATATAAAGGGTTCGGTTTGCACCTGTCCCCCCAGGAACCTAATCCTGACGTAAATTGAGGGCTACCTGTACTAGGAAGATGGCCAAAGTACAACCCAAAATCGACCAAAGTTACGAAACATTTTAAGTTTAATTTTGATATATAATGGAGAATGTACAAATTTTTAATATTAAATATTTTTACTGACATTTGTGCATCTTTTCATTACTGTTTATTATCGATTAGGAAATATCTTATAGCATAGATCTGCGACTCACAAAAACATGTTACATTATGGGATTATGGCACTAAGCGAGCACCGTATTCCTGTAGCTGTGTTTTTCGGGAACGAATTATCAGCATTAAGTGGGGTCACCTGTACATCAAATTTAATATCATGAAGGCTGAACTTACTTTATGTCCTTCTGGTAAATGTTTACAGAATGATATGATGCTTCTTGCATTTCTGGGGAACTGATCATAATGTGAGTGGATTTTTTTTGTATACTTGATGGTATAATTTTGTGGAATGTTCCAGCAAAAATAATGTAAGGAATTTCATGACTAATACACATATATTATTATTATTATTAGCCATATGGTGCAAGGAAGCCTGAGGCTTATGCTGCACCAGCCAAAAAAACTAAAAAAATTTCTGAACTACCCCGAGAGAGAGAGAGAAATAAAAGGGAATCACCAAGGAAGAAGAATGGTGATTATCCAGCTCAGGACCCTGGGTGTGCCAAGCCCATACTCACCAGATGTGAGCCCCTGGAGTTAAATATGCATTTTAAAAGATGAATGGTAGCCTTGTAATCTTATCATAATCATTAAAAATTTATGTATTGAGTGTCTTGTGTATTGTAGTCTGTTCAGTATAAGAAACAGTACACATGACACTCAATATGATGTCATCATTGTTAAGCCAATGACTGAAGCTAAAACAACACTGGTATTTATCAGTTAACTTTGTCTAGTTAACAAGTAAACTGAACAGTGTTTAACTTGAAGTAGCAGACAAAGTAAAGAATTTCACTCTGGCAGCTTAGTCAGCAGAATACATCACCATCTGCCCCTCTGTGGAGAGATCTGGGTTTAATTCCTGTCAGTGACTTTGGATATTTCTGAAGTCTTCTTTCATCAAATTCATTAAGTTAGCCAGTCTTGTGGGGAGTAAAGTTCCCTCCATGCATTATTTCGGGGTTTTTTTTTTTTTTTTTTTTCCCCAGTCTGTGAATATGCACTTTCCTGGATTTACGTAACACACTTTGACTTCTATAGGAGTGCCATGTTGCAGTCACATGGGGGAAATGTATGATATCCTAATCCTGGTCTCTCCATTTAGCAAGCTGGATATACAAAACAGCAAACAGTGAAGCCTGTTTGGCGTTTTTAAAGGATCGAAAATATGGGGGTTTTTTTAAACAGGGAAACAACTTAAATACTTGTATAAATAATTTACTTGGTATCTTATATCGTCAGATGAACAAACCAAGTTTTGTTACTGTAAATGGTATAGATCTCATTGTACAATTGCTCACTTCACTTTAGTTCCCTGATGTTCTTTCACCATTTTTTCTTCTATATTAATGACCTTCCATTGACTGAAAATCCTATCCATAGTTTTGCTGTTGATGATGCTGCTGCACTACCTTTCATATTCCGATTTGTCAAATCCTGTTCTGTGCAAACAGCTACAACTTCTCAAATATGCTAATCTCCATGTGTGAAAAAAAACCTAGTTTACTCCGATCATTTTGAAGCCCAGTTCTCGTGCAACAGTGACACTCTGGTTTATAGACAAAATTGCGCATCTCTGTTGGAAACAACCCTGACTTCTAACTTTTCTTGACATAAGCTATCACAAAATATCACTTTCTCTGCATTGAAAAACAAGATTTTCTCTTTGCATTGCTTTTCTTTTAGATAGTTCCAGATGTACAAATCATTAATCTTGCCCTATAATGGAATATTGTTCACACATCTGAGAACAATATTCCATATTGAAAAACCTCTTGACCTTAAACCTCTATTAAACTCCTAAACTATCCAAAAGAAGGCAGTCAGATAAACTCTTTCATGAGTACATATATATCTATTCATTTTACGCGAGGAGTATGTATTGTGCATGTTTTTCAAGGTAATTTTAAAGTACAGGTAACCCTCATATAACACGGTACCTATACAACGCAGTTTATAAATTGTGGCTACCCTTGTATGACACGGTCGTGGTTTCGATATAACGCAATCTACAAATTGTTGTATGGCTTCTTTTCACACACTTTGACCACACGACTTAAAAATCAAACTTTGTTCGTTAAATTTGTGTCTGCTCGTATAACAGGTGTAGTTGCCAGAACCGAATTTATATAAGGGGAAACACGGAAGTACATACATATATTTTTTTGTGTAGTGCCAGTTTTTTACCTTATAAAGAGTTAATTGTTGCACAAGTAGTTATAGTGAATTTAATCGGGGAATACCCCTTGGCAAATAAAAAAAATTTATTTTTTATAGTATAATGGCCACTAAAACTGAAAAGAAGGGGGGAAAGCCAACATTGAAAAGAAAATTTAATTCTCTCGAAGAAAAAATTAAAATCTTGGATCGGTTGAAAAATGGAGAAAAACAAGGAGTTGTTGCAAGGATTTTAAATTTAAATGAATCAACAATTCGTACAATCAAACAAAATGAACAGAAAATCAGAAAACGATAAGTGCAAGGCACATTGCTCGTGTACACAATATTTTAATGAAAAAAATGGAGAAATCTCTAATGGTTTGGATTGAAGATTGCACTCACGAGAAAATGCCTTTGAGTGGAAACCTTATTAAACAAAAAGCTCTCAATTTATCAATATTTAAAAGAACTTGAACAAGATTTTTCAGAAGAAAGCTCTCAGCATGAATTTTGTGCCAGTAAGGGCTGGTTCGAAAAATTTAAAAAGGCGATTTTCTTTGCATAATCTTCAGCTCCAAGGAGAATCAGCATCAGCAGATGTAGATGCTGCCCGAAAATTCCCAGAAGAACTTTTAAAAATCATTGAACAGGGTGGATATAATCCGGATGAATTTGGGTTAAAATCAAAAAATGAAAAAAAAAAAAAACACCTCCTGGATTCAAAGTTTCTAAAGACAGAATTACTCTACTGTTTTGTAGTAATGCATCAGGTGATTACATGACAAAACCAATGTTAATTAACCGATCTCTAAATATGTCTCTTTGTGTAAAGGAGTTAAAACCCTCTACACTGAAAGGTTGCTGGGAAAAAAAAATATGGCCTGGTGTCATCCTTAATCAAAATTTCGTATCTCCTGTGGATGCTGAACTAAGTCGTATGACAAACCTGGTACACATTTGTGATGGCGAGGGATTTTCCGATATGGTTGAAAATGAAATTCGTGATTTAATTGAAGAAACAGATTTAAATGAGGAGGAATTGGTTCAATTAACAGAAGACTGCAAACCAAATACAAATGGCGAGGAAAGTTCTACTGAAGATTCTGATTGTGCTGAGTCCGTTAAAGAGAAAGAAATTAACAGAAAGATTAAATTTGGCACAAAAGTTAGGAAGTTATTTTACGGATAATGATCCCTCAACGGAAAAATTCAAAAGACAATTGGACAGTTGTTTAGCTCCATATTATGAACTTAATAAAAAAATTGCAGCATAGTGGTAAGCAAGGTCTTATTACCTACTTTTTGATGAGCCAGTTGTTTTTTGATTTTGGCTTACAAAAGGTCAATTCTCTGAAATTTAGATCCAGAAGTTGATGAAATCAAGCAGTGATAATAAATAGATATAGAAAATATATTACATCAAAAAATTAAATTGACTCTTACTTGTTCTTATTTATTTATTTTTTTAATATTTTTTCCTCCTTTTAAATTATTTCAAAGTCAGAATAAGAATAGATCAATATTTAAAAGTATTTATGCACAAATTTTCAAAAAAAAAAATTTGACAGCTGACTCCATGGAACCCATCTAATAGTTATAAGCTCACTCCACTTCTTTTTATACATATTTTCGAGTCCAATTTCTGTCCTCTTGACTTCTGTACACATAGGTTTCACTACCTTTCATGTTTTGGGTCACCATTAAAAAAACTTATTTTCTGTACTGTAAACATGCTTTCTTATATAGGAAGCTGTTGAAGATACAGCAAAACTAGGCAGCTGGTGAGAATTTTAATGGTGGTAAGTAGCTTCCCATAATTATGGGAATTAATTATTTATCATGTTCTACATAACGCAACTTGAATCATACTAATTTTGATCCCACTTTGTTTTTAGGTTGTGCTGCTGTAACAGAAAGAAGGAAGGCACCTGTATCAAATTATGGATTTGCTGAAATTGCACCATCATTCAGTCATCTAGTTTCTCACCAAAGAAGGAAATGGGCCAAAGGCCATTCATGAAAGGACGCGCCAACAGTGCACCTTCAGAGTACCAGATGAAATTCTGGTCAAAACAATTCAAGTGTGGTAGAGAGTCCGTCGAAGATGATTCAGTCCATGAAGCCCTGTGACAGTGACCACTCCAGAAATGTGCCAAGCTGTGGAAACCTTTTTGCTGAATGACAGATGTTTAAAGATGTCCCAAATCTCTAGAGAATGTGACATATCTGAGCAAACAGCTATAACCTCCTCCATGAACATATTGGGAATGACTAAGGTCAGTGCAATATGGGTACCCAGATTTTACCTCTGTGCAGAAGCAATTCAGAGTAGAGTCAGTCCTCATATAGCACGATAGTTGTGTTCCTAGAAACCCTCGTGCAATATAAACAACAGGCCCCTTTGGGAAAAATAGGGTTAGGTGCCGACTACCCAAGATTGAACACACACTTGTAACCAAACAATAAATAATCGTAATAAAATACTTACGTATTTTATTATGACTATTACGTAATAAAATATTGCTAATGCCTTTGCTTCTATCGTAAGCAAACTTGTTTTTTGTTTGATTTTCTCTCCAAACAAATTACACCCATTCCATCTCTTCCAATTCTTTGTGTCTTAATCTAATGGATTTTAATTACACTTTGAGTTGTTCCTGCTATGAAGGTTGTTTTTATTTTCTCTGCATTCTTTGTAAATTCTCGGCATTGCCTCATTTAGGCCTATAGCACGTGCAATATCACATGGTCTTTCATTTCGCTCAAAGCGTTTAACAATTTCATATTTTTTCTCTATCGACAGAGGCGGACTGGCCGTAAGCCTTGCTGGGGAAACCCCGGTGGGCCGGAGTGATTTTGGCCATAAACCATAGTATGAGGCAACTATAAATTTTCCCAGGTAAGAATTTTTGATCCAGTCCACCTCTGTTTATCGATATTGCTTTTCTTTTTCTCTCTGAATCTGCAGTGTCTTCACCAGGACATTTTCTTTTCACAACTTTTAAGTATTTCACTCATTTTTAGGGAATAAAGCACATTTACAAAATGAGGAGGCACGCTTGATACACATAAACAAAGCTGCGTGCATGTAGCAACTGAATAAACAACACTGTAAAGGCAGAGATACACTATTAACACCTCACATTTCTAGGGGTTACTACCATAAAACAATAAAAACAATTTCCAGTTGCATTTCTGCTAGTGGAATCTGTTATAAACTATTAGGAAACTCGATCTAATTGCATTTGTGATTATACCGATAGCTGGAATTGTGTTGGTTTTTACGTTATTATGGTGAAATGTGTTTCCCCTTCACTGATATAAAAAACATAAATACATTTTCAGAATCTTCTCTTCGTTCCTATCGTGTTGCGTTCGGTTGGGGTGATTCTGCGTTCGACTGCCATTTCTTGTAAACACAAAGGCGAATCGTGCATAAGTGAATTCGGTTCGTGTTGTATAAGATATCATTCCCCTATTTATAAATCGTGTATGATCGAATTCGTGTAGTGTAAACATGTGTTATATGAGGACTGACCGTATAGTGCTGTGAGGAGAATTTTGAGCTTTATGGAAGGGATCCTGAAACTTTCTTCTCTAGAATTGTTATGGGTGAGGAAACAGGTTCATCACTGCGATCCTGAGACCAAGCAAGAATCAATGCAATGGAAACACAAGGGTTCTACCCCACCCAAAAAATTTTAGACAACTTTCAGCTGGCAAGATTATGGCTACCATATTTTAGGGTGCTGAAAGAATTTGTACATTCACTACATGGAACACAAGCAGACAGTCACTTTGAAGATGTCCATATATTTATACTTCATATAAATTTTTGTTTATATTCTGGCAGCTGCATTTCTTCAAATTAGAAGTCACATTGATATTCTGGCAGCTGCATTTCTTCAAATTAGAAGTCACATTGAAGTACAGTAAACCCTCGCTAATCCTGGAGTAATTTGCGGGGAGGGGGTCATCCGGATTAGTGAAGCAAAAGATAGCCCTAAAAGACAAAAAAAAACTTGCAAAGCAAATAAACGAAAAATTAATGGTAGGTAGTGCTGATGAAAATAAATTTAAAAAATATATCACTGTACAGCCTTGATTAAAAACTATGAAAAGTGAATACATTTATCCATTGGTAGATGGATAAATGTATTGTCTTTTGTCTTTTTATACATTTATCAGGTAGTGCTGGCATCACACGCCAATGCCACTTGATTGTTGGTGGGTATACCACTTAAATACAGCATCTTTCAGCAAAACTTCTTTTGGCTCTTTTAATGTTTGTCTATTTGATAAATTGATTTTTATCACTCCCCACATTGAATTTTAAAAGTGTCTTTATAGATTCTTTTTGTTTTTTAATATCTGACACAGCCTGTTGGCCAATACCAAATTCTTCGGCATTTTTTTTCTCTCAGGAACACCATTTTCAAGTTGTTCTATCACTTTGAGCTTATTAGTATTAGTAACGGCCGCATGGTGCAAGAAAGCCTATGGCTTATGCTGCACCAGCCAAAAAAAAAAATCCGAACAAAACAATTATAAAAACAAAAAAAAAATAAATAAATAAAATAAAGTATAAATAAAAAGGAAATTAAACCTATCATCCTATGCACTTCCCTTACCCGAAAGTACTATCCAGATGACCTTTGAATTTCCCCAAACTGTCGGCCTCTACCACCCATGAAGGCAACTTATTCCAGTAAATTATAACTCGCTGGCTAAAATAAAACTTCCTGCAGTCCAATCTAAACATCCCCCCCCCATAACTTGAATTTATGTCCCCTAGTTCTAGCATCATTTATAATCTTGAAAATTTTGTCCTCATTCATTTTACTGATGCCTCTCAGAGCCTTAAACACCTCAATCAAATCTCCTCTAAGGTGTCTAGTTTCCAAACTCTGCAACCCACATATTCGAGGTCTTTCTTCATAAGGATGCCCTTTTGCCGATCTCACCAGGCGAGTTACCCTTCTTTGCACCCTTTCAAGAAGCTCAATGTCTTTCTTTAGGTGCAGTCTCCATACTTGAACACAGTATTCCAAGTGTGATCTAACATAAGCCTTATATAATGGGATTATCACGTCCCTATCTCTACTTGCAAAAGTTCGATAGATCATCGATAGGGCACCATGGGCCTTCCTTGCAACCTGTTTACAATGCTCAGAGAATTTCATGTCTGACCGTATCGTAACACCCAAGTCCCTTTCCTCCAGTACTGGGTTTAGTTGAACTCCACCAAGTGAATACGTTTTTTTGGGATTACTGTTTCCCAGGAGTAATACCTTACACTTTGTTGGATTAAAGCACAGCTGCCATTTTTCTGACCATTCTTGAAGTCTATCTAGGTCTCTCTGAAGAAGCTCAGCTTGACAGTGATCATTAACTACTCTACCAATTTTAACGTCATCTGCAAATTTAGACATCACGCCCTCTATCCCTTCATCAATGTCGTTTATGAAAATTAAAAACAACAGTGGTCCTAATACTGATCCTTGGGGAACCCCACTTCTTACATCAACCCAATCTGAGGAATAGCCATTTATCACAACCCTCTGCCTCCTGCCCTGAAGCCATCCTTCTATCCATCTAAGGATTTTCCCAGTGATTCCAACCTGTTCCAGCTTATAAAGCAACCACTCATGTGGGACTGAGTCAAAAGCAGTGTCGAAATTATTCCCTAAATCCAGCTCGTGAGTGACCCTTTCGAAATAGCGAACCAGATTTGTTAAACATGATTTTCCCTTTACAAAACCATGCTGAGTATCCTTGAGAATTTCAATTCGATCCAAATGATCCTGAATTCCACCCTTGATCATTGCCTCCATGATTTTCCCTACTAAAGTCAGACTGACAGGTCGATAATTTCCAACTTCACTTTTAGAGCCACCCTTATGTATGGGAGATACATTTGCACTTTTCCAATCCAAGGGAATCTCACCAGAGTCTAGTGATGCTCGCATCATCATCATCATCAGCCATTTTCAATCCACTGCAGGATGAAGGCCTCTCCAGCAACTTTCCAGTTCCTTCTGTTTTGAGCACTGGCCATCCATTTACTACTCAAAAACTCATGAATTTCATCTATCCATCTCCGCCTTTGTCTTCCAGGTTTTCTTCTAGCTCCTCTTGGGTACCATTCTGTTATTTTCTTAGTCCATCTGTCATCATGTCTTCTAGCTATGTGTCCTGCCCAAGACCATTTCAGTTCTTTAGTTTTGATAAGAATGTCCTTTACTTGAGTTTGCTGCCTAATCCATGTGTTTCTCTTCTTATCTAACAGTCTGATTCCCAATATAATTCGTTCCATTCTTCGCTGTGTAGTTCTCAGCTTCTCTTCCATTCTTTTGGTGAGTGCCCAAGTTTCACTTCCATAAGTCATGGTGGGGAGTATACATTGGTTCATTATTTTACGTTTCAGACAAACTGGGATATTGCTCTTCAGTATGTGACTATATTTCCTGAATGCTATCCATCCAAAATTTATTCTTCTCTTGACTTCCAGCCATTTATCATTATTACAGCTAATAACTTGTCCCAGATAAGTATATGACTCCACCTTTTCAATTACTGATCCTTCAATCATTATTTCCCTTTCTGTGGCATACTTGTTTATCATTACTTTTGTTTTAGCCATATTCATCTTTAGTCCAAAATCCTTACTAACTGTGCATAACTGATCAAGATTTTCCTCTAATTCTTTGGGATCGTGGCTTATGACCACAATGTCATCTGCAAATCGTAAATGGTTTAGGTACTCTCCGTTCACATTGACTCCTTTCTGCGACCAGTCTAATCTTCTGAAAGCTTCCTCAAGGGCAGCAGTAAACAGCTTCGGAGATATTGTGTCTCCTTGTCGAACTCCTTTCTCGATTTTGAATTTCCTACTGTCTTTGTCTAGTCTAATAAAGGAGGTAGCACTCTTATATATTTTCTTCAAAATCATAATATATGGGGTATCTATGCCTTGTCTTTCCAGTGCCTGAAAACATTGCCTTATGCTGTATGGAGTCAAAAATGCCTTTTCATAATCCACAAATGCCAGGCATAATGGTGTTTTATATTCATTTGCTTTCTCCATTAGCTGTGATATTACGTGAAGGTGATCCATAGTTGAGAATCCTGTCCTAAAGCCAGCTTGCTCTTTCGGTTGATTCTCATCAAGTATTCTTTCTAATCTGTTAGTAATGACCCTTGTGAAAAACTTGTAGATATGGGATAACAAGCTAATTGGTCTATAATTTCCAATTTCTGATTTATCTCCTTTCTTATGCAGCAAAACTATGATTGCATTATTCCACTGCTTAGGCGTCACACCTTTTCTAATGCACTTTGTGAAGAGCCTTGCCAGTTTTTGTGTTATGTCTCTTCCTCCCAATTTTAACAACTCTACAGTAACTTCATCTTCCCCCGGGGCTTTCCAATTCTTCATTTTCTTCAATGCATGTTCTACCTCATCAGGAAGAATATCGGGTATGTCGTATGTGTTGCTACTTTGCAATCCATCTTCCCCACTGCTGGTATCATTCCCTCGCTCCTTGTATAATTCTCTATAGTAGTCTTCTGCTATTTGAATTATGCCTTCTCTGCTGTTTATAAGTACACCATCGCTATTCTTCAGTTTCAGTATCATTTGTCTTTCTGTATTACTGCTCGTGGCTGCTGATTTAAATCCTTTGTTTTCCCTTAATGCTTGTTCTACTTTTCTTGTGTTAAATCTTCTTATGTCCTCTCTGAGTCTCTTTCTAATGGCTTTGCATAACTCAGTATACTCAATTTTCTCCCTGTCAGTGTTTTTCTTGCTCTTCATTTGTCGTCTTTGGTTCATCATGACAAGTGTTTCTTGGCTAATTTTTTCTTCTTTGGATTTCTGTTTCCCTATAGGTTTCTTGGGCTTTATCACTTTCAGAAAGTTGTAATATTCCTCATCGATATCTTGGTCCTGAGCAGTCTGCAGAAGCTCAAACTTGTTCTTAAGTTCCAGTACATACAGCTTTTTCTCCTCCTCTGTTATTTCAAAGACCTTTGTATTATTTACTCGAGTCAGTTTTTTCCTTTCCTACATCTATATCAAGTTTACATCTTACCATTCTGTGATCACTTCCAACATTTACCTTATTCAGGACGGTAACATCATTCACAATATATCTTCTTGTTAGTGAGGATGAAGTCGATTTCATTAGTTGTTCATTAGATGCTCATTAGATGCTCGCATAATTAGCCTCAATGGTTCAATGCACTCGCTTGCCGCCTCTCTTAAGATTATAGGTTATATTCCATCAACTCCAGGAGCCTTACTGGTCTGTAGGCTCGAAAGTTTTTTCATTAAATAATCTTGCGAAATTTCAATATCATTAATTACATATTTTTTAACTTCGCTCCCACAATTTCCCATTTCCACAAAAGGCTTTTCATTTGTTATTAATGATAGTTTAAGTAGTGTTTTCTTTTTATTTCACTTGTTAATTCTTTAGAACCAATAATTATAAAATATGTTAACTTATGTACATATGTATAAAGAAGTATGCAAATGAAGCAATATAAGCAATAACATCTGTCCGACTGAGTCAAAACGATACTGAACAAAATGCAAGACAATGTAATGTATGTTCCCGCACTCTCTGCGCAGTCAATCAGCATGCAGTGAAAGTTATTCATCTGCCTTCCTAAGTCCCGTGTGTCTTTCGAAGTACTCAACTGTGAGCAGAATTTTTCATATTTCAAACCGGATTTGTGAGGGTTTACTGTATTTAGACATGGTGTTAACATCTCATAACAGCCATTCTGATGAAACTGAAATCGTTAGAATTTTCTGAATTTGAATAACGGAAGGTTTTTTGTTATTGATGTTAATGTGGGAATAAATGAAAACTGATATAAAGGAATACTGCTCTGAGGAATAGAATGGAATTCTGTTTTTCAAGAATGTATTTAGCAGAATACCCCATGGGCTCACATCTGGTGAGTATGGGCTTGGCAAACCCAGGATCCTGAGCTGGATATCATCATTCTTCTCTTCTTGCTTTCTTTCTTGGTGATTCCCTTCTACTTCTGACACACGCTCTCTCTCTCTCTCTCTCTCTCTCTCTCTCTCTCTCTCTCTCTCTCTCTCTCTCTCTCTCTCTCTCTCTCTCTCTCAGGGTAATGTGGGAATTTTTTTTTTTTTTTTTTTTTTTTTTTTGGCTGGTGCAGCATAAGCCTCAGGCTTCCTTGCACCATATGGCTAATAATAATAATGAGATTTCTAGATATTTTGGATGTTACATCTCTTCCTCAAGAAAATAGAAATTCAAAGTAAAGGGAGCTAAATTATAAAAATATTTTTGGTGATCTGAAAAATTTTGTGAATATTTTACTCTAGGAAGAATCAGACAATTACTGTTAATTTCAAGGGTAGAATTTCATTCAAATCTCAAAAGCTGAACAGAGTGGACCTTCATGTTAGCTATTATGGTATATTTTGAAATGACTTCATAAGATATGGTCTGACTTTCACATTAGAGATCATGCTTTACAGTATTGAGGATAGTGGATTTCATTTATCAGTTTTACATTGATATACAGAACTTTGTGGATGAAATATACACCTAAGCACCTGGTATGGTAACAAAGGGATTATCAGTTAATGAAGACGACAAAGAAAACTGAAAATCGCAGGATTGTTGGTTTCAGAAAAAGCAGAGTGTTGGCACAAAAAAACAAAATCTAATTATGCTTTCTGCTTTTTATAATACCAAAACTGAATGACATCAAAAGTCAAGTGGGAGTAGTTTCACCTTGATGAAGATGGCAGACTTACATTGCAAATTATTTTGAAAGAAGTTGCTTGTTCAGCTAGTAGAAGGTGTCTGAAATACTAGTAAGAACATTCTTTCTAGAAGTAGGCTCCCAAATGTAGATGTTGAAGACAGAATGGATCCTTATTTTGTGATGAAAATCGAATTGAGGTAAACAGGTCCACAAATTGGCTCTTGTAAACAGGAGTGGGAATACACTGCTATTCAAAGAAAGTGCATCTCCTAGGAATTTCACATTTCTAACCCTTTTTTGCAATGGTATGTTACATTAATGACTAGCATCACAAATAGAAATGTAAACAAAGATATTTATTAATAGTTAAGGCAAAGCTAAGTAATATTTGATAGGCTCTCAAAATATTCCAAAATGAGCATTTGCAACCTTTATACAACAGTTTTGGTAAACAAGACAATTATGGCTGAAATCTTATCAGAAGCCCTCAGTTTGCTTCAGTTTATCATTTTAAATGGAAAACAAAATGAAAAGTCCACCAGGTGCACCAGGTGGTTCAACTAATATTTAGTTGAACCACCTCTGGCCCTGGTGACAGCAGCACACCATCAGGGCATTGACAAGATCATTTTCTGAAGATAATCAACTGATAGTTCCTGGGTGGTTCCAAACACGAATTATGGCTTCCTGAAGTTCGCAAAGGGTCTTTAGTTTTTATGGCAACTGCAGATTCCACACAATGCCAACAGTTCTCTATAGGAATCAGGTCCAGGCTGTTTCCTGGCTAGCTAACAATTGTAATGGACCGTTCTTCCAACCATTTTTTTACCTATAACAAATGTAAACACGTTACTGTTGAACCTCTAATACAGAAATGAAGCTAAAGTAACTACAGAAGTGCCTACTTACCCTTTTCGCCTGATCACAAGGAGCAGAGTCATCCTGAAAAATGCAGTTACTTGGCAGGTTGAAATGGTCTCTAATGGTTGGCAGCAATTTGCCTTCCAATTTAGCCAGGTATCCATTGGCATTTACAGTACCTTTTATAAACTGCAGGGGATACAAAATGCACGCCTATATCATTTGGCTAGTAGGGAATTTCACTGTAGACACCATCCAGACTGTATGGTATTCTTCACCACGTCTACGGTGAATCGTGTCCCATCAGAGCCATGCAGGTTGAATTTCTTCTCATCCGAGAAAATAACTGACTTCCACTGCTCAGGAGTCCATTTGACATGCTCCTTACACCAAATTAATGTGGCCTTTTCATTTTTTGTGTGAGGAGGGGCTTCTTCTTAGGATGACAGGCTACAAGTCCATTTTTGAAGAGGCATCTTCTGATTGTTACTGCACTTGCTACCACTCCTGTATGTTCTTCCCATTCTCTTTTCAGCTCAGACAAAGAAGCTTTATGGTTTTTAAGGCATAAGTGCTTCAAAACGCGGTCCTGTTTTGGTGTAGAGACTCGTTTGCATCCAGTTCCTTTTTTCCTATCAGAGAATCAGTATCCTTGAGTTTAGAAAGAAATCTACTCACTGTCGACTGATTACAAGACACTCTATAAACAATATGACGGGAAGAACATCCTTCCTCACATGAAGCAACAATAGCATCTTTCATTGTGGCGTCAACTGCACGTAACTCACCATCCTGACAAGCAATAAATGACTGCAACCCTTGCAGAGCGTGCTTATATAGCTGATGCAATATTACGTATCACCTACACGTGTTAATCTTATCTGATGCAATCTATAAGAAATATTGCGATGTACTTATGTTATTTGGACATCAATTAGAATTTTAAGGGGTGGTGCACTTTCTTTGAACACCAGTGTATATAAGTAATTGTGCTTCTACGTAATTGAGGGGACTTTTAGCTCCGTTTTGTGAGAGAGATCTCTATAATCGTCATAAGGCAAATTGTTCTAAACATCTCTACAAAGTTATTTCCAAAACAGTAGTATAAAAGCTGTTTCAAAATAGCAGTTCCTTTCCAGGAAGTTTTCCAGATGAAGTCCTAGGGCTCTGTTCTGAGATTGCTAATTTAGAATGTGGTTTTGGACATTCTAAATTGGATGAAGTAAAGTATGATCTTTGATGTGAAAGTCAGGCCATACTTGCCAAAATCACAAATTTGATCATCTCAGGTAAAGAGACCTTGAGTTCCAGGCTAATCTAGTTCTTTCGGGCCGTATGAAACTTAATAAGTTTGCATATCACCTTCCAAGGCAAATTGGATTATAGATGCCTCCTGCCATCGTGATCAGTGGACAGAAGATTCCACTGGTTCCCCAACTAAAATACTTAAGTATTGGATGACTGTTGAATTTCATCATGCACCTCAACTACTTTGACTACCTACAAAAATCACAAACAGGATTTCGAATTAATATGTAGCAGATCCATTGGGATACCTGCTCAACCAGAGGTGTTACTTGTAAATTCTTACCTACTATAACTTTCGCCACCGGCAAGACCATTAGAAGATGGTTCAGCCTTTTTTTTTTTTTTTTTTAATTACAGGACAGGGATCCCTTCACTTGGCTTTTTCAACTAGGCCTATCCATTTCTGTTACTGTTCTCTTTTTAATGACTCAAGAACCAACAGATTTTGCCAGAGGAAATGAAACCATCTTGTTGAAAATAATCTCCTTTTAATCTTCGAAATTTTGCTTTGGAATTTTTTTTACTGAAAGGAAACAATTAGCAACTGAATTGACTTGAATGCATCCTCCTTTATAATTTCTACAGGTTAAAAATCAACACAACTCCAGTCACTTTGACTCCTGCCGTTTAAACATAAATTTAAAGGATCTGGCATTATCTTCTTGCTTGCTATAGAAACCATAAACACTGCTTCTGTAATTGTTAGAGAAGATTGTTATATAGCAATAAGGCAACCGACAGAGATGTTGAGAATATCGGTAGGAAGCACGCAGAGTATTCTTCATGACTATTTGCATATATGAATTTGTGCCTGCTGGGTTCCAAGACTACTTCTGAGCAACAGCAAAATTCTCCACAAGGTAATAACAGCAGATGAAACATGACTTCATCATTTTGACTCCGAGTAAACAAAAGTTGTGGTTTCTGCAGGAAAGGTTATGGTTGTCCTTTTTTTGACATTCAAGGAATGGTTTACCACCATGTTGTGCTACATTGTACGAATGTTGCGGGTTCTTACTGCAGAACTGTACTGCAACTTTGCTGGATCACATTTGTTGCAAACAACCACTATTGCATGCAGGTGGGTAGATCTGCATGCAATAGTGGTTGTCTAACATTAATATCAAATATGCTCTTCTCCACCCTACACTGGCTTTGCTCTGTGCAATCTCCCCCCCTTCCCCCCCAAAAAAAAAAAAAGTTTGAGCTCTCAGGGAAATTCTCTGTTGTCAAAAGAAGTTGCTATAAAGACATAGGAAGCAATTCTCAAATGCATGTCAAAAAATGGCTTCCAGCATGTTTTGAAGAATTGCAGAAATATTGTAATAAGTTAAGTGCAGTTCATCAAATGGGGACTACTTTGAAATGGACCATCTAAATATGGATGATCAATACACTTAGGTTGTTAAAATAATAATAATTAAACTCTCATAAATGAATTTTACAAATTTCCTTATCCTACTCTTAATCTGTTCAGATATTTGAATGGATTAAAAAGATAAAAGAAAAACATACATTGAGATCAGATGTTTACATATAGATCAGATATCTTGTAGTGCCGAAAAAAGAAAACGGCAAGTCATATGGTTACTGTATTTGTTTAAATTCCCCATTTTGAAAGTGAATTCTGTACTTGATATGTTCTTGTTTGTACTCTGGCACAACCACCAGGTCAGAGGAGTTTACAATAAATAATCAATACAAATATTAATTGCATTTAGCAGTCGCTGGCTTTGAACCTCAGTCCACTCAAAGAGCACATGCTAGTGCACTCTTTCTCCTGACCACTCTGGCTATGTCACGGATTATACTGTGTTTTACATTTATTTAATTTAAATTAAAAAACCTCACTATGGCTCCTAAAGTTAATAAATGTCATACAGAGAAGAAAAGAATAACTTTAAAGCTTAGTGACAAACTTGATATAATCCAATCTATTACATTAGGGTCACCCAGAAAGTTAATTCATATTCCCATGTATGTTATTGGATCTGTAAATTGCATGTGTTCTCTGGTCAATTTGCCTGTTCTGCTGGATGAAACCCCCAGTTTCTGCGGGGGGGGGGGACCCTGCTATCTAGGTCTGAGACCGACTAACTCAGCCACAGAGTGAAAAAAGCCCATAAACGTTCCTTGCATCATTGATGGGATTCAGACTCAGGCCTCTTCCACCCACTGTGCTACCCACGCAGACTAAACTAAACTTGATAAAACAACGAAAATAGAAAGACGAAGTGTTTAACAGGAGTGTATTAAAGACAGAATATAACATTGGATTGTCAACGGTTTTATGTGCAGTTAATAAAATTGCATTCTTAATCTCTATTTCTTATTTAGCCTCATTATCTCTGCATTAAATGTATTAAAAATAAAACTTTCTAGATAACCTAAAAATCTAAATAACGGCACCTTGAATCTGCAAAGGTGCTCTTATTCTGAAAGTCTACTATAGTTTGTTAGCTATAAGTTAAACTAATTGTACTACTGCTAAAGGTAACACATGGATTTCATATATATATATATATATATATATAGTATATAAAACAGGTGAAAAAGGTAAAGAAAGGAAAAGGAAAAGAAAAAGAAAATAGAAAATAGATGTACCTGGACACGCAAGGCTACAGAACAGGATACAACTATAAAATAAAACATAGAAATAAATGATAAAGGACATAGTAAGATGGGAAAGTTATTAACAACAACGTGCCATGCCTAATGGAAGAAGATATGAGAAGAAAAGAATGTTAAGATCCTAATAAATTAAGTGGAAAAAGTGGCTGAATTGATAAGCCAAATCATATTTACAAAAGCTAGAAAAAAGTGGTAATTAGTGCATATTAAAAAAAAAAAAATAGTAATAAATAAAAATGAAAATAATGAAAATAAATTGGTACATAGATCAGGTATTTCATCAGGGGACTACACCCGATCATGTACCAAAATACTGTGTTTCTATACAAACCCATGCCAATGGAGGTAGCAATAAATTAAAAAAAAAAGAATTAAAAAATTAAAAATTAAAAAATGAATTAAAATTAAATTTTTTTAAAAAAATTTTAAAAATGAATTAAAATTTTTTTGAAACCTTCATAAACATGAGTGAGGTAGCCCCAACGCAGTGTGTATATTTTAAGTAAACCGTTAAATTAAAAGGTGTAACAGGCAGCAGTATAGAAAAGGGAAGTAATACAAGGTATGGGTGGGAAAAAATAGTAGTAAAAAAAGAGGCAAAAATAGCAAGAATAAGAAAAGAAGGAATGTCCGAATCACCCTCGTATTGCACTAATAGTTCAACGGACGGAAAAAGCAGAATAGAAAGTATAAAGACGTAAAGAGAAGGAAAAGATTTTAAAGATACTAGGCAAGCTGGGTTCGTAAATACCCAACCTCTTAGAGAGGGCCTTGGCTGTGAAGATGTTAGTAGAAGAGGAAAATTAATACCGCTAGCCTGTGAAATATCAGATGTAAAAAAAAAAAAAAAAAAAAAACTAGTATAAAGAAGAATAAAATTACATACCTTTAAAATTATGTAGCATCAATTAGTAAAATGCATAATAAACATGATTAATAAATAGAATACAAACAAGGAGAGGTTGCTTAGTAGAAAAATAATAATGGACGCCCTCTATAATTAAAAGTGAGGAAAAGGTCCGAATAATAATTAAAAATAATTAAGCAAAAATAATTAAAATAAAATAATAATGGAAAAAATTAAATAAATAAAACTTAAAGGGTAACTTAGAAAGTGAAAAGACATGAGCATCATTCAGAATAGAAGTCATATGATGTGATCACTTTCAAAGTGGTGGGAATACCACCATTTAAATTTACAACTATACATCTGTACAAATTATCATGTTAACCCTAATCAAAATGAGATATAGTGAAACCGAATTTATGTTTAATGAAGTTAGAAAGATTTTTAATAATACGATTTATAAAATTAATAGGAATATCGTTTAAACATAATTTGGTATATAGGCCGTTTAAAGCTTTGATAAAAAGTGTTTGATTGCTGCTAAGATACGCAAGACGTAAAATTTGTGTACGAATGATATTTTTATGAACTGTAATGGAAATATTAGAGTTCCAATTTGTTAAATAAATAATGTTGAAATTAAATTGACTTCTTTTATCAAATAGTTCCAAGGTATTACGAAGAGGTGAATTATTTAAAGTAATGCTTAAATCGAGAAAGTTTGCGTGTTGGTTACCATTATTTTCTTTGTTTAAGGTTAAGTTCAGTAGGATATATCAAAACTGAACTTTGTTAAGTTCAGTAGGATATATCAATTTTAGCAATATTTTCGAAATGATAATTTAAAATCAAGATATCATCAACATATCTAAATGCGAAGAAATTAAGGTTTGGATTATTATTAGTATAAAGATCTTCATAGTAATGTAGAAATAAGTTAGAAACTATACTGGAAATTTGTGAGCCCATGGGAACTCCTATTGATTGCCTATAGGTATTACTGCCATCGTAAATATAGTTATTAAGAATACATAAGTTGATATAATTATTCCAGACAATCTCATCCACGGGTAGAACGTGCTTGTATTTAAGATATAATTGATTGAGTACAGAGATAATTAAATGATGTGGTAAGGAAGTAAATAAATTAGTAAAGTCATAGGTTTCGATACTAAAGATTTTGGCATTAGAATTGAAGATTTTAATGATGTTGCGGTTATTATTAATGATCCAGGTGGATGGAATATTAATGAAGATGGTAGTTAGTAGTTTAAAAAATTGTTTACCTGGAAGATAACAACCGCTTTTTTTGGCACTAGTGATGAATCTAAAGCCAACAGGATCTTTATGGAACTTGGCAATCATATATAGGAATGGTAATGTAGAATTGCGCATTTTGGTATGTAGTTTTTTATGCAAAGCTATAAGTTTTTTGATGGTCGCATTAATGCCAAGATTACAGCGTAAAAATGTGGTATTGCTGTCGACTTCCTTTTTAAGAGTAGTATAGTAGAACTGCTTACAAGCAGTTCTACTATACTACTCTTAAAAAGGAAGTATAGTAGAACTGCTTACAAGCAGTTCTACTATATTCACTTTCTCCTCCAAATGAAAATAGGTATTGTGTAAAACCACAATTCTTCATATGGCAAATAGAAGTCTTCTGCTTAACATTTTTGGAAAGTTTTATGCAGCATTATAATCTTTTATGGGAACATTTTTAAATCCAATTGAAGCATTTATTGGAACAGATCACCAAGCTGTTTCACATTCACAAGCTGCTTTTCTTGTTGACATTCCTGGACTGTGCTGTATTGGAATTTGGATAGGTTCAACATTTTCTGGAGACGAAAGTTGCTGTCTGAGGTCATTTTTATTCCTATACACAGCTTTCCTCTTTAAACTACTGGAATGGAAGAAGTATAGAGGTTCAGAAAAAGGCTGAAATCTCCCTGTAGCAGTTACATCTGTTTTTTTTGGGGGGGGGGGGATGCTCGACTTTATTTTAGCCTTCTGCTCATTGCTCTGGTGTTGAACACTTAGAGGTTCATGAGCACACAATGGCATGACTTATTCTAGTTAATTTTCCAGGAACTACTTCATAATACCCCCAGCTTTTAAATGAAGTTCAACTAATAGTTCAGTTTTAATTAATGATACAGATGTGTCTGGATTCTGTGTACCATTCTGTATAAATGGTTTTATGATTTTGTAGTATGGTCATCCCTCGATTTGCACAGGGAAAACACTTTGCAGTTCAAATCCGTACAATGCAAAATGTAGTTTATATGAAATAATGAAGTTTCCATTTCTATACACAAAATAATTAAATTGTAAAAAAAAAAAATAGCCTTTATTCACAAAAAACATTTAAAATTTTACAGTTGTTTTCATTTACAAAAAAATACAAGTCCAAAAAATTACTTGGTAATACAACTGTATTTTTAATCTACATCCATTGCTTCTTCAATGCTGTCTTGCTGTGAGAAACTTGCAACAGTAACCAGTGGATTCTCACAATTCCGGTGAACTGGTAAGGAGCTTTTTAATATTCTTTTAAAGCCCAAGGAGTTTGTGATGTATAAATTAGAAGTGGTTTGCACTGAAATTTATCCTCTGTATTGCTACATAACAAAAATGTTAACCTGTCTTTTGAAACTTTGAAATCTGGAGAGGGTCTCACTTCGTCTGAAATGAATGTTTGACTTGCCATACACTTCCAAAATAAGACAGTCTCATTAGCTTGAAACACTTGACTTTCTAGATATCCCTCAGTCACAGTAATATTCTTTAAAGTTTTCAGATACAAGGAAGCAGCTAATTGCACTGGCTGCTTCACCCATTAATATTAGATTGTGAAGATTTTAATGCTTTTTAAAATTTTCAAACCAACCCTTTACTAGCTTGAAAGACTCCTACATTAGTGGATGGACCAGGTTCTTGCAAGTGAATAAAAATTTTCAGAGCGTTGGTGCAAATAACATAAGAACTAAGAGGTATTCTATTTTGATTATGATCCTCTATCCAGAGTAATTTTTTCAGTTTTCTCTTATAGGATTTCTCACTTTTGTAGTGTTTTTTTGCAGCCAGTGATATTGAGCGGGTAACTGAAGTTTTAATATCCTTGGCATTTTGTCTAATTTGTCATATGCTAGATTCATTTAATCTTTATTTCTTGACGAACACTACAATCTTTATACTGTTTTTCTAACTCTGCAATGGTTTTTAGTTTTTCTTCTAAATTAAAAATTTTTTTTGTAGCTTTCTTTATTTTAGGCCCTGTATAATAAACGTATTGTACATATATATTACACACCTTTTATGTACATAGGAAATAGTGAAGAACTATCATTTTCATACTGAATGGGATGCGTCAACAAAAAAATATTTTATCTTATTTGAAAAGAAAACTTTTTCTTTTTATAATCGAAAAATTGTGTATCAGCAAAACTAAACTCACCGTGCAAATCGAGGAATGGCTAATGGAATGGAATGGTAGTTTTGTTAGTAAAAAAATACTTTGCTACTTGTAAGGTGGAGAACGATGGAGAAATATGACAGAGGAGGATAAAAGGCCATATGTAGAAAGGCAGAATGAAGAAAAGTTACGTTATGAGCAGTGTATGGAAGAATACAGAAGGAAGGTAAGATTTTTTGTCAATTTTCATAATTTTTTTTTTTTTTTATGTAGTGAAAGTTCTAACTTAATTACAATCAAATGGCTTTAATATATAAGTATCTACCTCTTTATACAAAAAACAAAACCTTACATTTTTAGACAAATAATTAATGCTACTTTTGGTATTGTCTACAATCTAATTGAAGAGTTGAGGTGATGTAAAAATAATATGCCAAATGTTTCCCTTTAATAGCCAGATTCAGTGCTGAGATAACTTGTTTTACTGCATGTGTTAAGTGTGTCGAAATATGAAAGGCAGGCTCCTAATTTTATAAAGTAAAAAAATAAGTTTAATATAACTTCAATCATTGAAAGTTACAGGTAAAATACCAACATATGCCTTTGACATGCGTACAGCCAAAACGTTTTCAGGCTAATAGAATTAACCTTCTTAGTTATTATGAGGGACAATATCAAGAGTGTTTATAGTGGTATTTATTATTGTGCTCAATTCATGTTTTAAAAAATTTAAATGGCTTACCTCAGGTTTCATGGGATAAACTTGCTTCATTCTAGACTATTAAATTTATATAGTGTATTTTTAAAAAAAGATAAAAAGAAAAGGAATTTATTGCAAACCTTGAATGTGATACCTACTACAAAAAAAAAAAACATTCAAAATTCTTATTCCAGTTGTCACTAGAAAAGGTCCATTTAACAGCTGTTAAATTGTTAAATGTACCTTTAAATGCACTACAGCCAATGATCTGATGAATTATCACTTTAAATCTACAAGCATAAATAACTTTACTTACTTTATTAAATAACTAAATTGTACCAATGATGACATACGCATAAAACTGTAGTAGCTTAGAAGTTCCCAAACCTTTTTAATGTCACAGGAAAATCCATATAAAATGTATCGTTCTAATGTTATCACAATATAGATTCCACTAAAAGCCATTAAACATCATAACGTGTTTTTCTATTCATGCCAGCAGGAGTAGGTTTATTTGTGGGTTTTTATTATTTTTTTTTTTTATTTTAACAATGTGCAGTGGAACCCAAAACATTTAGTAGCTTCTACAGTGGAAATACGCATGCTGAAAAAAATTTCATATTTTTAACTAAGTGATTTATATACGTTACCACTAATAAGATAACTGGCTAATGCATTACTATAGATAGCAATATGATATATAACAGGGGGTGGCCGTCAAGTCAATTGCAGCTTTAATTTCGGTCTATCACGACGAATTTTAAGTGTATATATATACAATAGATTATTCAAAATCTAAATATTATTAGAGTCGATTCTGGTTATTTGGGACACATCTGGAATAGTGCATCGTGGCCCAATTAAGCAGCTGCCCCAATTATCTGAAGTTTCACGTAAAAAAAGTTAAAAATACAATGGACCCCTGGTTTACAATTGGCTCACTGTACGATCAAATCACGTTGTGGTGGACTCGCCATAGTAAAGTACCGTTCACTATACGATGTGTGGTAAGCACCGGTCATTGTGATCATGTTTGTGAATTGAATTTTAATTCTATTAAACAGTGATTCTAATTAGTGAAAATAGGAGGAATATTATCCACAGGCTATAAAAGTAAAGATATATTAAGCACAAATTTACCCTTTATAACCTTACCAATTAAAAAATTAAATGATACGTGAAAATCTGAAGAATATACGTGATAATTGGAATAATTAATATGTACATACTAACTAGTTGACATTTCTGTTCGTTGACATTTGTGGGTGAGGGTTAAAAAATTTAAAACAGTAAAAAGATAAGCAATTAATAACAAAGAACACAGCACATGCAAATTGCAAGTAACACAATACACACAAGTGAGAACAGAGTAACAAATTACGAAGCTTTAAAAATGGAAATGAAGAGAAGATTCTGAAAATTATTTTTTTATAATTGAAGATTCCATGGAAGTGTAAACACATTTCACCCTAATAATCCACAGAATTCCAGCTGTCAGTATTATCGCAAATTCAATAAGATCGAGTTTACTATCTGTTTATGATAGATTGCACTAACAGAAAAGCCCAGGTGACTGCTAATTGTTTTATGGTTGTGACCTCCAGAAATCTGACCAAACCACGTGGTACGGTCAGAGACAATCATAGGGTAATCTCCAGTGCCACTGTCTCCTGCCCCGATTAAGCGAAGTGAACCCTGGCTATTTTCTCGATTGGGTTCTGTTTTTTAAGATTTGCCCCAAATAACCAGAATCCACTGTATACACTTATTACAAATCCATTGAACCGTGTGACTACTCTTGTCGCCGCTACACTTGTCTAGTAAAAATTCATGCTGTTACATTGTGGAGAGCATAGTGTACATGTCGAATTCATATTTAGCTTACTTAATATTAATAACTGGACAGTACTTATATGTTACTTTAATACCCGTTGATTTAAAATGAATACTACATTAAAGAGTAAAATGTATCATTTTCATGAAGAGTGGGAACTAGAATACTTTTTTGTAGTGAGAAAAGAAAAATGTTGTTTGATTTGTTCTTCCGTATCTAGACCCAAAAAAAGGTAATTTAGAAAGGCACTTTAACGCGCACTCCATGGTAAATACCAATCGGATTTTCTGCCTAATAAGTGACCTTAGAAAAAATAAATTAAAAGAACTTAAGATTATTCACACAACAAAATTTGTTCCTGTAATTTGCAATCTAAAGCAGTAGCTGTAGCATCATTTAAAGTGAGTCATCTTGCAAAAAAATGCAAACCATTTTCTGATGGTCAGTTGAAAGATGCATTTTTATAAATAACAGATTCTCTTTTCAAAAATTTTAAGAACAAAAATGAAATTAAAAGTGCTTTTCAAGATCTGCAATTATCTCGAAATACCACAGTATTTCGAGATAATTGCAACTTGGAAAAAATGAGTAAAAATGTAAGTGAACAATTGCATACTTTCTCATATTGCTAATTGTGCATCCTTTTATTTACAAATAGATGAATTCACAAACATTGGTGATACAGCTCGATTGCTCGTTTTTATTCATATGGTTTTTGACGATTCTGCCACTAGAGAACTGCCGGGTATGGTTTCGTTAAAAGAAAGAACTATAGGTCTTGATATTTTTAACGCATTCAAAAATTTTATTGAAAAAATTAAATTGCCACTATTTAAGCTTGTATCAATAACAACAGATGGAGCTAAAGTAATGTAAAGCAGTGCAGTAAAGTAAAGCAGTGCATATTAATAGATTCATCGTATTGTGCCAAAAATATGATGAATTCCCAGATTTTTTGAGTTACCAGTGTATCATCCACCAAGTATTAGCCAGCAAAAGATTAAATACTAAAAGTGTTATGGACATGGCTTTCAAAATCGAACTCCATCAGAGGACAGTCTCTTCAAAGGAGAGTTTCAAAATGCAACTCATTGAAAATGAACGAGATTTGATATTACACACAGATGTGAAGTGGGTGAGTCGAAGTAAGTTTCTACAGAGATTTTGGAATTTGCTGAATGAAATTTAAAAAAAAAAAAAGTTGATCAAAGGGGAGAAGATTATCAACAGCTGCAAGATACAGGGTGGTTGTGTGATCAGGTTTTTTTGGCAGATTTTACCAGTAAATTAAGTGATCAGAATTTGGAATAACAAGGAAAAATTAAAAATGTTAAAATTAAATATAAATATCAATTTTTGGCAATGGCTAAGGATCTCAAAGAAAAACAATTTGATCATTTTGCAAATATGCAATATCATTTGCAAAAATATCCTGTTTTTGAATGTAATAGCAAGAAATATGTTTCTGAAATTAAGGGAGTTGTGGATGATTTTGAAATCAGATTCGGTGATTTTAAAACAACTGAAGACATTGTTCGATATATTTCTTATCCATTTAATGTTGACTTATATACGAAACAAATTGCAGAAAAAATCGCTGAGATTTTTCACATGAAGAAAAAAAATATTACTTGAAAATGAAATGATTACAATTGCAAAACGATATCTTCCTAAAAGCCAGATAGTCAGAAAAAGACTTTTGGAAATATATTTGCCGAGAAAAGTTACCAAAATGTAAAAAAAATTCAGTGACCTTTTAAATTCTTGTTTTAGTTCCACATAGCTATGTGAATCGGCCTTTTCGTATTTGAAACAAACAAAGACAAAAGAATCGCTCTACTCTTACGGACTTGCATACAGAAGATTCTGTACGGTTGGCCTTATCACAGTATATCCCCAATTTTGAAAGCTTGGCAGATGATATGAAGACACAAACTTCACATTGATTAAAAATTTAAGTAGGTATGAATTTAAAATAAGAATTTTGAATTGTACAGGAACTCCCCGACTTACGTAAGTTGGAATTTCCCTTATGCTTGTGCAGCACTCGCAACTGTGCTCGCTGAATTGATTGAATCAAAAAAGAAATGTTCGACAAACATGTAAGTAGAATTATTTGTTGTGTTTATTTAATTTTTTATCTCGTGCACAGGAAAAATTACAAAAGCGTGCAATTTAAAAATATTTCAAAATTATAAAATTACAAAAAAAGAGAGAAGACAGGTATAACGTCAGTAAGTTTTACCTCTCGAGCATCGTTGCCAGAATCGACATCTTCAGCTGTAAGTACGCTACTGCGGAGGTTTAGAAGGGGTCAGCCGCTCAACCTTATGAAAAAACATTAATGGATGACTGGACAGCGGCGTTTTTCTTTTCGTTGTAGATTTCTTTGTAGCAAGCAAGCAAGCATATCATTCACCCCTCTGTTAACTTTTAAGAATTGTTTGCTGTCAGAATTCATCTTCTCAAACCTTGCCATTGTCATCTCTCTGGCGATGAAGCGTCTCGGCTGCTCATTTGGTTCATCTTGAGTTTCATCAGCATTTTCTTCTTTCACTATCGCTGCCTGCAAGTCAGTAAGTTCTTCGTTAGATAATTCCTTCTCTTCTTCCTCTAACCCTCCCCCTCCACATCTTTGGCATCAACCTCCAACTGAAGTAGCTCTTCAACCTTTACAATCTTATCTGCAACCTCTTCATATGATTCGTCTTTTTCAAATCCTTTGAAGCCTTTTACGTGCCATGGGCATATTTTCTTCCATGCACCATTTAAACAACTTGAGTAATTTCCGCCCAGGCTTTATTAATGTTTAAGATGGTGTGTAAATATTGTAAGATTTCCAAAAGTCCTTAATGTAAAATTTTTCTCGCCGTCTACTGCAGACAATGCCTGAGTAACTGTTGTGTGTAAATAGTATGCTTTTAAATTTGAAATAACATCCTGATCCATAGGTTGGATGAGTGAAAGTCATGTTCGGCGGCAGAAATATGACTCTCACATTCGAATTGAAATCATGTAGATGTGTAGTATGTCCAGGAGCATTATCTAATAGAAAGGAATTTCGTCTTTACAATATTTTTCAACCTTGGAAATGAAGCTGCATTTAAACCAATCTTTAAAGAGAGATATTGTTATCCCTGCTCTCTGGTTCAATCAGAAATGCATGGGTAGGATGGCTTTATTGATGCCCTTAAATGCATGAGGATTTCCAGAATGGTACACAAGCAGTGGTTTAATCTGTAATCTCTCGCTATAAGCCCCAAGCAAGAGCGTGCCACTATCTTTTACCCTTGAAACCTGACAATTTATTTTCCTCTGGCAATGTATGTTCGATCCGGCATTTTTTTCCAATACAGAGCAGTCTCATGAACATTGAAAATTTGCTGCGTTGAATAGCTGCCTTCATCAATAATTTTTTCCAACACATCACGAAATTTCTCTGCAGTTGCAGAATCAGCACTGGCAACTTCACTGCATACTTTTAACTTCCTGGAAACCAGCGCGACGCATGAACCTTTTAAACCACCCGTTTCTTACCACGAATTTGGGTTGGAGTTCACCGTACTTATCCTTAATATAAATACTTGTTGCTTTTGTTGAATGGTCATTAGACTCAGTGGTACCCACTTCTGAATCTGATTTTCCATTCATATTATTAACAGCTGTTCCATCTTCGATCTAGCACCTGAACACTGTTTTGTGATCACTGTTGATCTTAAGTGCATTGATCCTTTGACATGTTCTTTTATACATGCACTGTCCTTTAAAATAGTATTCACTGTTGAAGTGCCTCATTATAGCCTTAGATGCTAATGTGCCATAAAATCCTAGAACAAACAATGTTGAAGCAGCGAGACCTAATTCCCTTGCAACAGATGACAAACTTTGTCCTGCTTCGTACTTCTTAATCACTTCCATCTTCATTTCTAAATCAATTTTGTTTCATTTTCTGGCACTTAACTTGATGTAATAACTTGATTTAATGATTTTGAAATTTCACATGTTTATTTAATGAAAAAACTTTCAAACCCAAAGGCCAGTAACGTTCCTGGGATTGATGGCATATACCTATAATCTTGAGGGAGGCAGCAAGTGAGTGCATTGAACCATTGAGGCTAATTATGAGAGCATCACTGGACTCGGGAGTAATTCCGTTGGATTAGAAAAGTGCCAATGTATCTCCAACACATAAGGCGGTTCTAAGGGGAAAGTGGGGTATTACCGGCCAGTCAGTCTAATTTCAGTAGTAGAGAAAATCATGGAGATAATGATCAAGGGTGGAATTTAGGATCATTTAGATAGGAATGGAATTCTGAAGGATACTTAGCATGGTTTTGTAAAGGTAAAATCATTTAACTAATCTGGTTAGCTATTTTGACAGGGTCATTGAAGAGCTGGACTTAGGGAATAATTTCTACATAGTCTATTTGGCTTTTAGCAACATATTTGACTCAGTCCCACATGAGTGGTTACTTTATAAGCTGGAACGGGTTTGGAGCAAGAGGCAGAGATTTGTAAATGATAAGTGGCTATTCCTCAGATAGGGTTGTCTTACATCAAGTTAAGTGGGATTCCCCAAAGATCAGTATTAGCACCACTGTTATTTTTGATTTTCATAAATGACATCGATGAAGGGATATAGGGCGTGGTGTCTAAATTTGCAGATGGTGTAAAGATTGGTAGAGTAGTTAATGATCACTGCCAAGCAGAGTTTCTTTCAGAGTGACTCAGACAGACTTCAGGGGTAGTCAGAAAAATGGCAACTATGCTTTAATCTAGCAAAGTGTAAGGTATTTCACCTGGGGAACAGTAATCCCAAAATAACTTATACACTTGGTGATGAACTAAAGCTGGGTGTGGAGGAAAGGGATTTTGAGTGTTACGATACAGTCAGACAAATTTCTTTGAGCATTGTAGACAGGCTGCAAGGAAGATCCGTGGTGTCCTATCAATGATTTATCGAACAAATGCTAGTAGAGGTAAGGACATCATAATCCTGTTATATGAGGCTATTGTTAGACCACACTTGGAATACTGTGTTCAAGTATGGAGACCACACCTAAAAAATACAGTGCTTCTTGAAAGGGTCCAAAGACAGGTAACTCACCTGGTGAGATCGGCAAAAGGGGGTGTCGATATGAGGAAACCCTTCAAATATGTGGATGGCAGAGTTTGGAAATTAGGCACTTTAGAGGAGACTTGATTGAGGTGTTTAAGGCTCTGAGAGGCATAAGTAAAATGAATGAGGATGAAATTTTCACGGTTATAAATGATTCTAAAACTAGGGGGCCATAATTTCAAGTTACGGGAGTAGATGTTTAGACTGAATTGCAGGAAGTTTTATTTTATCCACCGAGTCATAAAGTACTGGAAAAAAGTTATCTACATGGGTGGTAGAGGCTGACAGTTTGAAGAAATTCAGAGGTCACCTGCAAGAAGAGGGAAATGCATAAGTTATCTATTTCCTTTTCTGTTATTATTTATTTATTTATTTTATTTTATTTTTTTTCTTCTTATTTTTTTATTATTTTTTTTTTGTCTGGTTCAGCATAAGCCATAGGCTTCCTTGCACCATGTGGCCATTGCTAATAATAATAACATTCTGAATGTAACATTCCTGCGGTCTTTACAATGTGTTATCTAGAGCCTGTATCTTACAAAATAGAAACTTTACTCATACATAAGTAGCATTGCAATGCAAGTGAAATTTTCATATTGGTTTTTTAAAAAAAATATTTTGTAGAGTGCCTCTTTTAAATTGTTTAGTATTAAAATGTTAATATAAT
The DNA here is from genome assembly GCF_048544385.1 of Mastigoproctus giganteus. Classification (NCBI taxonomy): domain Eukaryota; kingdom Metazoa; phylum Arthropoda; class Arachnida; order Uropygi; family Thelyphonidae; genus Mastigoproctus; species Mastigoproctus giganteus. The sequence continues at coordinate 119,273,768 of NC_143583.1, read as the reverse complement.
TTTATTGTTTAGAAACATACCTAATGAACTTACCTTAAATGGTCAATGTTTATTCAAACTGTCATTTTTCAATAAATTGCTTTGTGCACTTGGATTCACATTAGAGTATCTGGTATCCATTAGCTAGCCTTGCTTGTTCTAATGGAGGTGGAGGGGGGAGATACACATACAAGATAGAAGCACATTTCTGACTAAATTTATTAAAAATATCTGAACATACTGAATAAGAGAGACTATTTATTTTGTAACCTAGATTGTATAGAATTTTTTATAGTATGTGATGTTTTGGTTGCACATGTGCAACGGTTATTTTCTGTTGTTGATAATAAGTAGTTTAGATTACTTTATTACATTATTTTTAGGGTGTCAGTTTTTGAACAAAGATCTATAAAACATTGCTCGTTGTTGGAATAACTCAGATGGAGGAAAAAATCACCATCTGAGAATGTAGAAGTGATGGCTGAAAAAGCATTATCAAGACAGGATATTTTAATGGTACAAGATAGGATATTTTATTGGTACACTTGGAATACTGTGTTCAAGTATGGAGACCACACCTAAAAAAGACAGTGCTTCTTGAAAGGGTCCAAAGACAGGTAACTCACCTGGTGAGATCGGCAAAAGGGGGCATCATATCGACGCCTCCTCTTTTGCCGTCATTAATTGAAATACAAAGACTGATAAAATAAAACTACAAGTGTGGGAGTCTTTGTATTTCAATTAATGACAGACCTGTCTCTTGCATTATAGCATATTCTTGCTGATTGTCAAATAAGAATTGAAGACATATAGCTTTTGAAATTGGAATATTTCAAACATGAACAGTATAGTAGTTGGTGATCACTGCAGATCAGACTATTTGGATTTGCCAAAGAACTCGATTGTGATTCGGGATTTCGAAAAAGTCAAGACAAGTGATGAAACGTGGTATTATCTTTTCAGAATGCTTCTGAATGGAAATTTCCCGGGTTACCCAGAATCAAAAAATTCTGTTTAAGGGTTCAAAAGAGTTATTCTAGAATTGTTTTGTCTGTAAAGTCAAATTCATTATGAATTTATACCAGTATCATAAATTCTTTGTCTAAATCAGGGTTTCCCAAAGTGTGGATCGCGGCCTGGTACCAGTCCACGAAAAGAGATTACTGGTCTGCGAACAACTTATTTGAAATATACCTACATAAAACTATAAGAAAATTTCCTTTCCTAAAAATGTCAATTCTTATGTAAACAAAGAAATGAATTGCCTATATTTTATTTATATTTACTGATGTTAAAATGAATACCTAATTGCATTATTATTGATATGTTAAACGTCCTAATGGCAATGTCATTATTTCCTGAAAATACGAGTATAATTATTGAAAATACATTAATTTATAGCTATAGGTGGACTGAAAAAAAAAAAAAAAAAAAAAATTTGCAAACACTGGTCCGTGCTTGAAAAAGTTTGGGAAACCCTGATCTAAATCATTATCATAAATTCAGCATTCCTTTGTTCATTCATGAATCCATTACGTAATGATTTTGGATTCGTGAATCCAAAATCATTACGTGTTCAAGCGGGGCAGTCAGAAGATGTGACCTCTGGGTGAGTTAAAACTGGATAAAAATGGTTAAAATTAGTTTAAAAATTACTCCATGGCAGTGATTCTGCTTGTCGTGTGGCAATTTCTGAATACCTTTCCAAACACTCAGCATCCTCCATATTCATCTGTCCTTTGTGCCATATGAGTTTTATATTTTCCCAAAATAAAGAACTCAAGGAGATGAAATTATAAACTGTTAAATCTAATATTTCAGCACAAATTCCAAACGACTAAATAGTTAATAGTTTATTTGGTTCTTAAAACAAACACTCAGTAAAAGAGATCAAAGCCCTTATATATCTAAGAGAAAAATGCCATGAACCACTTACACTGTAACAGGCTTGGAGATTAGAAATAGACATTAGTTAACCATGAATGATATTAAGCTCACAAAACTGAATGTTGTATAAATGTATCAGATATAAAAATTAAATATTTTTTTAAATATTTGAGTAACTGCACAGGGACTAATAAATTCATTACATTAGCTAATGCCAAAGATGCATACTGAAATAATTTCAAGGGATGTGTTGGAGTAGTTAACTATACAAGAACACTAAGTCTTAATTTTCTATACCAGGGGTCGGCAACCTCCAGCTCACCAACATGTGTAATCTGGCCCGTGGTAGTTTTAAAAATATATAAAATAAACAGCCTGTTGAAGAATATATATCATGAAATTATGTTTATTGTAATTTTTATTATATTTGCTGTTATTAAATTGTTTCAACGTTTTGATTGTGCAACTTCTAATGAATCATTTGAATTTCTGCCATATATCACGACTCAAGTAAGCAACAGTGTTGCCAGTTTTATGAAGGTATTTATTGAAACACATTGCAAAATTGAAAATCTAAGATTATTAAAGTTTTATAAAATCTTTAAAATTATCATTTTCAATTTAATTCTTTATAATTACAGTAGACTCTCGATTTTCCAGGATAGATGGTAAAAAAAATTCCCGGTTAATCCAAAAAAAAATAGTGTCTCAGAGATACGTTCCTGACTTCTTACGTAAGTCGAGTTTTATGTAACTAGGGAACGACTAATAAAATATTGCTACTGTATCCCTGAAATGCCAAAATTACAAAAAAACTACATGATATCCTCAGAAGAATGAAGAAAAATAGTTATATATTTTTAATTAGTTCAATTAAAAACTTTATCTGGGGACAGCGGTGATATAGCCAGAGTGGCACATAAGAAAGAAAATATAAAAGGAAGAAAAAAATGCATGTTATTGTACTGTAAAAACCGATATGTATTTCATAGCCCTGGTTATTATAGTTGACTTCATTGGTGCCAATAGCTTCACCACTTCTCGTATTCTGTCTTTCTCCTTTGTTATGTTCACCATTGCCACTGACAAATCTGAATTCCGCACGATACTTGTGAATGTTTGGCCATTTTCATACCTCCTTATTATTTGAATTTTCTGATCCAACTTGATCACTTTCCTTTTCTTGATTGATTTACTAGTACTGCTGTCACTTATTCTCTTAGTCAGCACCATGATAACAGTCAAAATTAAATTTTCTGAAAAAAAGCTTCACAGGATTAAAGCAAAAACTGACTATTATCACCCCATGCAAGCTCACATTTTACTAAAGCTCATTTCTGGAGGTCACTGCCATAAAACAATTTGCACTTTCCAGTTTATTGGGCTTTTCTATTAGCGTAATCTATTATAAACGGGTAGTAAACTCGATCCTGTTGCATTTGCGATAATACCGATAGCTGGAATTCTGTGGGTTTTACGTTATTATGGTGCAACGTGTTTCCCTTTCACTGAAATCTGCAGTTATATAAATAACGTAACTTAAGTCCGAAGCTACGTCAGTCGGGGACTTACTGTATCGAAAAATGTTCAGCAACCTACGTAAAAAGTATAGTGATAGATAAAAAATGAAGACTTAACACACACTACCCGCGCATACAATACGATGCTTCCCTTTATTTTTTACAATGTTGATTTTAAATCTAATAGCTTCCCTTCTTTTTCACAATGTCACATATTGTTTGGTCACCAACATTATAATGGTTCATTAGTGATTTAACGGATGCACCGTTTTCAAACTTTTGAATAATTTCAAGTGTTTGTTTAATTGAAAACACAACTCTTGTGTTTGCCCATCATTTTCACGATTTCTAAAAAAAAGAAAAAGTTACTGTAAAAAAAAATTCCGACATCCCTGACATAAATAACAAAACAAATTTTGTCCTTTTGCAGTGTGATTGAACACAACAATTGACGTGACGCACTAAAACAAACTAAACATTTGATCTTTTTTTTTTTTTTTTTTTTTTTTTTTTTCAGCAGCAGGGGTTGCAAGATAATAAGCACAATATATATCTGTTTATGCCTATTCTAGCTATTACTTGAATTTTATGATTTCTGGTTGATTTTTTTTTTTTTTTTTTTTTAATTTGGAGTCTTTAATTGTCCCAGTTAATCCGATCCTGGTAAATCGAGGTCTGCTGTATATACTATAATTATATTTTTGTAATTTTATCTTGAATTTGTATTTTGTTTTTCTTATTAATAAAATTAATTATATGTACATGTGTGTATAAATATTACAATAAATGACATAAAACTGTTTATGTCAATTTTTTTTTCATCATACACCATTTTAATAATTCTAAAAATTGTAGAAAGCTGAAAAAAATTTGGCCCGTCATTTAAAAAGGTTACGTACCCCTGATCTATACAGTAATGTCAGAAGTGTCGTCAGTAAAATGAGTGAATTCAAACTGCTGGTGTTTCGAACTAGCATGCAAAACATGTTCAGATATTTTGCATGCTAGTATAAAATCTGTATATTGTGATATAGTTGGAAGCAAAAGTATAATGAGAGTGGGAGTAATCTACAGGCCAAGTGATTGTGAAGATTATGATGAGAGCCTCTACATGCAAATGAAATGGGCAAGTTAGCATCATTGTCTTATTATGGGTAATTTTAATTTGCCTCTAATTGATTGCAACAAATGGGAAGGAAACTTCACATGGGGGGCAAAATTTTTAAATCGACTAGATCGGTAGTGTCCAGCGTACGGCCCACCGGTCGTATCTGGCCTGCTAATCAATTTTATATGGCCCGTGCAGAAAGTGAACTAAACAGCATTTTAGAGAGTCATGGCACTGCATGTACATGCAAGCGTCGAGCTGGACTGTACAAACATGTACATGTAGTTCAGTGCAGTCGTATGTATGCTAAGTACAGTTGTGTACATATCAATCTTTTTATATTGTGAAATTTTCTATTTTGATATAACTTGTTAATTGTATTGAATTATTATTAATTGGTATTGAATTAAAAAATTATCCTTAAAAATGGTCCGAAAGAGGAAAGTCAATTTGGAGTGTCGTGTTTTTAATCAAAGGTTTACTGAAGACTATTTCTTCATTGAGTAAGGTGAAAATGCAGTGTATTTGTGTGTAAGGATACCCTGTTGGTTTTTAAAGAATATAATTTAAAAGGAGCGTTCAAAGAAGCGTTCATCATAAAGAAGCGTTCAAAGTTACAAAACGAATTAAGAAAACACACCGAAAACATATCACTTAAGAAATTTATCTGCCGTAAGTGCCAGTTATCAAGTTGCACATTTGAACACTGTTGAAAGTAAACCTTCAGTGATAGTGAATTTGTTAAACATTTGTTTTAAATGTTGTGGAAGGAGTTTTTGTCCAGGGACAATAATACAAGACATTAGTTTGTCTCAACACAATTATGTGAAGAGTAGAAGATATTGGAAAAAATTTGTTCAAACAACTTTTGAAAAACATAAAACAAATGAAATATTTTAGTGTCATTGGATGAGAGTACTGATGGAAATGACACAGCCCAACTCCTTATCTTCATGTGTGAAATTAATGATGATTTTGTACCAGTTGAAGATTTAGCTGATCTACAGAGTATGCAAGGAACAACTGCAGATAAATCTTTTTGAAAATTTTTGCCAATCAAATGAAAAGTTAGGATTAAATATTAAAATCCTGGTAGGAGTTACAACTGATGGTGGAAAAAATATGATTGGTAAAAACATTGGACTTATGGGTAAAATAACCAAGAAAATGATAGATATCAGAGCTGAACCTCCAATTGGAATTCACTGCATTGTGCATCAAGGATCTCTTTGGGGAAGTATTGAACCTCCAACACGTTATGAATGTGGTTATTTCAACTGTAAAAAGATCACATGACCTTAATCATTGTATGTTTCAGCAGTTCCTGTCAGAAGTTGAATCATCATCATCGGCCATTTTCAATCCACTGCAGGATGAAGGCCTCTCCAGCAACTTTCCAGTTCCTTCTCTTTTGAGCACTGGCCATCCATTTACTACCCACAAACTCATGAATTTCATCTATCCATCTCCGCGTTTGTCTTCCATGTTTTCTTCTAGCTCCTCTTGGGTACCATTGCTGCCTAATCCATGTGTTTCTCTTCTTATCTAACAGTCTGATTCCCAGTATAATTCGTTCCATTCTCTTGGTGAGTGCCCCCAAGTTTCACTTCCATAAGTCATGGTGGGGAGTATACATTGGTTCATTATTTTACATTTCAGACAAACTGGGATATTGCTCTTCAGTATGTGACTGTATTTCCTGAATGCTATCCATCCAAAATTTATTCTTCATGCAAGCATCATCCTTTCTTATGCAGGAAAACTATGATTGCATTATTCCACTGCTTGGGTGTCACACTTTTTCTAATGCACTTTGTGCAGGTTTTTGTTTTGTCCTCCCAATTTTAACAATTCTACAGTAACTTCATCTTCCCCCGGAGCTTTCCGATTTTTCATTTTCTTCAGTGCATGTTCTACCTCATCAGGAAGAATATCGGGTATGTTGTATGTGTTGCTAATTTGCGATCCATCTTTCCCACTGCTGGCATCATTCCCTCGCTCCTTGTATAATTCTCTATAGTAGTCTCCTGCTATTTGAATTATGCCTTCTCTGCTATTTATAAGTACACCATTGCTATTCTTCAGTTTCAGTATCATTTGTCTTTCTGTATTACTGCTCGTGGCTGCTGATTTAAATCCTTTGTTTTCCCTTAATGTTTGTTCTACTTTTCTTGTGTTGAATCTTCTTATGTCCTCTCTGAGTCTCTTTCTAATGGCGTTGCATAACCCAGTATACTCAATTTTGTCCTTGTCAGTGTTTATCGTGCTCTTCATTTGTCGTCTTCGGTTCATCATAACAAGTGTTTCTTGACTAATTTTTTCTTCTTTGGATTTCTTTTTCCCTATAGGTTTCTTGGGCTTTATCACTTTCAGAAAGTTGTAATATTCTTTGTCGATATCTTGGTCCTGAGCAGTCTTCAGAAGCCCAAACTTGTTCTTAAGTTCCATTACATACTGCTTTTTCTCCTCTTCTGTTATCTCAAAGACCTTTGTACTATTTACTTGAGTCAGTTTTTTCCTTTCCTACATCTATATCAAGTGTATATCTTACCATTCTGTGATCACTTCCAACATTTACCTTATTCAGGACAGTAACATCATTCACGGTATATCTTCTGTTAGTGAGGATGAAGTCGATTTCATTAGTTGTTAATCCATTTGGACTCTTCCATGTCCACTTTCTGTTCACCGTTTTCTTTAAAAAAGTGTTCATTACTGGTAATCCTTGAGATTCTGCAAATTCCACAAGTCATTAATTTCTTTCACCAATTCCAAAATTTCCTATAGTTCCCCTTTCTGTGCTGTTTTGTCTTTTTCCAACCTTAGCATTGAAGTCCCCCATAATAATAGTGTAGTGGGTTTTTTGCTCATCTAGAAGACTCAATTTCGGTGTACATTTCTTCAACCTCTTCATCATCATCATGGCTTGATGTTGGTGCATAAATCATTATAACCTTTAGCTTGTACATCTTAGAAATCTTGAGTATTAGTCTTGACACCCTTGGTGATGTACTTTTGGATTCCAAAATGTTGTTTTTTAAATCTTTATGGACCAGAAACCCAACTCCACCTTCACTCCTTTCACTGTTTCCATTGGAGTACAGCCGATTTTAACTTGATAAACTTATAATAAACAGAAGTTGAATATGAAGATGTAATTTTATATTGTGCAGTGAGATGACTTAGTCGTGGCAAACTGTTATATTATATTTTTTTTTTTTTTTTATGTGAACCCTAAACACGAGAGGTATTAGAACCTATAGTACTTAGTACCGTGCTTGGGTTGAAGGTTGAGAAGACGAAAGAAGATATTTGTTGACATTGGACTTGAACTTCTGTAGATTGTAATTTTCAGGAAATACATATGAAGGAAGGTTGTTCCAGAAAATGGCAGTTGAATGAATAAATGAGGAAGATGAAAAGTTGGTTCTGTGGGTTTCATCCATTTACTGTCCAACGTCAACGTTGGACAGTAAATGGATGTTGGCTGGTGGCGGCACGTGTTCGGACTGTTTTGAAAGAGAGAGCGGGAATTATAGAAGCCAATTCAGAAGAACAGTGCCCATGGAAGTATCTGTAGAAGAGGCATGCAGCAGAAACAGTGCGTCTATGCGAAAGCGAGTGGAGAAACTCTGTTAGAGATGAATCATTAATTAACCTAACTGCCCTCTTCTGAATGGAATCAAGAAGCCTGAGAGAGGTTTTGGGGGCACCATCCCAGATGTGGGAACAATATTCCATGGCAGGGCGGATTTGCGATTTATACAGAGTGAGCAGCTGTTTAGAAGAAAAATAACGCCGAGAGTGAAAGAGAAAACCAAGTTTTTTAGATGCAGAGGAAGGAATATTTGGAATGTGCTTGTGCCAAGAGAGATTAGAAGTCAGGGTAATCCCCAAAAGAGATATATCATTTTGCCTAGAAATCGGAGTGTCACTAAACATGAGCAGAAGAATCCTTTTTGCGAGATACAAGACAAGACTGAGTTTTAGAAGGGTTGAAATCAACTAAGTTGCCTTTGCCCCACTGGAGAATTACCTGAAGATCGGAATTTAAGGAATTGGTAGCAGATTTTCGAGAAGTTAAAGCTGATTGAGCAGGACAAGGTTTCTCAAAATGGAAAGTGGAATGCAATGTGCTATCATCGGCAAAACTATGGATAGGATTTCCAGTCAATGGAAGAAGGTCATTGATATACAAGAGGAAAAGAGTGGGGGAAAGAACTGAACCTTGGGGGACACCGGCATTAGTGAAGAAGTTAGAAGACAGAGAGCCATCTACCATCACCCTCAGTGAGCGATCAGTGAGAAAACTGGATAACCAATTACTAAAAACAGTTGGCAAACCATAAGATGAAAGCTTGTTTAGAAGACCTTTATGCCAAACACGATCAAAAGCCTTTGAGGTGTCAAGAGCAACTACTTGTGTTTCACCGAACCTTTCCATTGAATTAGTCCATAAATGGGTAACATAAGCCAGAATATCACCAGTGGATCGACACTGACGGAATCCATACTGGCGATCGTTGATCATACGGAAGGTTTCTAGGTGGTTTAAGAGTTGGCGGTTAATTGATTTCTCCATTACTTTAGAAAGAGTAGAAGTAATTGCAATGGCACAATAATTGGATGGGAGGGATTTGTCACCCTTTTTAGGAACTGGCTGGATATGAGCAAATTTCCAAGCAGAAGGAAAAACACCTTTGGAATATGAAAGTGAAAAAAGGCGGCAAAGAATAGGAGTAAGTTCAGGAGCACAGGTTTTGAGAACAAGTGGAGAAATACCATCGGAACCTGGAGCTTTCTTAGCATCAAGATTCATCAAAATTCTTCTAATATCCTTTTGACGGAAGACCACAGGAGGCATTGAATGGAGCGTGTTGGGAATGGTGGGAGGTGTTTTACCAAGATCATTAATACATGAGCTGGAAGAAAAATGGGATGCTAGCAGGTCAGCTTTATCCTTGGCTGAAGTGACAACAGAACCATCTGGTTTGGACATAGGTGGGAGCAGAGATGGGCAAAAGTTGCGGCCAATAGCTTTGGCAAGAGACCAGAATGCTCGGCTACCATTAGGGCAAGAAGCAAGTTTTCTACTCTTAGCCTATTCAAACTCTAGTTTGGACTGATTAATAACTGCTTTACAATTGTTGCGAGCTTTGGTGTAGACAGAAAATGAAACTGAAGAATTAGAAACAAGCCAATTACGATATGCAACATTCTTCTCTTGGACAGCCTTAGCACATTTATTGGAAAACCAAGGTTTAGATAAAGGGCGAGATTTTAAAGTGGAGTGTGGAATAAAGCATTCCATTCCTTCAAGAATAATTTCACTGACACAATCTGAGCAAACGTTGACATCAGAAGTTTTGAAACAGTAATCCGACCAGGGAAAAGAAGAAAAGAAGTCTCGCAGGTCATCCCATTTTGGATTCTTGTAATGCCAAACAACATGAGGTTTGGAATAGCCATGAGATAAAGGTTCCATTGGAGAAGAGACAATCACCAAGTTGTGATCTGAAGTGCCTAAAGGACCTCTCACTTCGACCGTGTACTTAGAAGGGTTGTTTGTGAGAAAAAGATCAAGCGTATTGGCTGTATGATTAGGATTGTCCGGTATTCTTGTAGGTAAATGAACAATCTGTGCTAGGTCATTAGTAATTGCAAAAGCCTCAGCATCTCGACCTGCTGGGTCCGTGTGACTAGAAAACGGAAGCCAGCTGGAGTTGTGAACATTAAAATCACCAAGGAAAATTACCTCGATGTTAGGAAAGTTGTACTGGAGAAAGTAAAGTTGCAGAGAGAGGAAGTCAAAGAGCTCCAAGTGATTAGTGGAGTTGGGAGAAGGGTAGAGACAACAGATGAATTTGACACTGAGGTAGAGAGATTTTAAACCAGAGAAGATCAAAGAGAGGAGATTTCAAATTGCCGAGTCTCTGACAGGGAATATCAGAACGGACATATGCACAAGTACCACCTTTGAGGCGAAAGGAATCATACAGCGAATAATTTGAGATGAGCAGTAGTTGAATCAACTGATAACTGAGATTCTGTCAGAAAAAATACATGGGGTTTGGCAGACTGCAAGTGGAAATGGACATCGTTGAGATTAGAATTGAGACCATGTATATTTGTGAAATGAATTGTCAAGTCCTTGGGAGGTTTAGATCTTTTCGCAGATAAGCTTGCTCTATTAGTTTGACAATTCATTGTGTATTCAATAGTAAGAAAAAGTGGGTGGGACATGCTGTATGAAGTAATGAAATTTTTGGATATAGCATACATGTGGTAAGAATATACCCAGATCCTTGACATAACATGGTCTCGACAATGCTCCCCGCATACACACTACTCGGACTCCCTCCAGTCACTATCTGGCAGAGTAGAGGTAGCAAGATTATACACTAGCTGATCCGGAAGCCTCCTAGAGAGTTACCAATAGGTTCGGTCCGGTGTACTAACTAATCGCCGGCCTGCGAACACCATTTTAGAGCTGTACCCTGGAAATGTAAGGAATATTGGATCTCGCCACGACGTTCATCATAACCTCGAAAGTCATCAATCATACTGCATGATGGATGAGATAGGGAAGGGTTGACCGGAACTTAGCTCTAGAGACTAAACATGGGTTCCACCACTTCAAGCCTCCAATAAGCAAAGTGGTGGTATTTCACCGGTTGATGAGAGTCATCTACCACCTAGTACTGCCTGGTATCATAGAGGGGCGGCGGTCCTCCATGTGGTGTGGTCACCCACCATGTACTTGTGCATGGAGGTTATACCCAGGATTGCTAACAGTCCCACCATCGTGAAGGTGCAAGCAGAGGATTTGGCTGTCACAGACCGTCCGGACTTCGCCGAAATTGGGTCCACTTGACTTGGGTGTCACCTGAATATCAGTTCCATCAGCGTTTTAGACTCCAGGTAGCAAGTACAGCTTGTCTGGCATATCTGAGAGAATGTCTGTGATAACCTCAAGGACTCAATCTTTAACCATATCTTTAAGTAACTATATCTTTAAACTGCGTCATGAAATTGATATTTTTATGACAGAAAAATGAAAACCAATCAAACAACTATCAAACATTGAGTGATTGTTTCATCTTGCAATTCTTACAGACATTTCTAGTCATTTAAATGCCCTTAATTTAAAACTATAAGGAAAAGGGAAATTGGTCTCTGATTTGTATGGTGACATCAAATCATTTCAGAATAAGTTAGGTGCCTCTGTAGCCAGGTGGGCAGGAGCAGCAGTGCGTAGCACACGGTTCTTGATTAGACCGGGGTTTGAGCCTGTGCCCACCAAATATGGCGGATGTGGAAAGGTCAGGTAATGACTACTGCATATCCCCGGAGCAATATGGCCTTAGTTGCTAATGCTCCTAAAAACCAAATAACAAACAAACAGAATAAGTTATTATTTAAATCCCAAATTGGACAACCATTCAGTTCACTTTGAATGTTGTACAGAGCAAAAAGAGAAACATATTTCCAAAGAATCATTGCCTCTCGTTATTACAATTACTTTTTTTTTTTTTTTTTTTTTTTTGACGAGTTTGAGAATCCATTTACTTCTATGGCGGAAAACTACAATCCCAGCTGGCAACTTGAAATTATTGATCTTCAAGACAAACATGGATCAAAAATAAGTACATTGAAAGGACAGAATTCATGGGATACCTGGTTCCTGGGCAATGAAATGCTGTCACCCCTCTCGATAGCGGATGATCCCACCGCTTGACAGATATTAGGTTCACTGCATTCACATGGACGGTAATTCAATATCAGTATGGATAAACATCTTGAGTTGTTAACTGACTTTAAAACAGGGATGATAGTGGGTGCCCAACTCGTGGATCCCTCTAACACAGAGGTGGTACAGAAATTGTATTATCCCTGTTCGACAATATCAAGAGTGAATTGGGAATACACCACATCTGGAATAACAACTCATCGTAGACAGCACTTTGGGCAGAGAAAGGTGGTGAAAGAACATAGCCATCGACGTCTCTCTTGCATTGTTTCGGCCAACTGGAGAGTGACAGTGGCACAAATTACCGCCGACTTCTACGAGGGAGGTGCCAGAAACATCTCCACTAAGACCATCAGGCAGTCATTAGCCGCAATAGGTTATGGGATCTGCCAACCCACCAGAGTCCCTTTGCTAACACCACATCACATGACTACGCCTCAGCTGGGCAAAAGAACATCAACGCTGGACCTTCGATGATTGGAGATGGTTCTCCTGGTCCAGTGAGACCAGTTATTTCAAATGGATGGAAGAGTGCGTATCTGGCAGAAACTGCCAGATGTGCACCCGTCATGTCAACAAGGAACTGTTCAGGCAAGTGGACAGTCGGAAATGGTCTGGGGCGTGTTCAACTGGCACACTTTGGGACCTCTGGTATGTCTAGGTTCATCTTTGAACGGTCCATGTTAGGTGTCCATCCTTGCAGACCATCGCATCCCTTCATGGTCATCGTGCACACATAGAGCAATGGACTCTTCCAGCAGGACAATTCGCCTCCCCACAGAGCCGTGGTGACTAGAACATGGTTCGAAGAGCATTCTGCAGATTTTACCACCGTGGAATGGCCTCTTCATTCACTGGACATGAACCATGTGGAGCACCTTTGGGATGCTGTGGAAAGGTCCTTTTGAGCTTTGGATCACACAAAATGCAACAGAATTATGGACAATGGTGCAGCAAGCATGGATTGAAATTACCTGTGGAACGCTTTCATGAACTAGTTGACTCAATGCCTCGCTGTGTGACTGCCCGTATCAGGTGAAAGGTGAGCCTACCTGTTACTAGGTAGATATCCTATGAGATCTGTCCACATGGACTGCAAAAATAAACTACTTGAATTCTTCAAGGCTCTCCTCTCCCATTTGAAGATTTGCCACTAATAAAAGAAAATGCCACGAAAACGGCTGCTGTGTTTGGATCAACTTATGTTTGTGAGCAAGTTTTTTCGTGCATGAAATCAAATATTTAAAAAGAAACAATAACAGATGAGCATCTTTATTTCGTATTGTGAATTGGCATTCCAAATTTTGAACAGTTATCCAGTCTCAATCATCTCATTAAATATTAAGTTTTGTCCAATAAATGTTATGTTTTTTTCCCAGAAACAGGGAGTTTTTTGCCCAGCAAAACAGGCAAATCAACCTGAGAACACACACAATTTACAGACAGAAATACGCATTGATGTATTGAATTACGGGTAACCCTAATATAATAATAATAATAATTTATTGTGTATTGTACTTAATAAAATTTTCCAATTTTTTTTAATTTCAAGTGTATCATTATATTTATTTATTCACCTTAATATTGAAAAGCAGTGATCCTTTTCAGGTTGTAAATTTTCTAAAATGAGTATTTAAAAACAAATTTAAGGTGTTTAAAAAAAATAAATCAGTGACATAGATTTGTTGAACATAAAAATGTTGGGAATTTGGATTTTTTTATAAATAGCCTGAAAATGAAAAACGGTAACATGAAAACAGAAACTTCCTTTTTACATGTAACAAAATGCGGAAAATGTAACACATTAATTTTTCTTGAATCACTCAGTGCGGCCTGTGAAACAAATCTAACTTTGAATGTGGCCCCTATATGGGAAAGGGTTGGATACTGCTGAACTAGATGATTGTTATTTGTATCAACGTGTCAGGGAAAGTACTAGGGAAAAGAATATTTTAGACCTCATCACCCATGAACCAGATGACATAATAGGACTTACAGTATAGGAACCAGTAGCAAGAAGTTATCACAAAGTTCTACAATGGACGATGAAGAGAGAAGGGTAGCAGTAGTTAAAGGCAAAAGGAATGGGTTATAATTTCAGGAAAGGAAATTACAACTGCTTAGTGCTACATGGCCTCTATTAACTGGTTGATATCTCGGAGAGAGAGTGATTACGACTGAATTATGGTATACCTTTAAAAATTAATCACAGAAGCCTTGAATGCATGTCTACCATTAAAAAATACTCTGTTAGGAGGATTCCATGTTGGATGAATAATGAAGTTGCCAGATTACTTGAAATTACTTGTTGTTCTAGCAATCCATCCTGGATTGGGGCTTCCCTGAGCCAAAATAGTCCTCTTTTCTTCTTCCCTCTTCTTCTGATACAAGTTTTTTTTTTTTCTCCCTGGGAAACTCGTTCCCGGGGGGGGTGATGCAGATAGTAGGGGAGGCCTTGTCTCCCCTACTATAGGGAAGAGATAGGGAGTACTTGGAGGCAGTCATCCAGGTGATCACTGCTTCCAGGTAATCAAAACACAACATCACAATACAGAACACACTCATAAGTTCACAAACAGTTTTTCTTTCCTGTCACTTTCTCCCGTGCAGGATGAAAAACTCCCTCTCTCTCTCTCTCTCTCTCTCTCTCTCTCGCCTTCCTTTCATCTATCTTCATCCAGCATGGGATGTTCCTATGTGGTATGATTTTTTTTATTTTATTTTACACAACACACATTGCCTTACCTTTACAGAGTCTGTAAAAACTGAACAGAGCAATGAGGTGGAGATGAACTTGTGTTCTTGGAGCCACCCATACAAAAACACAAAAATAAAAAAAAATAGTATTATGGCCCTAAGTCAGCTTCATCCTAGGATGCCGAAGTTCTAATAAGTCCGATTTTGGTCTGGTGCGTATAAAAAAAAAAAAAAAACTTGCTTTACTGTAATTGTTTTTGGGAACAATATTTTGCATTTTTACTTTCTAACAGTATTTTACATTATTGCTCTGTTACAATGTTTTGCTTTGTTGCTTTACATAATTGCTGTAGCCAACAATATCACTGTGCACAACGTTTCATCACAGATGCTGAAGTTCTAATTAGTCAGTTCATCCTAGGATGTGGAAGTACTAATACATCTGATTTTGGTTCGGTGCACATTTGAGAAAAAAATCCACAATAATCCCTCTGGAAATTTTAGCGAGTGAACTGCATTATACATTTCAAACATCTCTGTATAGCTTGTCCTCGAATACAAATGACTACGGTTACTTTCCTTTGGGTGACCGCATGTTTTCGCCTTGTATAGATGTTTTATTGTGGATACTTCCTTCCAGTAAAATCATTAGTAGTAGTAGTGCTTCATTGAACAGAAAGTAATTCGTTATGTTGGGGGAAACGGTTTTTGCTCCTAATTGATGTAGCACTTTTGAATTTTCCCAATGTGGATTATCTGAACACAATGAAAATTGGAAGGACAGTAAAAGAGTTGATAATTGGTGCCATTAGTGGGCAGAATTCCGAAGAACAAATTTTCTGTTTATACTCCGGGATGACATGGTCAGAGGAGATCCCAAGATAGAGAGAGAATACAAGAAACTGCACTGCATTTAGCACTCACAGGCTTGATTGTGTGAAATTGCACATCTGCCAAAAACCACAGAAAAACAAAAGAAGAGATGAGGAGTAAAACTATTTTTCAGTGGAGTTTATCTTTTTATTGCAGCTCAGAACAACATATGACCGTGGATGATGAATTTATTCGGCTTCTGTACTAAAACAGAATTTCTCCCTTTGTGATAACATCAAAGCATACCAAGCAAATTTCTGGTCTTGGCGCATTATAGCCTTAGTAGCTAATGCGCCAATAAAACCAAAACCAAACCAAGCAAATATATTTTCTAACAGTACTTTTTTAGCAGCCTGTTAGCTTTGTATTGTTAGAAAATATTGCAGTTTTGTGAAGAATACACATTTCAAGAAACAATCCATTACTTATAGCAGATTTTTATTTATTTTTTTCTTTGGTGCACCAGTTTTCGAAGTTTATAATGCAGCTATAATTAGAAATATTTTCTTTTAATTTTATTAGAAGATCAAATCTAGGAAACTGCTGTTCAGATATTGTTTATCAAATAGTGTTATCAGTTTTTTCCCATTTCCAGTGTGGCTTCCAATAGATGAATTTCCTTCATTTTCTGTTAGTAGGTGCAATACACATTGAAGAAAGGAAATGCGATCTTTTCACCTTAAAGAAACAGTTGTTGCTACTGTTTTTCTTTATTGCTTCTTATGTCAACTAACAATATCTTGTGTTAGAATATATATATATATATATATATATATAATCCTTTTGTCCTACATGATAGTAATGTTCTATTTCAAAAATGTTACCTATTTCCCTCACAATAGAATTGTCCAATGAAACCAAATCCTCTTAAACTAGAGCAGTTATGTACTTGAATGTTCTGTCCAGGGCCCGAATTTTTGGTGTACCACCTGACACATCCCCAGATGCTTGAGTCTCTTACAAGTTCCCAGTTATGCCTCTAGGGCAAGCATGTGTTCCTTCGGTAACTCAAATTCGTCTAGTGATGCAATAAGTTTTAATTTGAGATTGGGATGCCCTTGCATCAGGAACAAAGAAAATCATCATTTGAACTATGATTATCAACTAGATCAACCATTAAATACATGCCACTGGCTCAAGCAATGAACTCATTCATTCCTGCAAATAGTCAACTTTTTTGCCTATGACAGTATTAACAAAGAGAGAGAGGGGTTCTTATAAAGTTGGGTAGTTTTTCCTCCAATTGGATTAAAATTTCCATGGCGCAATATGTATCAGCATACATTTAATAAATATGTTAAGATAAAACAAGGCCTTCTCACTAAACAGTACTCTGACATTCATCTTTCTGAATGATTAGAAACCAGTCACAGAATTGTTCTAGTCCATTCATCACCTTGAAGTTCTTCTACAAGGTGAATTTAACATTTGGAATTTGTTTCTTGTTAGAATGAAGTGGACGATACTGTGAATGGTTTTACATTTGTTGTGATAGCTTCCTTATGGGCCTCTTTGGACTCATTAAAAGTTGTCCAAGCACACCATTTACATTTTCTTCATTAGTAGTAGTTCTTGGTCTGCCACTATAGGAGTGGTCATGATCACTTCCAGTTCTTTTGAAATCGTCCTACTTTTTATCCTCCTTTTGTACCATTTCAGGCAGGTTGGTGTCTTCTAAAATATGCCTCCAGACCTGCATACAGTATTCAAAATGAAGTCTCACTGCTAATGTGTACTAATTACCTTTTTCTCTCTACTGGCAAAATTCTTAATTAACATGACAGTGCCCCGAGTGTTATTCTAGCAGCCTTACTTACTCACTGTTGAGTGAACTTCATATTGCATAGTATGGCTATCCTCCAGTTTATAATTTAACTTTTGATAGTGTTAATTGGGTCTACCAGTTAACCATCCTTTTATCTACTCTAGCATCATACCTATCGGTGCCACCCATCTCTAGCTTGTGCACAAGGCATTCATATGGAACTACATCAAATTTCTTTCTCAAATCTAAGTAGGGAATGTAATGTCTGATTTATTCCCATCATCTAGTTCCTTTGT
The DNA here is from genome assembly GCF_048544385.1 of Mastigoproctus giganteus. Lineage (NCBI taxonomy): Eukaryota > Metazoa > Arthropoda > Arachnida > Uropygi > Thelyphonidae > Mastigoproctus > Mastigoproctus giganteus. The sequence goes on along the minus strand of NC_143583.1, from coordinate 119,255,893 downwards.
GACATACCTTTTAATATGTTATCAAAAAGACCAATCTGAAAGGTATTAAAAGGTCTTGACCTCTTTAATCTAACTTGAAGTAACATATTTCGTTTTATTCTTTCAGTAGCCATAAAAGGTGAAAGTCACTCAATACTAAATCTGAAAAGTGAAAGAGGTGAGTTGACACATTCAAACCAAATGTATTGTATCATTTCCTCTATTTCACCATGATATACTTTATGTAAAAGTGTATTGTGTGGTTTTTCATTCAAAAAAACTCATTTATAATAATAGATAAGCTTTTTGAACAACAGTAATATAATTTTTTATTATTATTATTCTCTAAAATTATCATTCAGGAAAAAAAAATACACCATGACACTTCCAAATTTTGTTTTTACTTATGCGCATTATTTTGTTTCTCACTAATCTTGTTACTTGTTGTTAGCAAAGTGTTGAAGGAATTCCTCAAGTTAAGCAGCCACGAGTTGAGGAGCCATCACCGGAAAGTTCTGAAAGCTTTGACAGTCCTCCTGGTATGTCTTCATCAACCCAGCTGACTCAACTTTCGCAGCAAACCACCCCAGCATCTGGAGGATCAACTCCAACTCCTTCATCTATACCTGCATCATCTCCTCCTCCCCAAACCCTTAGCCCCAGTCCCACAGGAATAGCAGCTGCTCAGTCCCCAGCTTCAACATCAGCCCCTACTCCTACTGCTAGTAGTAGTATGTCTACGCTGCCTTCGCTAACTACTCCTATGTCCCTGTCTCATGCTATGGCAATGGGGTATGCCCAACAGTCTCTTTCCAACTTTGCCCATGCAGGAGGTGTATTAGCTCCCACTCCTAATTACAACCAAGCCCATCCTCATTCAACCATGGCTGCTTCTGGTACTGCTTATTTGCCTGCTAGTGGATCCACATATAACCAGGCCCACTTACCTGGACATTATAGTTGGACCTGAAAGGAATAACATAGAGGGGTAATCTTTGAGGTTACCTACCACAGCTTCCTTGTTTGTTTTAGTGGGGGTAATCTAGTGGTCCTTGACCATATGAAGGAGCCTTATTAGGCATCCTATTTGTGTGGAGGTACCTGTGATTTTTTTTTTTTTTTTTTTTTAATTTTTGTGCAGTTCTCTGTAGATTCTCCTAGTCTGCAGCATTTATGAATAATTGGTATTAAAAAAGCTTTTTCTTTGGTGAATTGTTGTAATTTGTGAAGAGTGATATTGCTGTTGGTGCATACAGTACCACTCCTTTTTTTATTATTTTTTTTTTTATATAGAGAAGTCAAAAATTATACATAGTTGTTATCCTTTTGTCTGAATATTATTCAGAAGTAGACTCTACTAGTTCTAATAGATGCTTATAATTTGTTTTGTTTGCCAATAAATACATTTTAAACTCCTCCATGACATATCTTCCTGAGGCATGGAATGTTATGGAAATGTGCTTATAAGCAATAGTCCTCTTAAAAACAACTGAAATGTTATTATTGTAAAGTCATCTTGAATAGATTCATCATTTGGGGAGGAACAAAAAGATTACACCTTCATTAAGCTGTGACTGAAATATTAAGAAATATTTTGGCAGCTGTTTCACATTGCTTTTGGATACTTTAACATTTTCAAAATGGGGGCAAAGGTTAATAATAGAAAATTGCTAATGTGCTATACAAAAGGCTCAGCACACCTGTGCTCTTCTAGCCTTTACATGTGCCACACCTCATGTCACAATCGAGTTTGGTGTCCAGACTCTCATATTCATTGTCGGGCAAATGCCATAAATTTCTATTGTCAGCAAAGCTTTGTTATTTTGACAATAAACAAATGAGTATTTGTAGTCTTATGTATCAGTGTATTATCAACATGTATGTAATTCCTTAAACTTATCATCTTGCACCTTTGCATTTTTGTATGTTCACCTCTCATAGCACAAAGTGTGATTGAAATCTGGGATCCTTTAACTGGCATCAGCCCTTATTGTCAGTGGTCAAGAACATAGTTTTATATATTACTGCCATATAATCTTGCACGTAGGATGCCATCTTGCAGTTTGTGTTCCTTTGTTAGTATTGTTATTTTTTGAATTTTTTACCATTCCAAAGTACAAACCAAAGTTAAGGGTTCATACTATATTTAGAGCCGGCTGCTACTATTACTGATGGTGATATTGTGTTCATTGCTCCTTCCACTTTTATTGTCAAAGAATATAAAGGATTGATTCCTTTAAAGTGTCAGTGGTTGGGAGAATTGAATACATTTAAATATTGACTACTTTGTATTTTTAATCATGGTGTAAAAATCTCATATTTTTAGTAGTTTGCTTTTTTATAAATGTTTACAAATTAAATTGTAATTTAATTTTTTATGTTTTGTAAAAAAAAAAATGGTGAGGTTTCGTGTCATTATGCCTCTTTTTTTTAGTCATCTATGCTGTTTATGAAGGGAGTAATTATTGCGCTTATTGGAATGTTTGGTATATATTTAGTGTAGTATGTTGTATTATTTACCTTGGATTTGTATTATTTATAGGCAACCTGGCATCCTTGCTGTATGGTATATTCAGGCACCTTATTCTGCCATGATATTCTAGTATTTGTCATTGTTCTCACATAAGAGTATATAGATCTGCATCTGAAATAAGCCTCTTAAAGTTAGAAAGTGTACAGTTGTCAGTTGTGTATGTGGGAGTGGGTGAATGAATAAGTGAGTATGTGTATACACATGCATAGAGGGGGAGGTAAGAATCGTTGAGGGTAAACTATTTAAATTTAAAAAAAAAAAAATTGGAAAGCAAAGAGTATCTTAACCAAAAGTGAATGTTTATATAAATGTCACATATTTTATATCGAGGGACCATAGGTAGAGTACAGGTTTAGGTAATTTTTACAGAATGCAAATGGACTTAAAAGAAGTACCAGATTAAAATTTTGGGATTTTAAGTTAACTGCATTTTTATCGATAACTTTATTTTAAAATGCCTTGAATATACTGGAAAACTAACTGTCAAAAATATAAGAAATCACTATTCTTAGGGTGCATTATCACTGTTAAGCTCTCTGTAGCATTTATAAAAAATTTAGACTTAAAATAGCTGTCTGTATTATTAACATGTATACCATAAGATAATTCTCTTCTGATTAATCTCTGAGGCAATGGTGCTGAAAAGTAAATATAAATTGCCATTTTCCCTACAGGCTGTAAAGCATAGGTAAAAACTCTTTGGATATACATGAGATTAATTGACCATGATAGGGAGTTTATTATGGATGCCATGAATTATTTGCCTGTGCAAAAAAAATACCTGAATACTCTGTTTTCAGTTTTTGAATGTTTTGATCCTCAGAATATTTTTTAAAGTTGGAATATCAAGTTATGCACTCTTGCAACTTATTTCTTAATATAAAATACTGAATTGAAATTACTAGGTTTGGTACTTTTTAAGTGTATAGTATATGAATGGAATTATTTTATTGCTTGTTCGCATGAATTGTATGAAAAGAATTTTAGCTTATTTTAAAATCTTTTTCCCTCTTATATATACTGACCTTTACACCTAAGACCATATGTTTGCTTTGTGGAAACTTAGTGACAGAGTGAATTGACGTGCCACAGCCTATTTGTTTCTTGTGCCACAAAAAAAAGAAAAAAAATTATTATTATTATTTTATTTTTTTTATCAAGTTCAAAGTACTAATCTTTTATCTTTGTCACAATTTTGATCTGATGTAATGTTTATTTATTGATTTCCTGAATGGGACCAACGCACATTTTTTAAATTCATAAAAACTATTTGTTAATTTTCATCATTTTAAGGTTTATTAGTGCCACCAAAGGCTAATCTCATTATATTTTATTTTCTGGTATAGGAGTGATGAATCCGTATTTCATTTGATTATTAACTCTGTGATCTCCTGATACCAGTAAGATATGTATCTAATTCATATAAATCACAAATACATGTTTGTTTTTTCTGTGTAGAAATTTCTTCCATTACTTAGTGTCATCTACCATTTTGTGTGTTCTGTTTGTAGTTCAGACAATAACTTATTTATATTCTTGTCATTGTCACCACAAATGTTAGTGTTTGTAATGGTTAAAATCTGCCAAGCAAGATTTATCACCTTACGTGTGGTGGTTTCATATTGATGTTTTTGCTTTGTGCATTTCCCATGTGTATGTGTGAACCAGCTAAGGCTGTGCCACTGTCAATGTTACGAATAGACTTGTAAATAAAGAGACGGCAAGTTGCCGGGCTTCCACAGGTTTTTGACTTTAAATTAGTTATATTGATAGACATTCAATTTTTTGCTCATTATAAAAACATACTCTTGAAAACAACAGAATGGTCATTGTTGAAATAATTTTTTGGTACTGAAGAAATTGCTTACTAAAAATTTTGCAGTAATAAAAACGAAAGCGTGAATTATTTGGTTGAATACAGTGAAGAGCGAAGCGAAAAAAATTCCTCAATGTTTAATAAGTGTTAAGAATGCTCCTACAATGTTATTTTTCTAAAGTTAAAGCTGAATTTAAATGGAAAGTTTAAATTCAGCTTTAACTTTGAAAAAAGTACAGATAAGTGAGGAGGAATGTGTGAGGTTGATAAGAGGTTGTGAAAATGTAAAGGATGCATACAGGTGGTGGTATTTTTTTAATATAAATACAAGAAAACAAGTTTGGAATGTTTGAAATTGCCTTCTTCTGTTAAGAATAATGCAAACAAACAGCTGACGCCGTAAGAAATTTACATGCACAGGGGATAGTTAGTTGCAAACAATTGTCACAAGTTTGGTTTTGGACATGTAGCTGCATAGGTAACTGAACACCCATTCTAAGCTCTGTTGCTGTCTGGCATTTAGCCTTTGACAAAAATAGGGAATTTGCATTAGGGAATGCCTAAGGAAATCCTTCAAATTCATCCATGCTCACTTGTATTCTTTTATACTTAGCAAGTCTCAGTACTTGGCTCCTAGCATCTCCACAAGCTTGCAACCCAGCATTACCTCCATCTGTGTGTACTTTGAATTTCTTACTTAAATCAGGAGAAGAGACCATTGAAAATACAGCTAGTGTTCCTACATAATTTTATGTTAACTGTTCACCTGTTAATTTTTCATAGAAAAGGCAAAGATATGTTTAACAAAAATTAAGCTGCTTTGATTCTCTTGCCTTGACATCCATCCAGAGCACAGTTTCTCAACTTGAGTTCCACAAGAGAGATTGGAAAAAAAATAAACGTTGTTTTTTGAACTTTGCACGATGCTGGCACTCACAGTGATGGACAGTAACCGAGCACCCCTGTTAGCAATTTTGTTATAGGTCTTTCAGCCCTGTATGGCAGTGCGCAGTAGGACCATGTTCATTTGGTTGAGTCCATTCTCAGTTTTTGATGCGATGCGAGCTAGGGGATGCCATTGATTATTGGTGAGCGCTGTAATGCACTGAGGGGAGGATGGTAGGCTGATAACATCAGCCTCTCCCTCCTGAATTACCTTCCCTAACTGCTGTTGTAAACTTTGCAAAATTGGATTGTATAGGTTAGAAGTAAATTGTATTGTGAAGTTTTTCGTATTTTTTGCGATGATCTCATTTAGTTATTTATTATGCTCCTCTGTTTTATATTTTATTAGCGTTTGTGTTTTACAAACATGTCTTAACAGTCCAATGTGGCAATTTTTGAAGATAATGTGAGATGGAAGAGGACGATTCTAGGCCTACAGACCATTCTGATAAGGTTAGTGATGAAGAATTACAATCTTCTGAGTCATTTCACTGCATTAATGCAATAAGGGACACAAAAAAAGTCCATCTTTACAATGAAAGCTATTATCAATGGATTTTACATTGGCTGGTAATCAAAGTTGTCTTATTCCATTGTGCATCTTCTGTGGTAAACAACTTACAAATGCAGCAATGGCTCCAGCAAAATTGAAAAGACACAACTACGAATCAACATTTGACAAGTAAAGATACTGATTATTTTAAACAGCTATTGGAATCTTAAAACAAACATAAATTTCTTTTGTTAAAATAGCCACATTCAATGAAAAGGATAAGGAAACAAGTTATTTAGTGGCAGAAATTTTTGCCCAGAAAAGGAAAAGTCATTCAGTTGGTGAGAACCTAATAATGCCAGCATGTGAAATTATAGTGAGTAAACTGATAGTATAAGATGCAGTACAAGAAATTGAAAAGGTTCCAATCTAAAACAGTACGATAAGTCAACATATTGATGACATCACATGATGCTGAAGAGGTTTTTGTGTAATAAACTGAAAAACAACAGTTTCTCTCATCCAGGTCGAAGAGTCAACAGATTTCACTAATAAATATCATGCTGTAGCATTTGTAAGACTTCTAAATGATGGTAAAATTCAAGAAAACTTTTTCTGCTGCAAAGAGCTGCCTGAAACAAGCAAAGGTCAAGGTATATTTAATGTTTTGTTTTCGTATCTGGAAACAAAAGTTCTGTCTTGGAAGAACTGTGTTGCCATCAGTACTGATATGGTGCCCCATCAATGGTTGGCTCCATGACAGGTTTTGCCTATCTCTCTCTCTCTTGTAAAAAAAAAAAAAAAAGAAGAAAATCCTGATGTTGCCACAACACACTGCTTTCTTCACAGAGAGAGAGAGAGAGATGCTGGTGTCAAAAACTTCTGGAGATGAAATGAAAAAAAGTTCTGCATGCTACAAAAATGGTTAACTTTATTAAACAAAGACCAGTCACTCAAGAATGCTTAAAAAAACTGGGAAAACCAGGACAGAGTACATAAATCTCCTGATACACACAGAAATCTGGTGGCTTAGCAGAGGAAGAGTCTCAACATGGTGTCTGAGGTGAAAGGTGAATTGCAGGACTTTCAAGAAAATAGTAGGCAAGATTTTGCTGAGCTTTGAAGATGAAGAATCGTGGCAGAAACTAGCCTAGCAGACATTTTCAATGTCTGCCAATGAACCACTTGACCATGTCTGCAAAGCCCTGGAGAAAATGTTTTGACTTCATGTTACAAAAGGAAATCTTGAAATGTTTCCATTACTGCTTGGGCTTGAGAGTAAAGAAGGATATCAGCAAGTATCAAGTCTTATTGAAAACCACCTGGAATAACTGGAGAAGAGAATTGAACAGTATTTTCCCTCCCTTTCAACACAAGTGTATGGACTGGGTGGGGACCCTTTCTCTGAATCTTCTGCTCAGCCTGAGAACTTTTCTTTTAGAGAAGAGGAAGAACTTTGTGAGCTCAGTCTGATTATACACTCAAGATGAGATTTACTTATCTGCCCCTAGACAAGTTCTTGATTTCTTTGTAAAAAGATTAACCTGCCATTCATAGGAAAGCAATGAACATTTTGCTGCAGTTTAACTTCTTACATGTCTGAGCAAGCATTTTCTTGTTTAACAAGCATCAAGAGCAAGGACAGAAGAAATCGTCTCATTTCAGTTTGAAGTGTGCGTGCGCTTATCTGAAGTTCATCCCAGAATTGAGTATTTGTGCAGCAAAAAACAAGCACAGGTTTCACGTTAAAGAGGTAAATTAATTCTTTATTTTTAGTTTCAAAAATAACACTTTTATGCATAACCTTACAAAAGCGATCGAAAAACCAACAAGTACAGAAGCCGTTTTCTTAAGGTGGCCATTGTGACTTGATAGGTCTAACCGATCGGGCTTGAAAGTGGTCTCAAAAAAACAAATTTGGAATGTTTGAAATTGCCTTCTTCTGTTAAGAATAATGCAAACAAATAGCTGACACTGCAAGAAATTTACATGCACAGGGCATAGTTGCAAACAATTGCCACAAGTTTGGATTTGGACTTATAGCTGCAGAGGTAACTGAACACCCATTCTAAGCTCTGTTGCTGTCTGGCATTTAGCCTTTGACAAAAATAAGGAATTGCATTAGGAATGCCTAAGGAAATCCTTCAATTCCTAGGTGTGCAAAAAAAATGGGAAAATATAAAAATTTCGAGTAGTTTTATTTTACAGAACAGACCAGAAATTCTCAATAAAATATGATAATTTTGCAATAATTAATAATTCTCTCTTAAAGATCGGATTGCAAATATAATTTAAATATTAAAAATATTGTATTAGTGGTGAATAGAAAGAAAAAATAATTAAATGTCCTATATTATATGCAGACACCATTTCATTAGCTACATAGCAGTGACAGTCATGCTCACTAGGGTGAGTGAGTAGCATACTTACCTGGCACGGAGGAGACTGTGATCAGTAAGGCAGCTCCTCCAGGGATGGTCTTTCCCCATTGCACTATGGGTTAGCTGACTTCTTGCCACTTTCTCAAACTGGGATATATGGAGTGTGGAATTTTTGTTAGTAGGGGTTTGCGTTTTGCACCCCTCATCCTCCCCTTTATATATATAAATAATCAAAAAATAGGTGTTGTTGGGAAGTGGCATGCAAGGGGAGAAAGAAAAAAGTGGACAGAGGTGTAAGACCCTCAGGGTCACTGGCACCGGGGGTCTTCCCCAACTCCACGTGTGTTACAGACTCAGTAAAAGCCAGATGTGAAAAACACAGTTATCTATATATTAATACAGAAGTCATTTTCTTGAGGTGGCCATTGTGAACAATATGCCTAACCCAGGGGTCCCCAAACTTTTAGAGAAGCAGGCCAGATATGAATATTTGGCGGGCCGGAGAAAATTCCTAATTACTTGAAACTACATTCTCTGTATAACTTTAATGTTATGCACGGAAAAAAATTTTATACCTACCTATATCTTCAGATTTAAAAATAAATCTATGGATATGTAATAAAAAATGTACCAGTTTGTTTATATCAAAGTTTAATTATTACTTATTTATTGTACTAATCACAAAAATACTGCTAATAATACAACACAATTATAATTAATGCGGTGGTTGTAAAGTGCGACTAAGTTTCAAATTGTAAATTGTTTCAAATTTAAACAAATTGTACTAGTTCCAGTTCATAAAAAGTCATGTAAATGTGGTTCAGTTAGATGTGATCGTATTTTTGATTTTACATATTTCATTTTTGAAAAGGTCCACTCACATAGATATGTACTTCTGAAAATTGATGTAACCTTTCCTGCAAAATTTTTAAATTTTAGATAATCTGACTCAGATTATCTAAATATAAACTAACGCTACAAACCTGTTACAAACTAACGTTTTGAACAAAATTTTCAGTGGAAAAATTACTACTGGGCATATTTTTAGATAAATTATTGCAACATGTGGAAAATGTGAAAAATTATTCCAAAGTAGCTGACTTTTAAATAACTCCAGTTTTGTTTTAAATGCTTTGACGTTATAATACAATTCATTGACAAGTTTGTCTTGTCCTTGTTTCATATTAAGAAAATTTGGGTGTTCACATATATCTGTTAAAAAGGCAAGGTTTCACAACCATTTGAGATCTGACAGTTCCGGAACAGCTTCAATTTTTCATTCACAAATAGATCTATTTCAATCCTAATTTTAAAAAATCGCTTCAACATATTACCTTGACTCAACTATCGTACTTCAGTGTAGAACAAAAGATCACCGTATTCAGCCTCAATTGTTTTTTTTTTTTTTTTTAATTGCCGATGATTCAGACCAATCTTGCAAATAAAATTTACTGTTGATATTAACAGTTAACATGACTGAATCTACGGCCAAAAATTTTCCTCACAAAGACTGCTGGTGAATTATCCAATTTTAGTACCAACCATATTTTCAGCACCATCTGTCGTAACTGATGATAGCAAATCCCTATTAAATTTGAGGCTGTCAGTTGCTTCTGACAGTCAAAAATATATTTTTAAACTGTTGTATCTTTCAAGCCTTTTAATGCAACTAGCTCTTCAGTTACTGCAACATTTTGATTTACACCTCGGATATAAATTAGTAATTGAGCTCTATGGCTGTCTTCAGTCTCATCAATTGTTATTGAAAAATGTGTGAATTGGCGAACTTTTTCTGCAAATAGATTTTGAACATCAGCTTCTAAATCTGAACGTGAAATCTAAATCTCGTGGAATATTGAAGTAAACACTCATGTCTTTAAATGTTACAAAATATTTTAACGTAAAGATTATTTTATTCATATCACAGTTATGTCACGGGAAATTAATAATAGTTTATTAGGCTGTTTGCTAATAAACTACATTATTATAATATAAAACTTAGTTTATATATAATATAAAACTATATTAATTATAATATAGTTTAATAAGGTGATGTTTCAGGTATATTACCGATACCCATCATCATCAGACCGTGTTGTTGGGAGAACAGAAAGAACTACAAATTTGAATATTTTAGGATATTACAGTTACAATTACCAATAATACAATTGCTATTACAATAAAAACAAGAAATCTAAGGTGATACAAAGAGATTAAATTCATACATGCAGACAGCCTCCTCTTGCCAATGTTACCAGAAACGTTGTGCATACAGGCTGCCAGTAGTTAATTTATAGCAGAAGGATTAACTCCATTAACCAATAGGATAGTGTCATGTTTTTATCCTGGATCCAGGGTTCTTGTATAGTAGAAGCCAAGGGTGACCTTTGCTCCATACTCTGAGCAAACAGGGTACATGTGTAGACTAGTTCAGGATCGTACCAATACCAATCAGACCATGCTGCTGGTGCCAAATTTTATCCTGGATCCGGTATTCTTGTGCAGTGGAAGCCTACGGTGACCTTTTCTCCCATACTCTGGACATCAGGGTTGGTGTGCAGGCTGTAAAGAAATCCCTAATTGCTGTCTCTAATGCTATTTAATGACAGGGTCAAGATTAACGGATTATTTTAACGATATTTCAAAGAATAGCTTTGAGTGTAAATAACAGAATTAATATCTAACAAGACTAAGCTGACGACACAGGCATCAACACCATTAATCAACCAACGAATGTTCAAATAATCTGTAAAATGTGTTTTTCATAAATTTTGTGATCTAATATAGACATTAATTTTTACGATGTAATTGAGATATCTGTGGGCCATAGTTTGGAGACCCCTGGTTAAGATCAGGCTGGAAGTGGCCTCAAGTTGATGTTTATTCCTAGGTGTGCATTCGACTCGTACTGGCTTACCTGCTCATGACAAACACTGACTACATTTCTTTAAGACAGGACAGCTAGAGAAAAACTGCTACCAATTGTGAAATTTTTGTAATGAGTACAGCTAGTAATTTTGTAACTGTTAGGCCTATATTTGAGCCTGATCACATCACTCAGTAAGAAAATGGTTTTTCAGTCTTCTATAAAATTGTCTTGTGCTATATTTTTATTCATATTGCTTTGGCTTATGGTTTTAGTAGACTTATTATTCAACATTGTCAATAAATTTTCATGTAAATAACATTAATTAAATTCAGTTTAAAACCTTTATTTAAATTAAATCTACTGAGCCTGCCTTTAGAAAATTTAATTCCATTTTGGCTTAAGTCAGTTATTTAACAGAAATTTATTGTTTGCCTTAAAAAAAATCAGTTTTTAAAATTTATGAAAAGGAAAGAAAGATTAATTTCAAGTAAGCTAATCTTATCTTTACCTAGTTTTTTTTTTTTTTTTTCCCCTTGGCTAAAAGTCATTTTCAGTTTTATGGGGGGAAAACTACTCTTGCACATGCCATCGTCATTAGCATCTCGTATAGTAGAAATTTGTGATAAGACTTAGGGCTACTTGGAAGAGTTAAAAAAAAAAATAAAAGAGTAGGGTAATAAGTTGGCCAAAATAAACAGATCCACAGAAAACTTATCATTCTCAGAGCATTGACTATTATTGGATTATTATATCTATAGCTTAATGAAAATGCTAATGTACCTTGAGCTTTTGATGTAATAATTTTTATGCAGGGGTTCACTGAGATCTGAAAATTATTTCAAGGGTTCCTCCAGGGTAAAAAGATTGATTTTTTTTTTTTTTTTTTTTTGATTTGGTAGTTGTTGGCGCATCGGCTTCTGTGGCCATATTGCACCTCCCAAGGTTTTTGCAGTACTTTGATCCAAGCCCGAGGCGGGAATCGAACCCGCGACCTTGGGGTTGCCGGGCAGGTACTTTACCCACTCGGCTAGCCCGGTCGGCTAAAAAGATTGAGCAAGGCTGATCCAGAGGATACAAATGTATTTATCGGTATTCAGTTCAAGTTCCTTAGTAGGTGCACTTGCAGTGGGGAGCGGTCTTGTTTGGTAAATTTGTCAGTTTTATATTGTAAAATGTGGCAATGATTTTTTTTTTTTTATTATTATAATTATTGCATTGAATATCAGATTATTTTCTTGATTTATATTGAGCCAAATATATAGCAGTAATTGATAAGCATAATTTTTAGTTTTAGTTTCAAAAGTAGGTCACCAGCTGATCAATAAGTTAATTTTTTGTAGACATCTGACGAGCACTTTTATATATATTTGAAAATAAAATCGAATCCTTGTATAACTTCCTTGCACCAATATTCTCTAAATGATTATATGGTATTTCTGTTGTGCTTTCCCTGAACTGAATTTCTTTTGTATTTAACAGACATTCAGTGAGTGGTGGTCTGTTTCTTGTGGCCCCACTTCTCAGGTAGTATCTTGCAATTTTGAGGTTGAGTGACCTGAAATTCTAAGAAATACCATAAAAATATTGGTTTGTTTCAGTTTTGTTATTGTTTTGCAAACCCTAGCAGAACACAGTTTGATTCAGGGGAAAAAAAAAAAAAAAAAAAAAAAAAAAAACTTTATAATTAATGTCTGAGTTACGGAGAAAATGCCAGTGAGCATTTTCTCCACTATTTCAGCACAAATTGCAGAGGGTTAAATATCCTTACTATGATGGAACTAAGTTTGTTTTATTGAATATAAGAAACATGATCAAAAAATATGAGGAATTTATCTTTAAATTGCAGCATTGTAGTTTAGCAGCATGTTTGGTGACTAATCTACATAATAGCACTGTCTATCTGCAGTTATTCTAAATTAGTGTACACCAAATAAGTGTTTCAGTGCATTTTAAAATGTGATTTTACTAAATGCAAATTTGCATCACATTTTGTATTGAGAAATTGCAACTGAAACCAGCAATGATAAATATACTGTAGCTTGTTCGTAAAAGGTGATCCAATTCTTTGACACCTTTCAACTTCAAAAACCAATGATCTAATCATTATTACCTGATCAAGAGTGACTGACATTTAACTATCAGCAAAGTTGTTAATAAAATGATTTCTTGCAGTACATGCTAATCAATTTTAACATATAGAGTAGGAAGTTCTTGCATGTCAGGAGCATAATCAGTGTGCTGCTGCTGACCCACACCCTTTCTTCCATCATTGCTGGTGACAGACCATAGTTCTTTGGCTGTGCCCAAGAAACAAGCACAGTTCTCTCAATAGAAGACTTGACTTCTCTGGGATCCAGAAAAAAAAAGCAAGACTCTAATCGAATGTGAAGATAACACTTATATTTGACTTGATAATTCATTATGAATTTCCCTTGCATTGTCCAACTGTGAACCAAGAATACTACAAAATGGTGACTGTGGAGTGCTGTTCAAAGAAAAAACACCAGAAAAGTTGGCAACAGGGAGTTGTTTGTATCATGACATTGACCCCCCTGCACTCAGTGCTTTCCATTCATTGTAAAGCACTCCATCAGGGATACCCAAGAGGCTATAAAATAATAGAATACACCTCAGGTGTCCCTTCTACAACAATAGTAGTTAAAAATACTGACCTTACAGTCACGAAGGTGGGTCACCTCTGCTCCCTAGTGGGAGTGTGTGCCCATATCACCAGTGCTGTAGGACAGTTTTACATTATGTCACTATATTCCAGACCAGGTGAAGATATGAATCCAACTATTGAATACCTACAAGTAGTCACAAACTTGCTACCTACTGCAAATATCATAGTGTGTGCTAAAGTGGAGGAGAAATTGCTGAAGGTAAACATAAAAAAGACATCCGGTGTGGACGGGATCTATCCAGTTATATTAAAGAAGGCAGCAAAGGAAGTAAGTAAAGGGTTTGCCATAATTATGAGAGCTTCTTTGGACTCAGGGGAGGTACCCATAGACTGGAGGTGTGCAAATGCGACCCCAATTCACAAAGGAGGATCAAAGGGCAACACATGTAATTATAGTCCTGTTAGTTTAACTTCTGTTCCAGGAAAATTAGTGGAGGCACTGGTTAAAGAAGCACTGCGGGATCATCTAGACAAGACTTCAGTTATAGTTCGGACACAGCATGGTTTTGTTAAGGGAAGTCTTGCCTGACCAATTTGATTGGATACTACGATGTCACAAAGGAACTGGATGCAGGTAATAACTTTAGTATCATATATTTGGATCTTAGAAAGGCTTTTGATACTGTTGCACATGTAAGACTGTTGCACAAATTGGAGCAGTGTGGCATTGGATGCAAATTGCTGCTATGGATAAAGGGATGGTTTAGTGGGAGAAGACAGAGAGTGGTAATCAATGGAGACTGCTCATCATGGTCTAATATTATTAGCGGAGTCCGTTAGGGTTCAGTATTGGGTCCATTGTTGTTTTCTGTATTTATAAATGATATTGATGGTATATCAAGTTTAATGTCCAAGTTTGCAGACGAAAGGTTGGCATGGTTGTTAAGAGTACTAATGACGGTACGCTGCTGCAACAGATTCTAGAAAAGTTGAACAGATGGGCTGAGTGATGGCAAATGAAGTTTAACATTGACAAATGTAAAGTACTGGAGGTAATTGTGAACACTGCAGACGGTCTACAAGAGTAGCTCATAGTGTCTTTTCAATGATATATAGGAATTTTTCTAGTAGGAATAAGGAGGTGATTATCTCCTTATATAAGGCAATGGTCAGGCCACACCTTGAGTACTCTATACAGGTCTGGAGGCCTCATTTTAAGAAGCATGTAGAGCTGTTGGAACGAGTAGAAAGAAGGGTAACAAGATTAGTGAATGGAACAAAGGGTTGCTCTTACGAAGAAAGGCTTAAGTTTTGCAAATTGCAGTGTCTGGAGACTAGGCACCAGCAAGGTGATCTGATTGAGGTGTATAAAGCTTTGAATGGTTTGAGCATGCTCAATGCTGATGGAATTCTTCCTCTTGTTAAGAATAACATTTGAGAGGGCATAAATTCAAATTGAGGAAAGACAGATGGAGGATAGATGTGCGGAAGTTTGCCTTTAGCCAGCGGGTGGTTGGTTGGTGGAACAGACTTCCATACTTTGTTGTGGAAGTTGATACCTAAATAAATTTAAGGCTGAGCTGAACAGGTACTTGGAACGAACGGAGGGGTGAAATGGGAGCGTGTTTTTTTTTTTTTTTTTTTTTTTTTGGCTGATGTTGCATAAGCTTGCTTTCTTGCATCATATGCCTCTACTAATGCTAACTGGGAAATTTGGAGTTTGACGGTACAATATTTATGGCAGAACGTTATACGCACTTTCTGGCACTGGAAATAATTGTATATACGTATTTTAATCATCGAGGCAAAACTAAGGCTATGAGGCATCAGTACACTGTGTCAATTAATTACATGTATTTGGCCTCCCTTTATATAAGGGAAGGCCAAATTTTGGAGGATTTGTCTGTCTACTGGATGAAAAAACCCGATTTTCTGAGAATTAAAACCATGCATCCTGAGACAGTCAAACTCAGCTATTCTGTAAAAAGCCTATGAAAAATCCTCGCGCCATTAACCAGATTTGAACTTGTGCTCTTTTCCACCCAATGTGAGAAGGACAGTGCTTATATCCACTGCTACCTGTGAGGACGCATCGTAATAATAATTTATGATCTTGATTTTTTTTATACTTGGCTGATGCAAAATAAGTTAAGTGCACAATGTTGAATTAGGTATGATTTTGAATTTCTGCTGGAAATGGAAAATAACCAGCAGATGTGTGGGGCTTATTTTCAATCACACAAGTATCTTTCAAGACTGCAAGCAAAAATTAATCGTCTTCTAATTTACTTATCGTCGTATCCTCGCAGTTGGATATAATCATCATGTTACCAAGCCAGATAGAAAAGTTCTAGGTTTGAATACTGTCAATGGTGCAAAGAATTTTATGTTCTTTTTTTTTCTCTGCAGGAAAAATCGTGTTTTTCGTTCAGAAGCAGGCAAATCGACCACAAAATACATGCAGTCTACAGAAAATATATGTTGCCATTCTCCCTGCACCCGGTGGAAAAGATCAGAGTTCGAATCCCGTCAATGATACGACAATATTTATGGTCCCTTTTTAAAACATGCAATGGATATTGGGCCCATTGTTGTTTTCAATATTTATCAATTTATTTACCGCAGCAAAGATCCTGTTGCAGTAAAGATACTGCAACAGGATCTGAAAAGGTTGAGCAGATGGCCAGAGAGGTGGCAACTGAAGTTTAACATTGACAAATGTAAAGTACTGCATGTGGGTAGCAGTAACGTACCATCTGGGTGGTACTACACTCAGGGTAGTGGAGAATGAAAAGGACCTGTGGGTAATTGTGCACTCAGATATGAAGTTTACTGAGCAGTGCAAAAATGGCTGCAAGAATAGCTCATAGTGTGTTGTCAATGATACACAGGAATTTTGCTAGCAGGGATATGGTGGTGATTGTCCCCTTGTAAAAGGCAATAGTTAGACCACAGGTTGAGTAGTCTACACAGGTTGTAGAGCTGCTGGAACAAGTACAGAGAAGTGGAACAAAGGGTTGGTTTTACCAAGCAAGCCTTAAGTTCTTTAAATTGCAGCTTCTGGAGACTAGGCACCTGTGAGGTGATCTAATTGAGGTGTATAAGGCCTTGAGTGGATTGAGAAGCTCAATGCTAATGGGATTCTTCCTCTTGCTCAGATTGATGCAGCATAAGCCTCAGGCTTCCTTGCACTAGGTGGCTAATAATAATAATTACTCATCTGAGGGGACATAAATTCAAATTGAGGAAAGACAATTGTAGAATAGATGTGCGAAAAGTCGCCTTTAGCCAGCGGGTGGCTGATAGTTGAAATAAACTTACATATGTTGTAGTGGAGGTCAGCAACTGAAATAAGTTCAAGGTAGAACTAGACAAACATTTGGAGTGAATGGATGCGTGAAATTGAAAGGTTATTTTCTTTTGTTTGTTTTGACTGATGCTTTCTTGCATTATATGCCTCTACTAATGCTGAAACGTAGCCGAGTTCATCTTCTTAGGCAAGGATAGTCGTAGTATATTATATTAATGTACGTATGGTCGCACCTACACTTAAATTCGATCTCCACCATACGATCAGTATCAAGTAAAACATCTACTAATAGTCCTGTTAAAAAAAAAAGGCCACTGCCACTGGGGAGCAAACACCAAATTGGTGATTACTTCCCGGTGCTCGCCCCTCGCATGTAGAGCCAGGCCTGAGTCAAATTTTCCTATCTGTGCACAATCCACGAACTCCAACCGACCGGATGAAGTGCAATACTGATAGGTGTCACTTCACCTGCATTCTGGCTGCCCACACGAGGAAGCAACCAAAAAAAAAAAAAAAAGATGCAGGCAGTCAGGAGTAAATCCCACATCTTCAATTCATGATGCCAGCAAAAAAAAAAAAAAAACTTATCTAGGCTGACTCAGCAATAATCCACATCTTTGCATTATAAGATGCTAGGGGAAAAAAAAAAAAACTGATGACAACGTATAGACAAAAAAAAAAAAAAAAAAAAGAGGACTGCTACACTTAACCACTGTCAAACATTACGCTACATCCTCTTCTGAAAAGCTCTTATGGAAAACTAGATAACAATTTATGTTCATTACATCTGTATAAATCAACCACCGCATTTACAAGTTTAATTCTGATCTGATCATAAAACAAAACAATCAAATAACACATGATCCCAAGTCAAGCCTGACAAACACAATACAGATCAGACTCTATCCCTAACTCACACAACTTTCCCTTCAAAGACCCATGTACAGTTAATAGGTAAGAAGTTCCCATTCTCAAATTAAACCACTTGTTCTTTTTATAATCTATATTAAAAGTTACATCAGGAATAAACCGAAGCTGTGACCAGGAATACCTCCTGATCACAGCTCCAGTCACATTGCAATTGCATCTTTCCTGCCAAATTTCTATTACTTGTGACATAATATTCTTATTAGATATCTTTCGACCAACCTGGTAATACTAATGGTAATATTCGATACTTGCGACCAACCTGGTATCATTAGTAATACTAATAATAGCAGTTGACCTACAGTTCTTGGTAAAATAACTAAATGTAATAGTAGTAGTAGTAGTAGTAGTGGCATGCGATGCAAGAAAGCAAGTGTGCATCAGCCAAAAAAAGTGTGTATGAGCTTATGCATCAGCCAAAAAAAAAAAAAAAAAAATCACACCATTCCCTCCAAATGCCTGTCTAGTTCCTCCTTAAATTTATTCAACCTATCAACTTCCACAACGACAGATGGAAGTTTGTTCCAGCAATTAACCACCCGCTGGCTAAAGGCAAATTTCCGCACATCTATTCTACATCTGTACTTTCTTAATTTGAATTTATGCCCCCTTAGGTTCGTAACCTGAACAAGTGACGCTCAAGTCAAGTGGACCCAATTTCGGCGAAGTCCGGACGGTCTGTGACAGCCAAATCCTCTGCTTGCACCTTCACGATGGTGGGACTGTTAGTAATCCTGGGTATAACCTCCATGCACAAGTACATGGTGGGTGACCACCCAGGTGTGAACCAACGTAAGCAGGGGTCAAGGTGTGGCGCCCACACCACATGGAGGAACGCCGCCCCTCTATGTTACCAGGCAGTACTAGGTGGTAGATGACTCTCATCAACCGGTGAAATACCACCACTTTACTTATTGGAGGCTTGAAGTGGTGGAGCCCATGTTTAGTCTCTAGAGCTAAGTTCCGGTCAACCCTTCCCTATCTCGTCCATCATGTAGTATGATTGATGACTTTTGAGGTTATGATGAACGTCGTGGCGAGATCCAATATTCCCTACATTTCGAGGGTACAGCTCTAAAACGGTGTTCTCAGGCCGGCCGCTAGTTAGTACACCGGACCGAACCTATTGGTAACTCTCTAGGAGGCTTCCGGATCAGCTAGTATACAGGGTGTTTCAGTTAAACGTTTCAGAACTTCCAAGAGGGGTAGGGTACATCCTGACAACTCGAAATCATATAGCAATGTGGGGTCGGAAATGCTTTCCTGAAGCGGTGTTGTACACAGAAGCACCATAAAGAAAAGAGACCGTAAGTGAGAAATCGTTTTAATAATACATGAAAAGAAGCAAAAGGTACATGGATTAAAGTAAGTGTTCGAAGTTTCTTCCACGGGCTACAATGCCTGCCTCACATCTCCGACGCATGGACATCCGAACATTCTGGAATACTCCAGGCGAATTTCGAATTTCTTCGGCAGCTACTGCGATTCTTGCAACTAGCTCCTCAGCATTGTCAACAGGGGTGTCATAAACTAGCGATTTCATATGACCCCAGAAATAAAAATCCAGACATGATAGGTCGGGGGACCGAGCAGGCCAACGCACGGGACCACCACGTCCGATCCACTGTTGACCAAATGTGACATCCAGGTAGTTACGAACATCTCCGCTATAATGGGCAGGGGCTCCATCGTGTTGGAACCACATTGTGTGTTGCGTCGATGCAGAAATCTGTTCATCTCTCAAAAGTTGTGGCTATACTTGCTGCAGAAAGATCAAGTAGATAGGTCCGGTTAGACGACACGGTAACAGGTAAGGTCCGATGAGGTGATCTCCCATAATACCGGCCCATACATTGACCGAAAATCGAATCTGCTGCACGACGTCGTATTGCATGTGGGTTCTCGACCACCCAGATATGGTCGTTATGCGTGTTGAAAATTCCTTCCCTTGTGAAGGAATTTTCACGGTCATATGAAATCGCTAGTTTATGACACCCCTGTTGACAATGCTGAGGAGCTGGTTGCAAGAATCGCAGTAGCTGCCGAAGAAATTCGAAATTCGCCTGGAGTATTCCAGAATGTTCGGATGTCCATGCGTCGGAGATGTGAGGCGTGCATTGTAGCCCGTGGAAGAAACTTCAAACACTTACTTTAATCCATGTACCTTTTGCTTCTTTTCATGTATTATTAAAACGATTTCTCACTTACGGTCTCTTTTCTTTATGGTGCTTCTGTGTACAACACCGCTTCAGGAAAGCATTTCCGACCCCACATTGCTATATGATTTCGAGTTGTCAGGATGTACCCTACCCCTCTTAGAAGTTCTGAAACGTTTAACTGAAACACCCTGTATAATCTTGCTACCTCTAGTCTGCCAGATAGTGACTGGAGGGAGTCTGAGTAGTGTGTATGCGGGGAGCATTGTGTAGGCCACGTTATGTCAAGGATCTGGGTATATTCTTGCCACGTGTACGCCATATCCAAAAATTTCATTACTTTATACAGCATGTCCCACCCACTTTTTTTTACTATTGAACACCATGAATTGTCAAACTAATAGAGCAAGCTTATCTGCGAAAATATCTAAACCTCCCAAGCAATTCCTAATTCATTTCACAAATATACGTGGTCTCAATTCTAATCTCAACGATGTCCATTTCCACTTGCAGTCTGCCAAACCCCATATACTTTTCTGACAGAATCTCAGTTATCGGTTGATTCAACCACTGCTCATCTCAGATGCCCAAATTATTCGCTGTATGATTCCTTTTGCCTCAAAGGTGGTACTTGTGCATATGTCCGTTCTGATATTCCCTGTCAGAGACTTGGCAATTTGGAATCTCCTCTCTTTGATCTTCTCTGGCTTAAAATCTCTCTACCTCATTGTATCAAATTCATCTGTTGTCTCTACCGTTCTCCCAACTCCACTAATCACTTGGAGCTCTTTGACTTCCTCTCTTTGCAACTTGACTTTCTCCAGTCCAACTTTCCTAGCAGTGAGGTAATTTTCCTTGGTGATTTTAATGTTCACAACTCCAGCTGGCTTCCGTTTTCTAGTCACACCGACCCAACAGGTCGAGATGCTGAGGCTTTGCAATTACGAATGACCTAGCACAGATTGTTCATTTACCTACAAGAATAACGAAAAATCCTAATCATATAGCCAATACGCTTGATCTTTTTCTCACAAACAGCCCTTCTAAGTATATGGTCGAAGTGAGCGGTCCTTTAGGCACTTCAGATCACAACTTGGTGATTTTCTCTTTTGCCCATCTCTGCTCCCACCTCTGTCCAAACCAGATAGTTCTGTTGTGACTTCAGCCAAGGATAAAGCTGACCTGCTAGCATCCCATTTTTCTTCCAGCTCATGTATTAATGATCTTGGTAAAACACCTCCCACCATTCCCAACACGCTCCATTCAATGCCTCCTGTGTTCTTCCGGCAAAAGGATATCAGAAGGATTTTGATGAATCTTGATGCTAAGAAAGCTACAGGTCCCGATGATATTTCTCCACTTGTTCTCAAAACCTGTGCTCCTAAACTTACTCCTATTCTTTGCCGCCTTTTTTCACTTTTTTATTCCAAAGGTGTTTTTCCTTCTGCTTGGAAACTTGCTGATATCTAGCCAGTTCCTAAAAAGGGTGACAAATCCCTCCCATCTAATTATCGTTCCATTGCAATTACTTCTACTCTTTCTAAAGAGATCAATTAACCACATACTCATAAAACAACATAGAAACCTTCCGTCTGATCAACGATCGCCAGTATTGATTCCGACAGTGTCGATCCACTGATATTCTGGCTTATGTTACCCATTTATGGACTAATTCAATGGAAAGGTTCGGTGAAACACAAATAGTTGCTCTTGACATCTCAAAGGCTTTCGCTCATGTTTGGCATAGAGGTCTTCTAAACAAGCTTCCATCTTATGGTTCGCCAACTGTTTTTAGTAATTGGTTATCCAGTTTTCTCTCTCATCGCTCACTGAGGGTGATGGTAGATGGCTCTCTATCTTCTAACTTCTCCACTAATGCTGGTGTCCCGCAAGGTTCAGTCCTTTCCCCCACTCTTTTCCTC
This sequence comes from Mastigoproctus giganteus, assembly GCF_048544385.1. Classification (NCBI taxonomy): domain Eukaryota; kingdom Metazoa; phylum Arthropoda; class Arachnida; order Uropygi; family Thelyphonidae; genus Mastigoproctus; species Mastigoproctus giganteus. The sequence continues at coordinate 119,233,939 of NC_143583.1, read as the reverse complement.
TTGTATATTAATGACCTTCTTCCATTGACCGGAAATCCTATCCATAGTTTTGCCGATGAGAGCATTCCACTTTCCATTTTCAGAAACCTTGTCCTGCTCAATCAGCTTCAACTTTTCGACAATCGACAATCTGCAACCAATTCCTTAAATACCGATCTTCAGGTAATTCTCGAGTGGGGCAAAGACAACTTAGTTGATTTCAACCCCTCTAAAAGTCAGTCTTGTCTTATATCTCGCAAAAAGGATTCTTCTGCTCCTATGCTTATCTTTAGTGACACTCCGATTTCTAGGCAAAATGATATATCTCTTTTCGGGATTACCCTGACTTCTAATCTCTCTTGGCACAAGCACATTACAAATATTTCTTCTTCTGCATCAAAAAAACTTGGTTTTCTCTTTCGCTCTCGGCGTTACTTTTCTTCCAAACAGCTGCTCACTCTGTATAAATCGCAAATCCCCCTGCCATGGAATATTGTTCCCACATCTGGGGTGTTGCCCCCAAAAACTCTCTCTCAGGCTTCTTGATTCCATTCAGAAGAGGGTAGTTAGGTTAATTAATGATTCATCTCTAACAGAGTTTCTCCACTCGTTTTCTCATGGACGTACTGTTTCTGCTGTATACCTCTTCTACAAATACTTCCATGGGCACTGTTCTTCTGAATTGGCTTCTATAATTCCCGCTCCCTCTTTCAAAACAGTCCAAACACGTGCCGCCACCAGCCAACATCCATTTACTGTCCAACTTCAAACCCATAGAACCAACTTTTCATCTTCCTCATTTATTTATTCAACTGCCGTTTTCTGGAACAACCTTCCTTCATACGTATTTCCTGAAAATCTACAGAAGTTCAAGTCCAATGTCAACAAATATCTTCTTTCGTCTTCTCAACCTCGAACCCAAGCACGGTACTAGGTACTATAGGTTCTAATACCTCTCTCATGTTTGGGGTTCACATAAAAAAAAAAAAAAAAAAAGTGGAAGGATCCCATCAGAATTCAGCGTGCTCAACCCATTCAAGGCCTTATACACCTCAATCAGATCACCGCGCAGGTGCCTTGTCTCCAGCCACTGCAATTTGCAGAACTTAAGCCTCTCTTCGTAAGAGGATCCCTTCATTCCCCTCACCAATCTTGTTACCCTTCTCTGTACACGCTCAAGTAAATCTTATTTCCTAAAATGAGGCCTCCAGACCTGTACGCAGTATTCAAGCCGTGGTCTGACCATTGCCTTATACAGACAGACAATCACTTCCTTTTCCCTGCTAGCAAAATTCCTATATATCATTGACAAAACCCCATGACCTGCCTTGGCAGCCTGTCTGCATTGCTCAGAAAACTTCATATCTGACTGCACAATTACTCACAGGTCTTTTTCATTTTCTACCACCTTAAGTGTAGTACCACACAGTTGGTACGTTTCTCTGGGGTTACTTCTACCCATATGCAGTACTTTGCATTTGTCAAGGTTAAACTTCAGTTGCCACTTCTTAGCCCATCTGCCCAAGTTATCTAGATCCTGTTGCAGTAGCACACTGCCATTACTGTCATTAACAACCCTGCCAACCTTTGTATCATTTGCAAACTTCGACATTAAGCCTGATATACCTTCATCAATATCATTGATAAATACACAAAACAACAGTGGACCCAACACCGAACCCTGTGGGACTGCACTAATAACATTAGTCCACGAAGAGCAGCACCCATTGATTACCACCCTCTGTCTTCTCCCACTTAACCATCCTTTTATCCATTGTAGCAACTTACCCTTAATACCATTCTGCTCCAATTTGTACAATAGTCCTCCATGCGCAACAGTGTCAAAAGCTTTCGTGAAATCCAAATATATGATATCAAAATTATTTTTTGCATCCATTTCCTTTGTAGCCACATCATAATATCCTATCAAATTTGTCAGACAAGGCTTTCCTTTAACAAACCCATGCTGTGTCTGAATAATTGCTGCAGTCTTGTCTAGATGATCCTGCAATGCATCTTTCACCAGTGACTCCATTATTTTACCCTGAAAAGAAGGTTAAACTAACTGGTCTGTAATTACTCATGTCACCCTTCGATCCCCCTTTGTGAATTGGGGATACATTTGCACATCTTCAGTCCGTGGGAACCTCCCCTGAGTCCAAGGATGCTCTCATAATTATGGCTAAGGGTTTGGTTAGTTGCTTTTCCGCCTCCTTTAATATAACTGGATAGATCCCATCCGCCCCAGTTGCTTTTCTTATGTTAAACTTCCACAATTTCTCCTCCACTTTGTTCTCAGTTATTACAAAATCATTAAGTTCCCTGTTACAATTTGATAATCTTCTGCCATTTTCAAACCTTAATAATTCCTCATGTGGGAATGTTTATGCCCTAAAAATTATAAACAAATCCAACGGAAGAGCACCCGCAATAACCTGGAAATCATTAGTAGATACCGTACACACCTGTAATGCAGTTAAGAACATAGATCTTTGAAATGAATTTATCTTATTCCTAAATTTAACGGTACTAACTCGCAAAAACCAAACATATGAAGCATATTTGCATAAGCATTAGCAGAGACATATGATGTAAGAAAGCAAGCTCATACAGCATCAGCCAAAAATAAAAAAAATGAAAAAAAAAAAAACCCTTCCCATTTCACCCGTCCATTCGCTCTAAATATTTGTCTAGTTCTGCCTTGAATTTATTTAAGCTGTCAACTTCTACGACAGATGGAAGTTTGTTCCAATGGCTAAAAGTAAATTTCAGCACATCTATCCTACAACTGTCTTTCCTCAATTTGAATTTATGTTCCCTCAGGTGATTAATCTGGTCAAGAGGAAGAATCCCATCAGCATTGAGCTTGGTCAAACGATTCAAGGCCTTATATACCTCAATCAGATCACCTCGCAGGTGTCTAGTCACCAGGCACTGCAATTTGCAAATCTTAAGCCTTCCTTCGTAAGAGCAACTCTTTGTTCCATTCACTAATTATGTGGCCTTTCTCTGTACTCGTTCCAGCAGCTCAACATCCTTCCGAAAATGTGGCCTCCAGACCTGTATACAGTACTCAAGGTGTGACCTTGCCATTGCCTTATGCAAGGCAATGCCAAATCACATCATTTTCCATGCTAGAAAAATTCCTGTATATCATTGAAATGACACCATGAGCTACTCTTGCAGACCATCTGCACTGCTCAGAAAACTTCATATCTGATTGGACAATTATCCCCAGGTCCTTTTCATTCTCTACCATCCTCAATGTAGTACCACGCAGTTGATATGTTACTCGGAGGTCACTACTACCCATATGCAGTACTTTACATTTGTCAATATTAAACTTCAGTTGCCACCTCTCGGCCCGTCTGCTCAACTTTTCTAGATCCCGTTGCAGTAGCGTACTGTCATTAGTGCCATTAATAACCCTGCCAACCTTCGTGTCGTCTTCAAACTTAGACATTTAGCCTGATATTCCATCATCAATATTATTAATAAATACAAAAAACAACAATGGCCCCAACACAACCCTGCGGGACTCCACTAATAACATTAGCCCACGAAAAGCAGTGACCATTGATTACCACTCTCTGTCTTCAGAGAATGGCACACTATATGACACAATTGGCAAAAATATAGCTTTATAGTACAAGGGAAGAACTCTTCTATTCAACCCCCACCCTTTTCTTGTAATTCTAACAATAGAAACTGTAAATTTTTTTAACCTTACTAGCTAAGTATTCTAAATGAGCAGTAAATATAAATCTATCATCCAAAATAACTCCAAGATATTTAACTTGAGGAACAAGAAGTATCTGTTTATTATCAGCAACTACTTTTGGTGAACGATTGTAATAAAACTTACCTTTCGTAAGCATCATCGCTGTTTTAGGAGTAATCTCAAGCTTGTTATTCGAAGCCCATTGAACAAGACTGTTCACCACTGTCCCAATTTTATGTTCAATTTGTTGTCTAGATTTGCCCTCTACCAGCAAAACAAAATCGCCCACAAAAATTATCTTATGACACTCAGGTTTATCAAAGGCTAACCACAAACAAGTTTAGAACCAAGTTCCAAAAAACCGAGCCCAACAGTGATCCCTGAGGACATCTGCAGTTTGTAACCCTCTCATATTTCAAATGGCTTTACTATGAATTTTCTGTCACTTAAATAACTTCTTATTATTTTATATAAAAATGGGCGAAACATCCTGGGTTCTTAAAGGCTTACCCGGTTTCTGAATCAACTTCAATAAAGCAATCTTCTAAAATCAGGGAAAAATCCCTTCAAGAAAACATTTATTAAATACATTTAATAACACATCAGGACATAACTGTGTGGTTCTAATAATATAATTATTTTAAATTTCATCCAACCTGGGGTCTTATTTATATTTAACTCGGAGCTCACAACCATCAATTCACTTAGATTAAATAAATCAGTGTCGTTAGAACCCTGATAAGCTCTGCCTCCCTAACCATAGCCTGATACGATACGCAGTATCCTATGCTTCACAGTTAAAAATAACTGATCAGTAATAGACTTAATAGTTTTGGCAGTAATTATCAGATTGTTAAGGCAAGGATAGCAGGACATGGATTAAAATCCAACAACAACAACAACAACAATGGCTTAAAACTCTACAACAACAAAATCCGAAAATTATGCAACAACTCAATACATGACACCCTTAGCTTCTTTGGCGCTTAATAGACATGCACACTTACTGTATCGTTCCTCGCAAGAAGCACAGAGGATATTAATGGCCCACCAGGTGGGAAGATCACTAGTTCGAATGCCGTTAGTGATGCTAACCGCACCACTGTGGACGTTTTCGGCAATGTGGCTGTTATTCAACCTCAGGCGATAGTTGCATGATATTTTTTTTCTCCTGGAAATTCGAGGTTTTTTTTCGTCCCCAAACTATCAAATCGACCGAAAAATATATGCAATTTTGAATTTACAGACTCCTTATCGCACACACACTCCTTATTTATTTATAGGTACAAGAGAACTTAGTAGTTCGCGGTTTCTCCAATCGATTATTTGTTTTTGTGAATAAGTTTTCGCGAGCCTGTTTTTCGGATCGAAGGCAGCTGTTGTTGTTGTTGTTGTTGTTGCGCCGTATATATTATGTTTGTAAATTTGCTGTTTCCTAGGGGAAAATCCGAGTTTTCTGGAGGAAAACATGTTACACTCGCCTGAGACCGACTAGGTCGCGATTTAGAATTAAATTTGAAAGTGTCTGAAATTCTGCCCAGAGACGATAGTAAGAATTACATGATAAGAGTCTTGTCAATCATTTCGGCCTTGGAGAGATTGTGCAAGGCTCATAGGGCAGAATTTTTCTCAGTGGTCTCTCCTTAACAGGGGAGATTGCTTCTACAGGGATGGAAAATACTTAAATAGGAAGGGTGCAAGAATATTTGCTGATGCTATCGAGGCAGCGTTAAGTGGATCGGAAAACTGCTAGCTTGGGAGGATTCACAGATTAAAAGATTAGCCGCAGGCAGGGGTGAAAGTGATTCTTGAACTGCTTCTACTGGAACATGCAGCAGCCCGAAAAGCAAGGTACCAAGGATTTTCAAGGTTTGTTGGGTGGTCACGGAACAAAGAAATAAATGGGCTATATTAGGGTAACTAAGAGTAAGAACAAGTGCATATATACCAGTACTAGGAGCATAGTAAATAAATTTGATGAATTTGAAATGTTAGTCAAGTCATCAAACGCAGACATTGTGGGAAATATCGGAGACGTGATATCACTCAGATGTAAAGATGCAAATTTGAATATGGGGAGTACAATATATACAGAAAGGACCGGAGTGGTGTGGAGTTATGCTCTTAGTTAAGAAGCACATAAAATCTAAGGCAGTGCATCCAGTTGAGATGGACAGCCAGTTAAATGTTGAGTCAGTTTAATGTAACATGAGCACTAGAAAAACAAAAATGTGAGTAGGAGTTTGATTTGAGTCCAACAACTGTACAGAGAAAAAGAGTGGGCCAGTAAACCAGGATGTCTTATAAGTGAGGATTTTAACTTAACAGATATTGATTGGAACTTGTGAATTTGTCACTCACACACTAGTTTTATAGTGTGTGAGTGAGTGTTTAAGTTTTATAGCAAGACTTTTGTGGATTTATTGAATCACTGTTTTTTATAGTAACATGTTAAGTCGTGTTTGTTCCAAAAATAAAGTAAGTATGCAAATTTGAATATGATGAGTACAATGTATGCAGAAAGGACAGACAGGACGTTACTGATGCAAACTCTGTTTGCACCAGTAAAGTTGTTTTTCATTGTAATTACCGTATGTAATTTAATTAAAAGAAAGAAAGAGTTGTTCGCATGAAATCTAAATTGGGGTGCTCTGTAAAGTGAGTCTGTAAAAAATGATGTGAATTAGGTGTGGGCAAATGAGGTCGAAGACTAGAAATAAATCTAGAAAGATTCTGCATTTTGTTTTAAAAGGTTGTTAAGTTCTCGTTCCACTTTAATGAACTCATAATTATGATGATAGATAATGCATTATGGCTGTGATTAATGCAAAAAAAAAAAAAAAGACAACACGGACTGCATCAGCGGGTTCACAGAAGAAGCATCAAAGAAGAGTCCTTGATTTTACATCAAAACATTGATGATGCCGAAGTTTTACAGCAAGTGACGGATGGCTTGGAGGTTATAAAAAATGCCATGGTATCCATGTATTGAGTATTAAGAAGCTCTGCAACTTAGCTGATCTATGGGTCATTTTCACACCCTGGCTGGTTTAGTCGGTCTCAGACGAGGATAGCATGGTTTTTTCTCCCAGAAACTGAAGGTTTTCGTCCTGCAAGCAGCAAATCAACCACAGAACACACACAGTTTACAGACATATTATATACGGCGCAATATGGCCTAAGTTGCGGATACGCCTAAAACCTTACAACAAAAACAACCAAATATCCACCGATCAGCCTGCTGCTCAAAAATTTACAGCTTTAAGATCATTTTTCAACAGAGAAAAATTTATAGAATAACTTTACAAAATGGATGAAACAGGCCGAAATCAAAAATAATGGGAAAAAACGTGGAGCCTGCCGTACCAAGGTATCAAAAATTCACAGAATCATGGTAGCCGCTTGCAGCAATGCAACTGGAACTCATAAATTATCTCTCTTTGTTGTCTTAAAAAGAACTTTTAAAAATATGAATTGTTCATCTCTGCCAATTTATTACCACTCAAAAAAATCAGCATGAATGGACTCTGCATTATTCAAATTGAATGATTTTTTTCGTCAATTTTTACTCTGTAAAGAAATACTTGAAGCAAATAAATTTACCTGAAATGGCTATTCTCTTTCTAGTTAACGCCTCTACACATCTCAGTTATCACGTACTCAGGAAAGTGGACTCAAAGACCAGGTTTTTACCACCGAATGTAGCATCCTTGATACAGCCTATGAATCAAGTAGGGCACTTGGTTATCTAAAGAGATGACATGCCCAAAAGGTTGAGTTAAAGTTATCTTATACAATCGTTAAAAGCCATCCATATAAAAGACGTGTTTACACTATAGCACTAGCATGGAACGAAATTCCAAGTTCAAAATTTACTAAATCTTAGAGAAAACTTTGGCCCGCTATTGAAACGCTAACTGAAATCCTAAACTGCAAAAGTTAACAAATAATATAGTTTATTAACTGATTTCTGGCAGACTGAAGGTCTCCAAGATTTACAGCAAGAGGACATACAACAATGGATTCAACGATGTTTCCTAACAAATCTGTGACAGTTTATTCGAAAATGAAATTATGGACGACACACAAATCATACACACCATGGCGGATATAGATTGATCTAAATATGAAGAAAACTAGATTGGATCAAGTCCATAACTAAAATTTCTGTAGTAGCCAAAAACGCCCTAGATACAGCTTTGCATTATATTAAATAATCGGGTTTTATTTAAAAAAAAAAATAAATAAATAATAATAATAAATAAACCCCTGGGGCTCACATCTGGTGAGTATGGGCTTGGCACACCCAGGGTCCTGAGCTGGATATCATCATTCTTCTCTTTCTTGGTGATTCCTTTCTACTTCTCTCTCTCTCTCTCTCTCTCTCTCTCTCTCTCTCTCTCTCTCTTAGGGTAACTCGGGAATTTTATTTTATTTTTTTTTTTTATGGTGCAGCATAAGCCTCAGGCTTCCTTGCACCGTATGGCTAATAATAATAATAATAATAATAATAATAATAAGGAAATGATGACCAAGAGCCGCCAACACCACCCGAAATCTGCCGTGGAGAGACTGACAATTGCCCGGGAAGAAGGAGGAAGGGGCCTGATAGACCTCATTGAGCAACAGAAGACAGCGATAGTTAACCTGAAGGATTACTTCCAGAAACACACAGCAGTACTCCACCAGGCCATAAGGAAGATAGATAAGCGGTTTACCCTACTCAATCTAAGCGAAGAGCCCCCCACAAACAGGAGGTACAAACGAAGCTAGAAAGATGGGTAGAGAAGACACTCCATGGTAGACACTACAATGATCTCCATCAAGGTCACATAGAGAAAATTGCTTCCAATGCATGGCTCACGAGCTGGACGCTCTTCCCCGAGACAGAAGGATTCATGCTCGCCATCCAAGACCAGGTAATCAATACCAGGAACTATAGAAAATACATCGCCAAGAAGCCCGGAGTGTTCGATGACACATGTCGACGATGCCACCTGGCCTCAGAAACGATCCAACACATCACCGCGGGATGCAAGGTGATCATCCAGACTGAGTACATTCGTAGACACGACCAGGTGGCCAGGATAATACATCAGAAGCTAGCAAGGAAATACCAATTGATTGGAGAAAGTGTACCGTACTATAAGTATGAACCCCAGGCAGTACTAGAGACCCAAACCCACAAGCTGTACTCTGGAACCGCGTCACAATAACGGATAGGACAATCCCGCACGACATACCGGACATAACCCTTGTGGACGAGAAGGAAAAGGCTACCTATCTGATTGACATAGAGTACCCAACACTGGCAACCTGCAGAAAACCCATGGGGAAAAAATCAGGAAGTACACGAACCTAAGACAGGAGATCAAAGAGATGTGGCATATGCAACAAGTAATGACCATCCCGATCATCATGTCAACCACAGGTATGGTGCCAAAGACCCTACATAACAGTCTAGCAGAAATAGGCCTCCCAGCGAACACCTACAAGGAACTTCAGAAAGTCGCAATCCTGGACACCTGTAGGATAGTCAGAGAGTTCCTCGACCAACAGTAACACCAGACATAACAAGAAAAACAACCATCCTGTGTACTTGGTAGCAATACCCGTTACGAGGTGGAATCCCCAATCAGGGAGAAACAATATAAGAGCAATAATAATAATAATAATAATAATAACTACCGGTCTCCACATCGGATAATCAAATAATAGGGCTTCTCTGCAATTGTAATTTGCCCTTTTGCCATCCACTGAACCTAGCTTGTATGTCAATTTGTCAATAAGCCCATCTATTAGTCAATCAGTTATACACACAGTCTTATTTGCTTTTATGATGCCCGGTATAAATTTGACACTGCAGGTCTGAAAACATTGAAGAACGGCACGTGAACGTGTCTAAAGTTAAAATTTGCAGTTGGCAGTAACCAATCAGTAACCAAATCTGAAGCAATTCCGCTAGTTTTAGCGGAATTGCTTCAGATTTGGCGGATTAAAATATGTAATAGCGGATTTTTTAGCGGAAAGAGTATAATTGTAAAACTTTTAAATATGTTTAGCATTTTATATATTTCGGCAGTGTAACATCTAAATTAAGAAATATTTATTTAATAATATAAATATTTCATAATTGAAATGTTTTATTGATATACATCGTAAACAGAGAGATATCTTATTTCACAGTTTTTTTTTTTTTTTTTTTTTTTATAAAGGAAAGAATCGGTTTTATATTATTCCGGGATTACCCTGAGGGGACCCCATCAATTTCAATACGTAGTTACACTCGCGGACAAACGACATGACCGTTGGGTCATAGCTTTAAATTGTTCAATTAAATCGAAAAATGTTGGTACGATACGGATATGGGCTCAAAAGAGTGGAAAATTTTTGTAAAAATTATGTTTTACCTGAAGAAGTGCTTCTCAAAATGGGTACACAAGAAGCATATGATGAGGAGGTATTGAATTTCGACTATAATTAGATATTTATAAAAAATAGATATTTATTTTATATTATATATAATATATTTTTTTAAATCCTCAAACAAATGAAGGCTAAATCCTATTAATGGGTGCCATAAAAAAATAAAAAATATATGCTTAAAAAAGTTAGAAAAAATTTAATAAAAAAAAATTAGGGAAATTCAAAAATTCAATTAACTTTCAAAACATAAAAAAATTTACCTTTCTTATTTATTTATTTCTAAAATAAGATAATTAAATAATTTTTCTTTAGAAAATTTTCTTCTAAATAGAAACTCAAATAGATAACCTTCTAGTAGACTATCCTGTGTTCCAAACTGGTATTTTAATTTTCCTTTGGCATGTAACCAAGTGTTTTCAATATTTTAAGTATGAGCACTTGAATCATCTGGAGAAACAAAATTGTAGCGATGAATGACCTCATCATGGGTATAATTAATGTCTCGGTAGAGATCTTTATATGCAGGCCATCCATCACTGATGATTCTTGTACCTCACAATATTCTCTTTCTTATAATTGATAATAGAGTTGTTTTATCTCTATTTTCTACTGTAACTAAAAAATATCGTTTGATAATTCTTTCGAATGCACCAAAAACCCATTGTGTTCCTATTAGTCGTCATAAATTATAATTCAATTTAAACTTCGATGGGTGTTCCATTTTCTGAAATCATCCCTAGTTAACTATCTTAATCAATTATTGATATCTTGCATATCTCCCTCAGATCTTTGCATTTTTCAATAACAATGTTTTTATTGATATTTAAATCAAGAGCAATGCAATCTTGATTCCAATTTTGGCAACAGAAGTATAGAAATAATAAATTTTGAGATAACGATAATCTACTATCATTAAAAAATGAGTTATGTCTAATACTCTTTGTTTTACAGCAAGGTTTCTAACAACCCCATCTAAACATATCAGTTTTACATTTACTTTATGTAAGCCGGATTTCAAGATTGCAAACTTCAGAAAAAGCTGTGCCGACCGGGCTAGCCAGGTGGGTAAAAAGTGCTTGCCTGCCAACCCAAAGGTCGCGGGTTCGAATCCCGCCTCGGGCTTGGATCAGAGTAAAATGCAAAAAATTTGGGAGGTGCATTATGGCCACAGAAGCTGATGCTCTAAAAAAAAAAGCTGTACTCTGAAAAATGTAATTTTTCGCCAACCCAGTGATCACTGGGTTGGCAAGTGATCACAAGAAATCCAGTGATCATATCACTGCATAAATTCATCAACTCCGTTAAACGGTTCTTGTTATTTTTGACTTGTTACTCAGAATAAACTGCATTTAATATGCAATTTGGAAGTTTTTGTTTGGACATAATATTGAGGTCTTAAAAATTTTTAAGGCACCCATTATTTTTTGTGGCACCATTAATAGGATTTAATCCAAATGAAAATTTCAAAAGTTAGCGGGTTAAGTGTTAAAAATAGCGGATTTTGAGAATTCGGCTAGCGGGAAGTATTATTAAGAGTTGGGAACACTATAACCAATTGCCGTCAACAGAAAGTAGATTCACAGTTTGCAAATTATGCAACGGTACAAGGATCACTTGGCCTTGGACGTGTACACAATGAAAAGGCTTTTAGATTATTATTATTTTTTTTTAAATTTCTATATGAACTGTATTTAAATTTTATCCCTCTACGCACGGCTCTCTTGGGCGGTTGTTGACAAACTTTTGACAAGTCGTCTGACTTATCAATGCCAAGTGATCGCATATAACTTTGGAGTTTTTCACAGTTTGGAAACTTCATCATAAACCAAAATCAAACGACTTCTAGATTCCTACTGGCGGCAGAATTAAATGACGAGTCAGTTTGTATAAATTATATTAATATATTAAATAGTAGAAAATATATATTAACAATCATGAAAAATAGAACAAAAATGGATGTTAATTGTGAGATTCAGTGTTTGTTTTACCAAAATTATATATGAGAGAAAGGAAAAATACTTTAAAAAATCCTGATTAATGCCACATACTCATTTTAAAAAATCCTGATTGCCACATACTCATGCTGATTTGCATCAAATCCATCCACTCCTGGGTGGAGAAATTTCAATGTCAGACAGCACGCGCTATATAGCTACGCGCTACCTGCACACGTATATATTAACTGCTTATATTATTTACTTTTTTCTTTATTTTTTTCACTATTTATTTCTTGTATAACTTAGTTTTACTTATTACTAGCTGATTGTATAACATTATGATCCTTGGGTTTACACACCCAAGTGTGTAAACCCAAGTCGTCACTAATTAGGAGGAATAAAATCGTCACTTTATTCCTCCTCTCTGCTAAAATACAATTGAACTCTAACAAAATACTTTCCGATACGAAAATTATAAACAGTATGTATACTTTTATGTAAAAGCGGTAATGACAAGTCAAAATTGATTATTTAAAAATAAATTTCATATTGTATGATAACTGCCTTGAAATAAATGAAACTATAAATTATAATTTAACTGAAAAACCAAACCAACGTCTCGTCTGCATGTGACCAGTTATTTCAATGACGTCTCCCTCCACCCCTTTTCTTTTTTTCTCGGTCGCGTCCAGTGGCAAGATAATCGTCCTTGTGCTCTTCGTTAATATTATTTATGAGTTCACTGACGTCATCACGGAAACTCCTAATAGTATTTATAAACGCTGGCGGTGGAAAGCAAACTTTTGTCTCTTCGCAGGTAGTTTCGCGATAAGTGTTTTGGAAATGAGTACTCTAGTAGTTGGACTTTTATTTCTCCTGACACATACAACTTGCGGTTGGGACAGAGCGCCTACTGTGTATGACGTCCTGTCTTTGATATATCAGTTATGCTGTAAGTATATTTGTATGGAAGTTTTGAAAAGTGTTGGATTCTGGCCTGTTTACTTAATAAGTTTGTTTTGATACATTTTAAATGTGATTTTATGTTAAATGCATTGTTTTATCCCTCGTAATATTCTACTATTTTTCGGATGCATAGAATGACGTCCCCTCGAAATACCTCCTTAAAAAAAGAACAACAAAAACGATTCTCTCTTTATATATGAAAGGGAAAATGATACAGTGATATTTCTCCTCAAAGAAAAAGTAATCTATTAAATAGAAACGCAATATTCGAAGCTACTATTCGGCCACAATTCGCTTTATATGGCAATCTTTATTGTGTATTACTTTATCTCTATTGTTTATTAATCTTTATCTGCACAAATGTGGAAATAAAATCTCGAAATACCTCCGTAAGAACCCTTCACCCGAGCTTAACTAATTACAGCCCGAGTCTGAAGAATTCTTCGAGTCTGATAGTATTTGAATTCAGACCTCTCCAAATGAATTACAAGTAAAGAATCTACAATATTGTTAGTATTATTAGTCATCTGCAAACAAAATAACCATCTTTTTTTTTTTTTTTTTTTTTTTTTTTGCAACTTTTTAACCGGGTTGGCCAATCGTCCCGATATGACCGGGATTTTCCCGATTTAGAACTTCAAGTCCGGCTTCCCGATAATACCACCATTTGTCCCGATAAGAGAGGAAAATACTTAATTTATTGATTTTACGTATTTTTAATGAATTCTTATTGGAATCTAACTGATGTGTTAAAAATTAATTCTAATAAAAGAAAAGTGAGAATTGAGAAATCTTTATTCCACCAACATTTAATGCTATTTGTGAATTACCAGAAATATTCAACATCAAAAATGTTAACGTAGATTTGCTTTTTGAAGAAATTTTAAGTCTAAACCCCAGGGGCTCACGTCTGGCGAGTATGGGCTTGGCACACCTAGGATCCTGAGCTGGATATCATCATTCTTCTCTTTCTTGGCGATTCCCTTCTACTTTTGACTCTCTCTATCTCTCTCAGGGTAACTCGGGAATTTTTTTTGGCTGGTGCAGCACAAGCCTCAGGCTTCCTTGCACCGTATGACTCTTCTTTATTATTATTATTATTATTATTATTATTATTATTAAGGCATTTTGTTTGTCAACTGAGTAACGAAGAAAAGAAAATACGCGTTGATGAAAAAATGGGTGCAATTTTTCTCAATTTCCGGAGGCAAATAATTTATCTCAAATTGGAAGCTCCATGTTAAGCATTCCACATTCAAATGCTTCACGGAAAGAGAGAAACCGTCTTTTATTAAAAAAAATTGGAAGCCGAACTTATGGTGAAATAAAACTATAACATGTCCTGTTCATAATTTAAAAACTTTTTAAAATCTTTGGAAGGAGAAGAAATTTTAAAACTAATGAAATAATGAGCAAGAGGAAGAATCCCATCAGCATTCAGCTTGCTAAAGCTATTCAAGGCCTTATACACCTCAATCAGATCACCTCGCAGGTGCCTACTCTCCAGGCGCTGCAATTTGCAGAACTTAAGCCTTTAGTGAGGGGTACAAAAGGGTACCCTTGGTAAGGGCACCCTTTTGTACCCCTCACCAATCTTGTTGCCCTTCTTTGTACTCGTTCTAGCAACTCTACATCCTTCCTAAAATTGGGCCTCCAGACCTGTACACAGTACTCTAGGTGTGGCCTGACCATTGCCTTTTATAACGAGATAATCACCTACCTGTCCCTGCTAGCAAAATTCCTATATATCATTGACAAGACTCCATGACCTTCCCTGGCTGCCCGTCTGCACTGCTCAGCGAAATTCATATTCGACTGCACAATTAGCCCCAGGTCTTTTTCACTTTCCACTTCCCTGAGTGTAGCACCACACAGTTGGTAGTTTCCCTTCGGTTATTGCTACCCATATGCAGTACTTTGCTTTTGTCAATGTTAAACTTCAGTTGCCACTTCTCAGCCCATTTTCACAACTTATCTAAATCCATTTGGAGTATCATACTGACGTTAACTGTCGTTAACAACCCTGCAAACCTTTGTATCATCTGCAAACTTGGACATAAACCTAATATGCCTTCATCAATATCATTGATAAATATACAAAACAAAATGGACCCAACACCGAATCCTTGGGAACTCCACTAATAACATTTGTCCACGAAGAGCAGTGTCCATTGATTACCACGCTCTGTCATCTCCCACTCAAACATCCCTTTATCCATTGTAGTAACTTACCCTTAATGACATACCTTTCCAATTTGTACAGCAGTCTTCCATGTGCAACAGTATCAAAAGCTTTCCCGACATCCAAGTATATGATATCAAAATTATTTTTGCATTCAGTTCCTTTGTGAACACATCATAGTATCCAATCAAATTGGTGAGACAAGACCTCCTTTTAACAAACCCATGTTGTGTCTTAACTGTTACTGCAGTCTTGTCTAGATGAGCCTGCAATGCTTTTTTAACCAGTGATTCCATTATTTTCCCAGGAACACAAGTTAAACTAACAGGTCTGTAGTTACTTGTCACCTTTTGAACCCCCTTTGTCAATTGGTGATACATTTGAACATCACCAGTCCATGGGGATGGCCCCTGAGTCCAAGGAAACCCTCATAATTATGACTAAGGGTTTGCATACTTCCTTTGCTGCCTTCTTTAATATAACTGGATGCTCCAAGTGCTTTTTTATGTTTAACTTCAACAATTTCTCCTCCACTTTGCTCTTATTTATTACAAAAACACTTAGTATTAGTAATGACCGCATGGTGCAAGAAAGCCTATGGCTTATGCTGCACCAGCCAAAAAAAAAAAAAAAAAACCCGAATAAAACAATGATAAAAAAACTAATAATTAATAAAAGAAAAGGAAATTAAACCTATCATCCTATGCGTTTCCCTCATCCGAAGGTACTATTCAGATGACCTTTGAATTTCCCAAACTGTCAGCCTCTACTACCCATGTAGGCAACTTATTCCAGTAATTTATAACTTGCTGACAAAAATAAAACTTCCTGAAGTCCAATCTAAACATATCCCCCCATAACTTAATTTATGTCCCCTAGTTCTAGCATCATTTATAATCTTAAATTTCGTCCTCATTCATTTTACTGATGCCTTCAGAGCCTTAAACACCTCAATTAAATCTCCTCTAAGGTATCTAGTTTCCAAACTCTGCAACCCACATATTCGAAGTCTTTCTTCATAAAGATGCCCTTTTTCCGATCTCACCAGGCGAGTTACCCTTCTTTGCACCCTTTCAAGAAGCTCGATGTCTTTCTTTAGGTGCGGTCTCCATACTTGAACACAGTATTCCAAGTGTGGTCTAACAAAAGCCTTATATAATAGGATTATCACGTCCCTATCTCTACTTGCAAAAGTTCGACAGATCATCGATAGGACACCATGGGCCTTCCTTGCAACCGGTTTACAATGCTCAGAGAATTTCATGTCTGACCGTATCGTAACACCCAAGTCCCTTTCCTCCAGTACTGGGTTTAGTTGAACTCCACCAAGTGAATAAGTTATTTTTGGATTACTGTTTCCCAGGTGTAATACCCTACACTTAGCTCTCCCTGTTAGTTTGATAAACTTCTGGCACTCCCCTCATTGAATAACTCCTCATATGTAAATGCAGATGCAAAATATTCATTCAGTTTATCAGCTACCCGAGCACGATCATCAATAGAAAACCCATCTATGTTAAGTGGTTCAATCTGATTCATCCCCTTCCTTCTAGAGTTTACATAGTATTCCAAGTGTGGATAGATCAGGTCCGCTCCAGGTGCTTTTTTATGTTTAACTTCAACAATTTCTCCTCCGCTTTTCTCTCATTTATTAAAAATCACTTAGTATTAAGTGATTTTGTAATAAATGACCTTTACTAATGACCGCATAAGTAAAGAAATCCTTGCTGTTTTTCTTAGCATCCTTTGCCAAAGATTTCTCGTAATGTGCCTTCGCCTACCTAACCTCCTTTGTGACTTGATTACAGATTAGTTTATAACTGCCATAGGCTTCTGTGTCACCTGATACTTTATATGTATCCCATGCATTTTTATTCTCTGGCACAAGCCTCATCTGACATCCATTTACGCCTAAACCTTGAACAGTATTTCTTAGTTAGAATGAAAAGCCTAGTAGCCTCCAAAATTAAGTCCCTGAAGGCTTCCCATTTAGAATTCAACGTTAGTAACATCATCAGTTGATCCCACCGTACGGAATTTAAAAACTGTCTGAGATCCCTGTGGTGGCCTTCTACGAAAGCAATAGCCCTTCCCTTTAGACTTGATGGTAATTATATCTTTAAGTAATTCCCACAGCAGTACATTGTGATCACTGTCACCCAGTGGTTCCTTTATCTGCAAATTCTTAATGCATGAATAATCACTGCTGATAATCAGATCAAGAGTATTAGTCCCTCTGGTTGCCTCTCGAACTTGTTGATGTAGAAAACAGTCATCCAATAATCCCCAAAAGTCTTGCTAGTGTGCAAGTGACCAACCCACAAGTTCCAGTCGACATCTGGATAGTTAAAATCCCCCATTATAACACATTCCGATTTACTGGCCCGCTCTATTTCTCTGCACAATTGTTCATTATACTCACCAGATTCATTAGGCCTATAACACACACCTTCTCTCATTTTTTCTTTCCCAGTGCTTATGTCACACCGAACAGACTCAACATTGCATTGTCCACCAACATCAATTGAATGCACTTCCTCAATTTTATGTGTTTCTTATCTAACAGCATAACCCCTCCTCCCTTCCTGTCTTGCTTATCCTTTCTGTACCCATTGTACTCCCCAAATTCCAATTCTGCATTGCTTATGACTGTGTGACATCACATCTCTGATATCCCAACAATATCTGCCTTTGATGTCTTGATTAGCACTTCAAGCTCATCAAATTTCTTAACTATACTCCTTGCATTGGTGTACATGCAAGTATACATACATCTGTTTCTATTCTTAGTTACCCTAACACAGCGCAAGTATTTATTTGTTCCACTATATAACTTCCAGCAGTCCTGAAAATCTCTGTTACCTTGCTTTCCAGTCTGCTGCTCATTCTAATAGAAGCAGTGCAAGAGTCACTTTTGCCTCTGCTTGCAGGCACTGTTAATGTTTTAGTCTGTGTTTCCTCCCCAAGCTAGCAGTTTTCCGCCTCACCTAACTCTGCCTCGATAGCATCAGCAAATATTCTTGCACCCTTTCTATTTAAATTTACCCTAGTAGAAGCATCTCTGCTGTCATCATCTATCCCTGTAGAAGCATCTCTGCTGTCATCAAGCACAGACCAGGCTGAAGAAAATTCTACTCCTTGAGCCTAGCACAATCTCCCCAAGGCTGAATTGATCGACAAGGCTGTCATCATATACTTCCTCCTATCGTGTCTGGGTAGAATTGCTGACACTTTCACTTTCAACCCTAACTCGTGACTTTTTTTCAACATTGACTTGTATTTGTTGAGTAAATCTGCAGATCTCTTACTCTTAATGTCATTAGTTCCAACGTGTACAACAATATCACCTTTTGTGCCCTTAAAAGTTTATCTGCTCTAAAACGTCATCAACTTTTTCCTCCTGCAGACACCCTGGTCCTGTTCCACCTATCCTTCTTGCATAGTATATTCTCCGCCTCCCTGACAATAGAGTCACGAACAATAACTACTTCCTTTGGGACCAGCGCATTCTGCCTTGGAGATTGCCTCTGTGTCTTCTGATGCACAGGAGTGAGCTCTGCCGTTGAGCTCGAGTTTTATAAGGATGTCCTGTTTAACATATTCCATAGTACTTTCTTACTTAGAACACTTGAGGCTTTCAGTGGATTGAGTAATATGAATGATGATGACATCCTTACTCTCGCTCAAACAACACACATATGGGAGCATTAAATTGAAGGATGGTTGCAGGACAGTGGAAATTTGCTTTCGGGCAGAGAATAGTTGATCGTTGAAACAAACTTCCATCTGGTGTTGTAGAAATAGGTATTTTGAATGAATTTATTCATTAAATAAATGAATTGATTAAATATTTGAATAAATTTGGACATCAGCCACAGGAGCCGTACACCCTACCTCCTCGTGTGGGCTGGACAGATTGTGGGCTAGAAGCTGATCGGGTCTACCAACCCTGATCAGCTTCTAGATAACGAAAGAAAAAGAAGGTAGATTCTGTTACTCTTGTCACGAAACTATATACAAAGGCTCCAGACTGGCTTTGCCCAAGACGGAACTCCACCTTCCTCCTCACAGGACATGGACCTTTTAAAGATAAGCTCCACAGTATGGGTATTATTGAGGAACGTCACTGCCCCTGTTGCGAGATAGAAACCTGGAAGCACGTTATCCATGAGTGCAAATTATATGAAGACTTAAGAGGAGAACTCATCACGAGAATAAGATACACTCCCACAAACCAAGAATACCGCCTACTTTGACTCCAAGGAGGAATTTGCTGCCCTCAGCAATTTTGCGCAGGCATTATTCAGCAGACGAAAAACAATGATAGCAATTTATCAAGGAACGCACTAAGAGACAAACATCAAATGTGGTGTTGCGACACCTGGACAGGACTGTTGAAACGGATGATCCCCTAATGATAGCAATCCAAAAAGGAATATGCCAAACAGACAAACCTGAGATGAGAGGACATGACACCCAAATAAGACTGGTAAGACTAATGATTCCCCATTGAATGTAATCCATCAAGGAATGCACTAAAGAGGCAAAAACCAGATGTGAAGACATGCCACTCGGGCATTACATTAAAGATCACGGATTCCCCAAAGACAGGAAATCAACTAGGAATGCATTAGAGAGGCACATCAGATCTGACGAATAGCCATATGACGAACTGGGCTGGATACCCTTGTCTCAGCCTGTTTTCTTTCCCCCTCCCTGCAGGGGATGACGTCACTGCTGTCTCATCCCCCTCTCCTGCCACCTCACTCTTCCCTCTGGCAGAGCATTGCATGCTCTGCTGCCCTCTGGATGCCATCTTCCCTGTTGGCCTCCTCCTACTTCCTACCCCCCAGTCTTCTGCCTCCCCACCCACTACTTTCGCCTTACAGAGTCAATTTCTTTCCCCACAGGCCCAAATTTAAATACACCAAAATTATTGCCCGACGTATTCGGTCTTTAGAACAAGTTTTTAGCGAATAACCCTATACACTGCTAAAATCAACAACCGCATTTTGAAAAATCACCTTTTTTTTTTTCAAATCAGGTCCTAGCCACTGAAATCTCAGGGAAGTAGGTGGCATGACCACCCAGAGTACTTTACAAAATATTGTAACACCCTGCCGGCCTCCCCGTTGGCGAAGTATGGTAATGTTGGGGCTCGGCAGCTAACAGGCCGGAAGAACAAGGGGTACAACATATTACATCCCGCACACTTTTCAAATCCCTGGCTTTTCCGATACAACGAACACAGGCGGAGATGGGAGAAACTCCAGGTGCCACTAGAACCCAAACATATCTCATACCTCTTGCATCCTGGACCACTGTAGTCGAGTCAAGTTGCTGGTGGTGGGCTGGATATTCCAGTGTGTGTGATTCCCTTGGGTCATTAGAATCTTTATGGGACTTCGTCCAGGGACGAAGTCCCATAAAGATTCTATCACTCCCATAGCGCAAGAATAAAGCTCCATTATGCAGTTGCTAACATCATTGCCAATCGTTTATCAGAGAAAATATGGAGCATTTTAAAGGAACCACTTGTAATACACTGACACAAGAGCTGGACTGGAAGTGAAAGCAAATCAAGCTCTCGGCTGGCTACAGAATTGGGCCTCACTATACCAACGATCCATCTAGGGTGAAAAAACTAAGTCCATCCTGTTGAAAGGGTAACTTCAAATCCGCAGATCTCTAGTCATCAAGATAAACAACGTACCAATCCGATTATATACTGAAATTAAATACCTAGGCCTCCACATAGATGCAAGCTTCACCTTTCATCGTCACCTGAAATACCTTGCCGTTAAAATAAGAAAATAAGCAGCCATGATAAGATGAATAAGCCGGATTGACTGAGGTCTGAAGCACAAGACCCTCTCTCTAATTTACAAAGCGATATTCATACCGATTGTCTGCTATGGAGCCTCCATATGGTGCACTGGAGCGGAACAGGCATAAACTCGATCCAATTCAGCGATTTATGCTTCTATCTGTGAGAAAGGCAATGAGCAACGCTATGAGAAAGGCATTCCTACCTGACTACTGGATCTCACAAATGACCACAACCAAGAAAAAAGGCGTATTACCAGCCACCTACAGCGTCTATAGCAGGAGTCCTGGAATGCAACAAATAAACGGAAAATAACTAAGAAGTTCTTCCCCACAATCGCTCTTACCTATCCCAAGCCTCCTTGGTATTCACTTGAACTGCAGGCAACCTCTCTGCTTACTAGGCACGGTCCATTCCAGCAAAAGTTAACAGCACTCCGGCAGGAGCGGATTAAGGTCGGTTGAGGCCCCGGGCGCAGAAGAAAATATTGGGCCCCTTAAAAAAAAAAGAGAGAGACAGGGAAAATAAAAATACATATTAACCATTTTTTTTTTAAATAAATAAAAAATATGATGTACTATTAATGTTTTATTTCCAATAAAATTTGAATATAATTAATAATAGCATAATAATAATCACAAAGTTTTGAACTAATATGTTCCACTAATTTGTTGGGGTTTTGTGTGGGCCCTTCAGAAGTCGGGGGCCCAGGGCGCGCGCCCGGTGCGCCCGCCGTTAAATCCGCCTCTGCGCACTCGGTATCCAGAACAACCCTTACTGCCACTCTGGAGATGAGGGGTCCTGGGCCCACATCATGTACGAGTGCCCCGTACATGACATATGATGATCACCGCCTACGACTCTTCACCGAGATACAATCCAACCCCGCCATCAGGAACATATCCTTATAAATGGTGCAGCGTCTTATACAGCCTTCACACGATTTGCACAGGCAGTTCTTACCAACAGAATGATTTTTCACACCCATCACAGGCCTGACTGGAACGTTCCATTACCATTACAAACTCTAATAGGGATAGAATAAATGCTAGCACCCACAAAGTGCAGGAAATTATAGCAACCAAGCTATCCTGCAAACCCCACTCTGGGGTAGGATTATGTTGGCACCTTCTTATGGGTGTGGGATCTACACTGCTGGCACTTTGCTGAGTGTGGGATAATTTTTATTTTTTTAAATTATATTAGGGTCCCCCGTAAATGATTACATCTACCCATATATTTATTTGTCTGTAAATTGCGTGTGTTCTCTGGTCGATTTGTCTGTTTGCTGGGGGCAACTTTGCTATCTATGCCTGAGATCGACTAACTCAGCCGTGGAGTGAAAAAAACCCACTAAAGTTCCTCCCATCATCGACTGGATTCGAACCCAGGCCTTTTCCACCCGGTGTGGGAGGACGGTGACAATACCACTATGTTACCGCTCAGACTAAAATTACACCATCAAAAAAAAATCCGATTATTATTTTAGGGTTGCCCGTAATTAAATACGTTAACCCGTATTTGTGTCTGTAAATTGGGTATGTTCTATGGTTGATTTGCCTGTTTTGCTGGACGAAAAAACCCCAGTTACTGGGGAGAAAAACCTTGCTATCTATGACTGAGACCAACTAACTCAGCCACGGAGTGAAAAAAGCCCATTAAAGTTCCTCGCGTCATCGACGGGATTCGAACACAGGATTTTTCCACCCGGTGTGAGGAGGACGGTGACGATACCACTGTGCTACCGCGCAGACAAAATTACACCATCAGTCAAACGTTAGGTCTGTTGTTTTCGATGGCACGGTGCAGATCGAGTTTGAGAAATCGTACGCAATTCTGTGAATTATCTCTTTCGCCTCTAAACTCGAAATGGGACAGTAGCAGTCCCTACGAATTGGATGGGAAAACATTATCAAAACATTCCCAGTGTTTTCGAAAGTCTTCAATTTCTTCGAAGGTTAGATGTGCATGTTAAGTATCAAAGCAACTAATACTATGAGGCTTCGGTGTATTGCGCCTGTCATTGCGTGACAGGCACACTGAAAGAAAAAAACTGTACAACCCTCGCCTGTGACTAACTCGGATACATCGTGAAAAGCCCGTGAAAATTCCTCACACCATTAACGTATTCAGCTCAGGCCTTTTCCATCCGGTTTGGGAAGACTGTGATTATAGCCCCTACGCTTCCCGCTAGGGTTCTTCGGGATGTTTCCACTGAATCTGCGTTTCTTGATCTTTGGTTCAAAGTGCCTGCACCTTATCTCATGCAGAGCGGCATACTGAGACCTATAATTTCTGCAGGCACAGCCCAGTTAGCAAACGTTTCTGTTTATCACTGAGCCATTTTGGAACTCGCTTTGCGCAGACTTTCCTTTACTGCACTCTGTCACAAATAATGGTGTAGAATGACAACTAATATTCAGCTACATTAGTTACACCGATCTGCCCAGGTAACATCAGATACACCGATCTGCCCAAACAGACCTGCTTGGTGTAGATTCGACTTGGTTTACACAGATGTTCCTGGTAATGGTATTCTTATTCGATTCCTACCTAAGAACTACTTTTGAATCTATCAGATATTCGTTGGTGGCCGATGCTTATATCGAATGTGTTGTTCCAGATGGTCCCACAGATTTTCCTGGAATTCATGCCAGCTGTGCAGGATACTAAAATAAAAAAAGTTAATTTCGGTTTACCCAAATCGAGGCTCATGCATCCAATGTATTATGTCGGTAAGTTGCGTATGTCCAGTGGTCAGTTTGCCTGGGTGATGAGGTAAAAAAAAAAATTCAGAAGCCATCTTGGCCATGATGTGTAAAAGATTGCTTCCTCACTTCATTGACGAGAGAGAGAGAGAGAGAGACCCAGGACCCAAGCCCTTTTCACATTGAATGGAAGTACGAGTGGTACTTGCTCGGTTACGAGACCGATTACTCGTGCCTGCCCCCTCAAGGATCCGTACTTGGTCCAATATGTTGGAACGGGGTCCTTGATGGGTGACTAGCGTCTGATCATAGCGATGTCCGTAAGATTGCCTACGCAGATGACCTGGCCCTTTTGATTATGGGAACCTCAAGATTAGAGCTAGAGCAAAAATCAAATAACATCTTGGATGACCTTATCTCATGGTGCAATGTGCACAAACTAGTTATTTCCGTTCCCAAAACGAAACAGCTTCTTAAGGGCAACTTAAATCTAAACAGACCGCCTGTTGTTAAACTTAATAATCAAAGTATCAAACTAGAAAGAACATCCAAATATTTTGGAGTAATGTTCGATCATAAACTCTTTCATTCAACATGTAAAGTAGGCTTTAACAGGGAAAATGCTTAAAATTAGTAAAAATGTTTGGAGTATAAAATCTATACTATAAGTTTATTTTTGCCTATCATGTGCTATGCAGCAGGTGCATAGGGCTTTAAGGTGGTTAATAGCATGTTGAAAAAATATCTTATCCAATCTCAGCGTTTTTTCCTTCTTGCCACCTCCAGAGCATATAGAACTGTTTCTACTATTGCTCTGAATGGCCGAATACCTATTTACTATGAAATAATATCACCGAAGAAGCGATTCCCAGCAAATATTGGTAACTATACATTGAACATGGATTTATCTGAAAAGGAGGATGTTGCTAGATTAAGATCTGAGTTTATGAGAAACTGGCAATTGGAATGGAATGCTGCTCTTTTGGGCAGGGTTGCATGTAGTTTTATTGCTAATGTCTTTGAATACAGTAAGCAGTTAAAATGGTTTTGTCCTGGCTTAAATGTCACATTTATGATAGGTCATGGAAGTATAAACTCCAGATTAAATGCACTTGGACTGTCCGCATCGCCTCTCTGCCCTTGTGGAGTTGTTGGGACGGTCGATCATTTAATCCTAGAATGTAACCACTATTTAGATGGTAAAAATCAGCTTCAGATTTTGGCAAATTTATATAGTCCGCTGATTTTCCACGGTTGGTGGAAACAAGGGAGAATTTCTTGTATTTCTCTGATTTTGCTGATAGTGTGTTTAGGAGACGAAATGCATTGTAAATATTAATTTGATCTTTGATGTAATACATTTTCCTTAATGAGGTGTTACATCAAAGAATTTATAAGGTTTTCTTGGCTCTGAGTTTCACTGAGTCTTTTATTGTAAGTTGTTCGTAAGAACCTGTTGTTGAAAATTAAATCTTGTGTTTATGAGAGGTTAATGGCTACGTCTTTCAGGAAAATAAGTCCTGTTAATGAAATTCAATACATTATGTGTGTCGAATTTTAATGACTATGTACAAGACCAAAGGTATTAACTTTCAAGAAACTTCGTTCTAGATTCCAGAAGATAGTGTCGAAAACGCTAATATTTTCTTGTCGTTGGCATTTATTGTGAATATTTTTCTTTTGAAGACATCGCTGTTAATGTTACTTCCTGCCTATAGGCTGTAGACTTATATATAATTTTCATTGATACTGTTTTGTTGCTAGCTTTGCAGCTCTATTCAAATATGTCTAAAGTATCTTTAGGTTTTTTTTTTTTTTTATGTGAACCCCAAACACGAGAGGTATTAGAACCTATAGTACTTAGTACTGTGCTTGGGTTGGAGGTTAAGAAGACGAAAGAAGATATTTGTTGGCATTGGACTTGAACTTCTGTACACTGTAATTTTCAGGAAATACGTATGAAGGAAGGTTGTTCCAGAAAACGGCAGTTGAATGAATAAATGAGGAAGATGAAAAGTTGGTTCTGTGGGTTTGAAGTTGGACAGTAAATGGATGTTGGCTGGTGGCGGCGGCACGTGTTCGGACTGTTTTGAAAGAGAGAGCCGGAATTATAGAAGCCAATTCAGAAGAACAGTGCCCATGGAAGTATCTGTAGAAGAGGCATGCAGCAGAAACAGTACGTCTATGAGAAAGCGAGTGGAGAGACTGTTAGAGATGAATCATTAATTAACCTAACTGCCCTCTTCTGAATGGAATCAAGAAGCCTGAGAGGTTTTGGGGGCACCACCCCAGATGTGGGAACAATATTCCATGGCAGGGCGAATTCGCGATTTATACAGAGGGAGCAGCTGTTTGGAAGAAAAGTAACGCCGAGAGCGAAAGAGAAAACCAAGTTTTTTAGATGCAGAGGAAGCAATATTTGTAATATGCTTGTGCCAAGAGAGATTAGAAGTCAGAGTAATCCCCAAAAGAGATATATCATTTTGCCTAGAAATCGGAGTGTCACTAAACATAAGCATAGGAGCAAAAGAATCCTTTTTGCGAGATATAAGACAAGACTGAGTTTTAGAAGGGTTGAAATCAACTAAGTTGTCTTTGCCCCACTGCAGAATTACCTGAAGATCCGCATTTAAGGAATTGGTAGCAGATTTTCGAGAAGTTGAAGCTGATTGAGCAGGACAAGGTTTCTCAAAATGGAAAGTGGAATGCAATGTGCTATCATCGGCAAAACTATGGAGAGGATTTCCAGTCAATGGAAGAAGGTCATTAATATACAAGAGGAAAAGAGTGGGGGAAAGAACTGAACCTTGGGGGACACCGGCATTAGTGGAGAAGTTAGAAGACAGAGAGCCATCTACCATCACCCTCAGTGAGCGATCAGAGAGAAACCTGGATAACCAATTACTAAAAACAGTTGGAAAACCATAAGATGGAAGCTTGTTTAGAAGACCTTTATGCCAAACACGATCGAAAGCCTTTGAGATGTCAAGAGCAACTACTTGTGTTTCACCGAACCTTTCCATTGAATTAGTCCATAAATGGGTAACATAAGCCAGAATATAACCAGTGAATCGACACTGACGGAATCCATACTGGCGATCGTTGATCAAACGGAGTTTAAATGTAATAGAATATAGTTTACTATACACTATTTCTTTTTACTATTGTATACTTTTCTCTTCTATTTCAGGGGATGTCTATTCTTCTTCCCCTTATCTTATATTTAACTTTTCCTTCCCTTTCCTTTCAATCCCCCATACTTCTCATTCTTATCTCCACTTCCTTTCCCTAAACACCTTGTGGCTCCCAGGCTTGACTGATAGCCCCAGTAAGTGTCTTTGGTAATAAAGTTGTCCCTGGTCCGCCTCCTCGTGGACAAGGTTGGGAGTCAGGAGATCAGGTGTCCCCTGCCCCCTAGCTGCGAAGTCGCCAGGTGCCGGCACTCAACATAACACCATACATAACACACCTACGTACACAAACACTTTCCGGCCTTGACGTTTTGCCTTTTTAGATGCTACAGCGGTATATAGGGGAAACCCCTGGGGATCGCAATTAAAACAAACACACCTTGAGTGGAAGTACGGTCTGCACGGTAGCACAGTGGTATCGTCACCGTCCTCCCCACACCGTGTGGAAAGGCTCGGGTTCGAATCCCGTCGATGACGCGAGGAACTTTAATGGGCTTTATTTACTCCGTGGCTGAGTTTGTCGATCTCAGGCGCAGATAGCAAGGTTTTTGTTTCCCCCAGAAACTGGTTTTTTGTCCAGCAAAACAGGCAAATCGACCAGAGAACCCACTGGTAAGTTACAGATTTATGTAAGAAATTATGGGTGACCTTAACACAATAATTTGAATTTGAGTGGAAGTACGGTTATTATAACCGCCTTCTACCTCCAAGGGCATCGTTACAGCAAATGCGGCATATCATTGTAGTGCTTTACATACTTTCGCCCTCAGTTCGCTATGACACTATCGTCATAGCTAAGAGATCATTGGATCAGTCTGACGTCGTCCAGGTACGACGTCGGTATTGTGAGTGAACCTGATGTACAAGAATTTTAATGAACAGATCCACAAAAACAGTTTCCATATGAGAACACCACCACTACCAATTTGCACCGACGGCAGGATACATTCAGGATCCATTGTTTGCTGCAAATTCCTCCACACCCGCATGCATTAACAAGTGCTAAACAATATGAATTGGAATCCATCTGGCCGTATTCCGTTGTTTCTGGTGATCCGTCGCGCATTATTTCCGCCATTCCAAACCCTGTTGAAAATGGACTTGCCTATTCTGCTCGCACATAAGACGCTCAATGGTTTTCATACAGCTACACACAACAATTAGTTTTTCAGGAAAAGTAGTGCCTATTGAATGCAGCGTGAGGACATTATCAATAGCGGAGAGATATTGAAGATATTAGCCACTGCTCTTCTTGAATTGTTATTATGGAACTCTCTAACGTTCAGTACTGGGCTTAGTGTTGTTTTCTATATTCATTAATAATATGCTTTAATCAATATCTTTAATAAATATACAGTAGGAAACAATAAAAGTTGACAGGATGGCTAATCACGGTATGCTACTTCAACAAAGTTTAGAAAAATTAAGAAATGGGCTCAGAGGTGGCAATTGAAGTTTAACGTTGACAAATGCAAGGTACTGCATTGGGTAGTATGGCATACCAACTGTGTGGTACCACAGAGAAGAGTAGATAATGAAAATGACATGCTGTCAGACATGAAGCTCAGAGCAGCTCAGAGTAGCTCAGAGTTTTGCAGTACCTGTGTGCCGTACTCAAGATGTAGCCTAATAATTACATTATACAATGGAATAATCACTCCTGATTACTGCTGGCAAAATTCCTGTATATATCATACAGATCTGGTAGCTTCAAATTAGGAAGGATGTGGATATGGTGCACAGAAGAGCAACGAGTTTAGTGAAAAGAACAAAAGGATGCTCTTAGTAGTAAATGTTTGATTATCTGCGTGGGTAGCACAGTGGTATCGTCACCATCCTTCCTACACGGGGTGGAAAAGGCCCGGGTTCGAATCCCGTCGATGACGCGGGGAACTTTAATGGGCTTTTTTCACTCCGTGGCTGAGTTAGTCGGTCTTAGGCGTAGGCAGCAAGGTCCCCCCCCCTCCAGAAACTAGGGTTTTTCTTCCAGCAAGACAGTCAAATCGACCATAGAACACACGCAATTAACAGACACACAACACTGCAGATGAATTTAATTATTCGGGTGGCCTAAAAATAAGTTTTTTTGAGATGTTTGATTGAGGTGTTTAAGGTTTTGAATGATTTGAGTAAGCTCAAGAGGAAGAATGCCATCATTGTTGATGGAATTCTTCCTCTTGCCCAGAACACACACACACACCCACACGAGTGGGCATAAATTATTCAAACTGAGGAATGATGGTTGCAGAATAGTTTTTTAGATTTTTTCGTTGCTCAAAAATTTACCCTCAGCTAGCGGGTAATTTTTTTTTTGGAACAGACTTTCATTTAGTGTCGTGGGAGTGGATATAGTCTGAATAAATTTAAGGAAGAATTAGACAATGTATTAGATGGGATGGACAGGCGATGCCTTTTTTTTTTTTTTGCTGATTCTGTTATAGGCTTTCTTTTTTCATAATTTTCCACTAGTGATACTAATTATCATGAACTGCTTACGTATTTTGCCTGGTGAAAATTGATTCCTACCCTCTAATGTTGAAGACGGTGAAAACTGATTCCTGCCCTCCAAAAAAAGTCTTTGTTTTCCTTCCACCACATAGCAGTGAAAGGAAGCGAAAGGTTTTTGCTGCACCAAAAGGCTTTGATTTATTTTTATTATTTTTTTTTATGATTATCTACTGACTTTTGTTCGTAGATGGCGAGTCAGACATCTTCGATCTCAGTTTTGGAGTAGCTTTTAGTCGAATATCTTTGCTGAATGAAGGTCTAGTCCAGTGTTTCTCAACCTGTGTGCCGCGGAAAATGCAAATTAATAAAAAATTAATAAAGTGTTATTATAAAAATTAATTCAAGCAAAAAATTCGTTTATTTACGCTGCGCCGATCCGAGCGCCTTCCGGCGGTCAATGTGACGTCATGTTTTTATTCCTATTACTCGATCTGTTCACCTGCTGCACAAATAACAAGTGTGTTTTTAAATATACTCAACAGAAATAACTTCCCGTTTGTGAATATATGAGTACTGTATAGTAGTGATTGTAGAATGCCACGAAATTTTAGCGTCTTTAAAAGTGTACCTCAGGACCGAAAAGGTTGAGAAACGCTGTCTAGTGAGTCTACGTTAATTTTTAATCCAAGGTCAACTCTTTATCTGTACTGATGCTCCCACTGCACAGGCACCTGTGGTCACCCTTCTTGTAAAGTCTACTTGTATTGCCTAGTTTTTAAGGATTCCACCAAAGTATTGCAGCATTTCTTATGTCTATAACGCCACACGTCGAAATGAGGGAGGTTTTTCATTTGTGTGCGACTGGAAGTCTCCTGATATATGAATTTCAGTTTCTCTGATAAATTAGTAGGGCATCATATTTCCTGCTTTCACAGGTAATTGAATTATTGAGCTAAATTTTCAAATATTTTGCCTGCTGTCTTCAGTGTACAATCCCTTAGGGCCTACTTTCCATAAATTTTAATATCTTCTCTCTCTCCTCATTTCTACTTGAAAGACTCCGTTGGGGGAAATTCATGGAGATAGACACTGTGTGCATTCGAATCGATGCTTTCTTTTTTTAAATCAGTTTATATTAAATTTCTACGACAGTTGAATTGTGACACAAGAAACCAAGGAGGAAATTGTAGAGTTAGTTAGCATTTGATAATTTAAAGGGCGTAAAAAAATAAAAATGTGATGTCTACAAAATGCACTTCATTCACTGTCTAATCACGATTTTTTATTTAGTTTGTTTTTTCGACGTTAGTAATTATGACTTCAGATACAAAGTAACTCTTTCTATTCGAAAGAACTCAACGGTTAAAACAAAGATCAATTAAGAAGTCGGTTCTAGCATTTTCTTGTCATTAATTCCACAGATTCACGGTGGATTTGGATTTCAACGTCAAATCTCATTAATTACTTTCCTGATTTAGTTAAGTTTATTTCAAATTTTTATGTACCTACTCTGATGTGTTTTTTATAATAGAAAATTAGAATAATTCTATAACAAGCGTGCTTTGTTTAAGATTTTGATATACTTTATCAAAAATTGTGACGGTCGAACTGGAGAACTTATTTATTAAAGTAGTTCGTATGGTATTTAAAAGTTGGCAGTCCCTGGGCTCCAGTTTGATAAAAGAAGCAATGGGAAATGAGTAGTGGTGATTTCAGGCTCAAACGATTTGCAATTACGTTTTCCTGCAGTTGGTTAACTATTCAAGTTTGATTGAGTGGTGTGTTTAGCTAATGTCAAGGTTTTGGCGTGGTGAATTCATTGGTATCTACTACAGAGGCGACTCACTCCACATAATTAAGAAGGGCATTTTTGGCAAACTTTTTGTCATACTGCTAGGAAATGTATATGGGAATATATCCACTGGCGAATTACAATTGCTAATACGTTAAAAGATCCAATTATTACTAATAAATAAAAATAATAACTGAACAGATTCTTCCTACCAGCAACGCTATCGCTGCTAAATAGGATTCAATCAGATCCTGATCTGTCTGATGTAACAGCTCTTACTAGAGAAGTTGAATTTAAATGATTTCCCCATTCTAGGTGTTACTAATTTCTAAAATTTTGGTTGTAAATTGTTCAAACTATCGATCTGCTTTAAGTCAAATTCCAATTAATATCAAATTAATACAGAACATAGTTTGAACTCCTCTGGCTATCTCGGGACTGTATTGGTGTGTAATTTTAATTTTTTTTTTCTTCTTTTTAACCTGTAATCTAGCCGACTTTTCAATTGAGGAAGAACTGATTATAAGCAGTGAAAAAAGCAAAAATGAATTCTCCCCTACAGTGCGATTAACACGTTCACGTTAAAAATCTAGGCATATTAATAAAAGTAACATTTCTTACTCCTATCTCCCCCCCCCCCCAAATAGGTTGTTATGGCACAGCCTTTGACCAATAGAAAAAACGGATAACTAGAACATAAAATATAAAGCAAGTAGCCAAAGCGGTTTTCAGAGAAAGTGAAGAGGATGCAATTTGGATTTGGTGAAATGACTGTGGCTTTTTGCATCTTTACACAAACAAGCCTTAATCAGTTGCATAACAATAATTGAGTAGAAGTACTTTGTAGCTCGTAGTTATTTTCATTTAAATCTGGATTCCCTTTTATTTAACTCCCTGAAAAACGCAGGCTGCATTTCTACCCAAGCTCTGTTTTAAGCTAGAGTCAATGAGACATGCGGAGTAGCTGTATCATTTTTGTGCAATACTTGACCAATTTTTCGAACCCATTTTCTACCAAGTGCATCCGTACTGATCAATTTTTATAATTCCGTGCTAGTGCAAATAGTCTCCCTTCTGACCTTCACACTGGTTGCGGCATATTCGGAGTAGGAAGTATATCAGGGAATGCGATTATGAAGGCGCTTGATTAGGAAGCGTCTCTTTATTAGGAAATGACATGGTCTGGTCGATTTTCAGTCTGAGGTTGTTGCTTTTCCCAGTCACTGTGCCATCTGCTAAAAACTAAGTACAAATTAAGCAATGGTAATTGACTATACATGTAAGCTAAGCATGCCTTAAAATCTTACGCCACTTGAACATGATGAAGTACATCTTGGTCTGGTCGATTTTCAGTCTGAGGTTGTTGCTTTTCCCAGTCACTGTGCCATCTGCTAAAAACTAAGTACAAATTAAGCAATGGTAATTGACTATACATGTAAGCTAAGCATGCCTTAAAATCTTACGCCACTTGAACATGATGAAGTACATCTGCTGTCATATTGCCTACCATACGAAGCTCTGTTTGGGCATACTTTTTGAGCTTCGGAAATAAATTTAAAATTAATTATAGTGACTGATTTTCTAATAGAGCAAGCTGGCGTTTTTCAATCTTATTTTACTTCGTATGAAAAATGATTTCGTTCTCATACAATATTTCAAGTTCATTTTCGGTAGAATCTTAAACTCTACAACTCGATGTGGACACAGGTTGGAGAATAATATTCAGCAA
Organism: Mastigoproctus giganteus; assembly: GCF_048544385.1. Classification (NCBI taxonomy): domain Eukaryota; kingdom Metazoa; phylum Arthropoda; class Arachnida; order Uropygi; family Thelyphonidae; genus Mastigoproctus; species Mastigoproctus giganteus. Next base: position 119,201,033 of record NC_143583.1, on the reverse strand, counting down.
TCCACGATACCACATTGATTAGCAAGCCCCCCGCTTGAGAAAGAGGAAAGAAATATAAATATTTTTGTTGAATCGGACCAACAACTCTGCTATAGTTTTTCGTACAACCAACAAAGTTCTTTTTGCCTTGAGAGGCAAATCAACCATTTATGAGGTCGATTTGCCCAAGAGGCGCATACCATTAGCTACTTCAGAATTTATTCAATACAACCAAACTCTAATCACTGAATTTAAAATTAAAGAGAGAAAATAAAACGTTTTTAAAAAAAAACATAAATACAGTAGTTGCATTTTATTTTCGACAATCTCTCCCTAACTTTATTTGAAACATTGCCCTGACTTAAAAAAAAAAAAAAAGCGATTAGTTGTCATACGTGTATTGAATAAGGCCTCCATCTCTCCTGTTCCCCATAATATCGTTCTCGATTGCTAAATCAACTTTACATGCTGTTATTAGCAGGCTTAAAAGATTTAGCCAAAGCTTCTTTTCTTATTTTCAGGAATTTTAGTAAACATTTTATTCTAGGAAATAAGAGAAAAAAAAGTTTCTTTATTAGTTTTGTTTTTATTTATTCTGAATTCATCTTCATGATTAAGATCAATAAATATAAGGGCAGAAAAACAAGCAGAAGCAATATCACGTTGCAGAACTGGAATTATTTATAATTCAGCCTTGGAATCTTTTTAAAAAGCTAGTTTCCAAGGTAAAAACATGGCAGATTGCGCAATTTTAGTAAAAAAAAAAAAACTCATATATATATATTTTTTATTTTATTTTTTTTTTTTTTTGTCTTGGTTGATCCGATCTTCTGTGAATTTTAAAAACCTGTGTTGTGTAAGCTGTTGATGCTAAAAATAGCAAGAACTTCCTCGCAATAAAAATTTTGCAAGTACATTCCCAGCCTAATGGAATTCAAGTAAATTCCCAATAAAATTTTCAGGGAATTTCCATAATGGAACTTTTAAACGCAGCAGCTTTCTCGCTCTGGAAAAGTGCAAGGCATACTAATTCTTACTACCATTTTCTGTAGCTGGTATCTCCATAGTTTGCTTTTAACCTCCATCTGCTAGTACAGCGTCTGACAATCGTCACTTTTTAAAAATATTTTATATTATTTTTCATGTATTTTCCCACACTAATATTTATACTGTATTTTCTGTTTTCATTTCGACACATTAATATTTTGTTAGGCGTTTAACAGACCATGTGAACAAAGCGCCTACTTGTCTTCTAGGTAACTCACATTCCCACGTGGTGTCTGTGAGACGCCTGAGATGTGTTTAATTTTGCAGTAATGCTTTGATTTCGCCGGCTAAACGCGAACAGCCGACAAAAACACAAACGTTCCCGTTGCGTCTGCTAGACACCACGACTTCTGGCAGTCGCGAAATACGATAAAAACTTTATTGGTTTCTCTCGTTTATTTTCATTCGATATTTTTAATTGGGTTCAAATAATCATTAATAAATCACCGTTCTGAATTCAGTAAAAAAATCTCAATTTTTTTTTATAATAAAAAAAAAAAAAAAAAATGGGTGCGAGTATTGTATAGACGCCACGCAAGTGTCCTAGTGACAATTGAGGGGTGCGAGAGTGAGGATTAAAATAAAAATCAAACTCTGATTGTTCCAGTTGTATACTTTTTGAATTTCATATCTCGCCACAAAATTTGCACTCCATGCTTTTCGTAGATGAGCTAATTGTAAAGCTGACGATATTTATAACCATTAACAATTAAAGTACATGTTAATATTGAATTAAAAGAAATGAAATTGAAAAAAATCAGCTGTGCCAGGTGCTGCCCTTACTCGAATATCCTCTTGAAGTTTGTTATTTGGTTTTTAGGAGCATTAGCAACTAAGGCCATATCTCCAGGGATATGCGGTGGTCATTTCCTGATTTTTCCGCATCCTCCTTATTTGGTGGACACGGGCTCGAACCCCAGTCTAATCAAGAAGCGTGTGCTATGCATTGCTGCTCCTGCCCACCTGGCTACGCAGACGCCCCTCTTGAAGTTGTAACTGGGATAATAGTGTGACGTTCCGCGCTAATTTATATCTTTTTTGAGCAGTTTGGAACCAACTCATCTAACAACCTTGTGTTATATTTTACATGTCTCTATGTAAGATATTGTTTAGTACCTTTTATCCCTGTATTAAATTTTCTGTTTATACACCGACACGACAACCAAGTCAGTAGAGTTTACAATAAATCGTCAATACAAATATTTATCGTATTTAGTAGTCACGAGCTCGAACCCCAGTCCACTCAAGGAACGCGTGCTATGCACTCTCGCCCCTGACCACTCGGCTACGACTGAGATAACGATTTAAAAGAAAAGTGTGTTTTGCATAGACTTCTGTTACAAATTTGGAAAAAACAGCTTAAAAAACCCGCGAAATGCAACTATACTCCATTCCCACCCTCTTTCCCATTTCTAGAACAACTCTACTAGGTCCTTAAAGCAGTTATTTTTGTTTTGTGGTCGAGAACTGCTGTTGCTTATTTCAAGAATGGAAAAAAACAAGCAAAGGTAAGGTGGAAATAGAAAAGCAAGTGAGTTTGCACACTCAAGGTAATGAAAGACATTCTGCGGTGTTTCAAACGGATTAAGGCGAAATGTTGTCAGATGAAATACAATTAGCCAGCTCAGCTCTAAGGTCGGCATCCCAACTTCCAGATTGCAACTAGTCACTGTGACAATTGTATACATGTCTTTAATTCAGGAAGCTCGCTACAATTTAGAATTTACATCATGAGAATGCACTGTGTTAGGTGACCCGGTAAAAAAAAAAAAGCTGCAACGGCCGAAAGAGTGGACTTAGATCGTGAACTGGTTAAATCTCATTTTAAATTATTCGAAATGGTAGAGTTCGCGTAGGGAGAAAACCACATGAGGCAGTGCCCGTCCACATACAGGCTACTAGTGGTGAAATAAGGGCGTGAGGTACTTCGTGACATACCCTTATTATACTGATGCCACTGGCCAACAGCATGGACAGTTTACTAGAGCATCACTGCAGATCAAGTGCCTCCAGCAATGTTCAGACCTCCTAAAGGAGGTAGTTATTTCTGTGATAATGCGACTAATCATGCCAAATGTGTATGGCTTGAAGACCACAACAGGGCTCCGTCCAGCGCAGTCTTCCGGAGATTTAAATCCAATACAGCATTTGTAGAGTCCTGAATTAGAGCCGCGTGATTTAGGACGTGGAGGGGGGAGAAATGACTACTTGTATATATTAAGGTATTCTAGATATGTTACCATTTTCGCTAAATTAAAAAAATATATATTTGTTACTTTCTAATAAAATGATATCGATGAGATCTTTCCCTCCTGAAAGGAGGGAAAGAGATGAAGAGCCCACACTGAAGCTCAAATTGCAACCATTGTACAGCTTCACACGTGTTTTTCTGAGCATCATATGCGTATTCAATAACCTGTTTGCCCATTACTGGATGAAAAATCAAATTTTGAGCTGGGAGAACATGTGGCCCTTTGCTCGAGACAGAATCGTTTACGGAGTAAAAATAGCCCGCAAAGGATCCGTCTTTAACGGGGAGAGGTTTACCCCAACTTCTACTGGCAACTTCGAAGATGCAAATAGTCAGTGTCCTACAACTGCTTCCTTTTAATGTAGCGATAAAAACATTAATACGAATTAGAATTATGAAAGCAAACTTGTAGGAGAGGAAAAAAAAATCGAGGTAAAGTGCTTTTGTTTTTATTGGTTATTTAAATAAAATATTTTATGTAATATGTATTGGTAGTGGCAAATGATAACAAGAAAGCAACCTTATACAGCATCGACTAAAAAAACCTTCCCACATCACCTATCAATCTCCTCTAATAATTTATCTACTCCTTCCTTAATAATAATAAAAAATTCAGTTATGTTTTGTTTCAACCTACCAAAATTCATTCCGTTTAGAATGAATTCCAAAAATGCTAAATCCTACATCGATTACAGATTGCTTCTGATACTTAAGAATCCCATAAAAACTCAATGGAAATACTTATCAGAGCATTAATTCAGAGGAAAAGTGCCCGAATTACTGCCTCTAATTGTCCAAATACAGTGGTACATAAGTAAAAAAAGGTTAGGTTACTTTGTACGACTTCGGGAGGGATTCAAGCGAGGGGAGAACATACTAAACGTATAATATAATATAATACTGTATACTAAAAAATAACCCGATTAATAAGCAAAAAAGGAATAAACACACTGCAAGCTGAAGTTGCAAAACTGCATTCGTTCTAACAGAAATTTGCAGTGATTAGCAGCCAATCATTGCGAAGCAATGGCTGAGCTACACATGCTCATCGCTTGTTGCACAGATCAATGGGGGGGGGGGGCTAAGTGCCATAAACTGAACTTAACCCAAATGAAACAATAAGTTCTAATAATAAAACACAACAAATTTTGTGTAATTATATAAGTGTACACAATATAGTGTTTTCAGTCTTTTTCTTTCCCTTTACTTTCCATATTTCTTAAGATTATCTTTTTATTTTTATAGCAAATGAAGAAGATACCTGGGACCGCAGTCTGAAATGCGTTGATTTGCATCTCGAAGCAAAGGTAAGATGAAAATAAAGTAAGGAATTTTAAACAAAATAGAGAAAGCTAAACTTTAGTGAGAGATATTGGGAATTCTCAGATCATACAGAGTTAATAAAATTAAAACTGAAGTTTTATTTAATATCTAATGAAACTCATTCAATAACGGAAGGGGTAGGGCGCTTTTAGAATTCTTTCAGTATTTTCCTAATCTAAATAACCTTAATTAAATACCTTAAGTTATTTCTTAATTACTAATTAAGTACGAAACTGAAATGACTTTAATTATATCATGTTTCAGAATGCCAAGAACAAACATTCTTCAACATTCTTATTAAAATGCTGTGAAATATTCGGGAAGGATTACACATCGCTTAAGTATAATGATTGGCAAACATAATTCGTGGAAAATTAGACGCATGGACTTTATAACTGTACTTTTACTCGGTATGCTAATAAAGTTCAAGAGTGCAACAACGTAAACTAATGTAACTTTAAAATTTATATACAGCAGACTCTCGATTTACCGGGATCGGATTAACCGGGACACTTCAAGACTCCAAATTAAAAAAAAGAAAAAAATGACCAGAAATAATAAAATTCTAGTAATAACTAGAAAAATGATGAGTAAACGCAAAAGAGTTGCCCTTTCAGTTAAACAAAGACTTTAAATTATTCAAAAGTTTGAAAACGGTGCATCCGTTAAATCTCTAATGAACCATGATAACGTTGATTACCAAACAATACACATCCTTGTAAAAAATAAAGGGAAGCTATTCGATTTAAAATCGACATTGCAAAAAATAAAGGGAAGCATCGTATTGCACACACGAGTAGTACGTGGTAAGTTTTTTTATCTATCGCCATATTTTTTACGTAGGTTGCTGAACATTTTTGAATACAGTAAGTCCCCGACTTACGCAACTACGGATTTACATAAATCTTTAATAAACTTTAATATAATTTAGACTCTAAAGTTCAAAGTTTCTTGTCTGCAATTCAAACTTGACGCCAACCATTGCTGGAACACAGCTAATGAGGAAACACTTTTGAAGATAAACGTATTTATTATTCTCCTCGCGTTGCTGAGATAATTATGAATTCTTATTTATCAAAATAACAGCGTTGCGCTGTAAAAGCTCCAACAACAACAATCAAAATAACAGAGAATAAATGAAGGTTATCTCTTGTCTCATCTAAACAGGTGTCGAGTATACTGACAACACAGAATGGGGATTTTATATTTCACAAAACAGAGAAACCCAGTTGTTAAAACTTCTTGCGAGCACTGTCGACTCCTAGATGTAGTGGGTTTTTTTTAGGAGCATTAGCGACTAAGGCCTGAGTTTCCGGAAGGGAAAAAACCACGCTACCCGCGCCTGAGACCGACTAACTTAGCCACATTGTGAAAAAGACCCATAAAAATCCTCTCCCCCGTCATCAACTCGACTTTTAACTCTGATTTTTTCCACCCGGTGTGGGGAGGACGGCGATCCTACCAACTGTGCTATCCACGATGGCGACTCTAGAGGGGTCAGAGTATATTTTTTTCGTGTTAGTAGTAGTTCTACAGAAAGAGTGAATCCACGAACAGCTCAAGAAAATCACCTGTAAGTTGTTTGTACATTTTTGTGTGATAAATCCATAGTTATACATTCACTGTAAGAATACTGGTGGTATTTTTTTTTTATCTGTACAGGTGTCTGCAGCTCTCCAACACTGTATATGGGATGTTACCAAACCACCGAAGTTAGAAGAAAGTATTCGCTTCTCTGTAAATCGGGCTGTGACTCAGATGTGTAAGCAACTGACCATGGTAAAGAAGTGGGCTGCAAGACATAACCAGCCGCCGGAGAGACTGACTACTGTAAGTATCCTTGTGTAATTCCTCTTATTTTGTTACAAAATTTGAGCGATATAATACCTAAACAAAATTAAATTCCTAAATTGTATTGACACGTGCCAAAATAAAAAATTTGTAATATTCTGTTGCTCTTTTCATAGATGAACACGAAGTGACTAAAATCTAATATAGTAGTTGTCATAGCAGCACATATTTTCAAATAGAAAAATGTTTCTCATTTTGGTTAGAAATTATCCTAAATTTATCTGGCGTGCTATTAAAAGGCACGATGATACCTAAAGAATCGATCACCGCAAATTCAACTGAGATTAAGGTTGCTAGTGTAGCACTACGCGAAACGCGGATACAGATTATTATTTTCCAGTTGAAGAATAGTTCAGTTATCTCAGAATGACCAGAATTATGGCCTCATATCTGCATTTCTCCAAATGCAGATATGCTCATCAGCATAATAGAGTTGGAAATGGGATTCATCAGACCAGGTGACAGATTTCCACATGTCGGTGGTTCAGTGTTGGTGCTGACGCAGTTTCTTGTGACTCGCGGTAATCCTGAGTATGCGTGACTGCCATAGCCTGTATGAGCTGATATCTGGCATCATAGTCCATATGGATATGGTCTTGATATGGACCATAGTCCATATGGTCTTGTTATTCGTACATTGTAGTAAGTGGTGAGCTGGACCGTTGCTGCTGAGTTATGAGATGAGACTCGCAATGTTCACGCTGGGCCTCTAACACACTTGGCTCTCATGTTTGACCTTTGGTTGGTTGGTTATTTGTGGTTGAACCAGTCTTGGAATACTCGTGGCACCTGCGCATCTTATCCCAACAATCATCCCATGTTAAGTTGGAAAGGTCTGTATACCAACCCATTCTACCTTGCATACACTCAAAAATGTTATTGTAGTTCACATACATGTGAACTACAATCTTATATTAGACATTCTAGATTCTGAGCGTTCACCAGCATTACAGACCGGTCCATTCCTATACAGGGGGTATTGTTAATAAAAAAAAACAGTGTGTGACGAAAGTACAGGCTTTCCAGACGATTTATTTATTTTATTTTTCTTTTTCTGACCATTTTCGTTTCTGACCTTCGAACATGGGATGATTGTTTTCAGATAATCACAAAGTGCACAGCCCATTGTTAGCTACAGCTGCGGTTATGTTGGCTGCAATGAATCATTTACAACAAAGTTGTAAATTCTCCTTGCCTTGGCCATCCAGAATATAAATGGACATTTGTTTATTTATATATTTTTTCTTCCTCGTCTTGTAGTCACTGCCTTGGTAAGAGAACCAGATGTTTCGCTACCAGTTTCACTGCTTCAAGCTTTAACATCCTTCTCTACATTACGTAATTATGAAGATTGGACTAGTGAAACTGGTAGTGATGCATCAGGTCCAATTTCGAAAACGCCAAAACGGTGGCAAATTCGAAGCAGAAGAGGACGTTTAATGATACTTTCTTCATTTAATTCCTATTCACATGCAGTCTCTTCATTAGATAGAGAAGATCATATAGCTGAAGCAGAAGAGACAAAGTCCTGTATCTGGTTGTGATTGATTTGGTCATTTTAATTGCAAAGTTTCCTTCACATTGTACAACAGCAATCTGTCCAGTTTACCATTTATTTATTTATTAATTAAATTAATAATGCAACTTTTAGGAAATGTTTTAAACTTATATGCCACTTCTATCAAGGAAATTACTGAACTAGCGTGACCATCATTTGAATCAATCAAAAATAAGAGTGCCATCTGTGATATGCTTGCTCCTGAGTTGGCGAATGTTGTGCGCTGCATCTGTATGGTTCTTTATTCAATTACTCCAACTTGAGTAAAACTAGGTCTGTATACAGGAGGGTAGAGAAAGTTTCAAAAGGAAAAAAACAAATGCATAAAGCTTTTTGTCGCAAGTCATCTGACAGGTCCTGTGCAAGTACTGCCTTATTAACCTCGAGTATACCTATCAGTGGCGTATCCAGGTATCATCGTAAGGGGAAGCATAGCGACCAGGCTTTTGAGTTTTTTTAGAACGTCTCCTGTGTTCTTTCTTTAATTTCAAATTTTTGGTTAAGGGGGAATATGCCCCCTCTGTCCATCCCCTGAATACGCCCCTGATAGCTACCTGTTCTGTACTTCTGGGTGACTCAATCTTAAAAAGCCTGAAATCCTAAGACAGTGATTGTGAATTTGGGTTACTTAAAATAAACTTCAAACAAAACAAAAGTCTTGGTGGTGGACGACTCATCAACTTTGCTTATTGGAGGCTTGAAGTTGTGAAACCCACGTTTAGTCACTAGAGCAAAGTTTCTGGCATTCCCTCCCCATCTCCTTCAATCCATGCATGGTACTAAGTACTAAAGGTTTTGATACCTTTCATGTTTGAGGTTTTCATTAAAAAAAAAAAAAAAAAAACATAATCAGCATCGTCGTGATCCTGCACTTCTGTAAACGAAACTTTTTGGGCCTTGAGTGATAATTTTGAAATCCGCTGCATGCTCTGACGCTTCGGCCTACTAAAACACCCAACACTCGTCTCTAGTGGCAATACAGTTGAGGAAATTAAGATTGTCTTGAGAAGTCTGGAAGAAATCTCACGATCGCACTCTTCGTTGCTTCTAATCATCAGTGCGGCACAAATTTTGCACAGACTTTCCTTCTCCCTAAATCAAATCTTCAAAAAAGAATTTTACGAATCTGCTCCTTATCCATATCTAACTCATCAGCCATCGTTCTGAGGGTCAAACGACGATCTCTTGACACAATTAAACGAACTTTTGCAGTCGGTCCTCGTTTTGAGAGGTTGACGGACGCCCACTTGTGTCATCGCGAACACCCTCACATCAGTCTTTGGATCGCTTATACCATTCATACACACTGGCAGGAATTAACGTTTCATCACCATAAACAGTTAACATTTCATGCGTTTGTATTATACATTTTCCCAGTTGAACGCAAAATTTGATAATCGTTCGTTGCGGAATTACAGAATCATGAGGAAGATTAACGAAACTGGTCGACACTTGCAGCCTGTTTGTCTACCGGACAATCTCTATACCACCATCTGTTGGAGGAAGTGTGAATTACAATATACCAATTCCGTTTATTTTCAAACTCTTCGAACAGTACTGGAATAGCACAAGTCAGGGAATTTTTTTGCTGCGCCTCTGGAATGCTTTCAAATGAAAACACTTCATCTGTGTTAAAGGTTTAAAATCTTTCTTTACTAGTAGTCTACATATGATTAAAGTGGCCTGTGTGCTCTGGATTCATTATTATTGTGGATTATTGTGTGACACAGAGCGAAACGGAAGACAGAATAAATAATGACAGGTTTAATATTAATTGTAAAACACATATATTAAATACGTACAGTATAAAAGCTTTCGGTTATTATGGTAACCTTCATCAGTCAAACTGACAATTTAGAGAGTGGAACATGAGGGCGTGTACTGCCAGTCATGTATATGAAACTGCGTGATGCAATAGTTAATTGTTTGCTGTTGAAGTCTGTGGCTGTGACGTATGTGAACGTTGCCAACGTTTGTCATTCATCAAAATGGTTGCTTCAATAATAGGGTGGACACAACACCCACTGCTTCTGTTGACTGAGGTATTAGAGCATGCGATGTTCAACGACTCCAACCAGGCGCGTCGCCGGTAGTGGCGGGACCTATCTACAATCACGACATCGTGGCGGGTTGACCAGAAGTGTTCGGCAATGGCCGAGTGTTCTATGTCCGCTAAGCGGATGGCTCTTTCGTGTTCCGAAAACGTTTGCCGAGCCGTCTCCCAGTTTCCCCGATCTAGCAGCTAGTGCGGTCACAGCAAGAGATGCGGTAGACTAGACCACTTTGTAGTAAGATGGGAACCGGTGTTTTCACTTTAGAGATGAGGTATCGCAATGATGAAGTTTCACTTTAGAGATGAGGTACTTTATCCCATGTGATTTTTAGGACCGTAGAAACCTGTTGTGATATGTTTGGGTAGCATGGGATAAAGGCGCTCGCGGTTGAGTCCATTACCTTGAATGTTCCTGTTGGTCGCTACATGGTCATGTGTCTGTAGGTTACACCATACCCCAGGCAGAAAGTTGCGATCCCTCATCTCTAGAGCGAAAACACCGGTTCCCACCTTACTACAAAGTGGTCTAGTCTACCGCATCTCTTGCTGTGATTGCACTAGCTGCTACATCGGGGAAACTGGGAGATGGCTCGGCAAACGTTTTCGGAACACGAAAGAGCCATCCGCTTAGCGGACATAGAACACTCGGCCATTTCCCGAACACTTCTGGTCAACCCGCACCGCGATGTTCGTGATTGTAGATAGGTCCTGCCACTACCGGCGACGCGCCTAGTTGGAGTCTTGAACATCACATGCTCTAATACCTCAGTCAACAGAAGCAGTGGATGTCGTGTCCACTTTATGATTGAAGCAATCATTTTCATGAATGACAAACGTTGGCAACGTTCACATACGTCACAGCCACAGGCTTCAACAGCAAACAATTAACTATTGCATCACGCAGTTTCATATACATGACTGGCAGTACAAGCCCTTATGTTCCACACTCTTAACTTTGACTGTGAAGTTTGACTGGTGAAGGTTACCATAATAACCGAATTCTCAGTTTGACTGGTGAAGGTTACCATGATAACCGAAAGCTTTTATACTATATATATTTAATATATATGTGTTTTACAATTAGTATTAAACCTGTCATTATTTTTTCTGTCTTCCATTTCGCTCTGTGTCACACAATAATTAGTAGTCTACATATTATGTGTTTATCCCAGATATTTTCTCCTCTGCTCCTTCAAAGGAGAAAATATCCGGGTTAAATATATTTAATATAGTTAATATTTGATGTAAATCACTTTGCTATAAAACTGCTATTACACCGTCACCAAAAATCCAAACTGACAAACTTGTGAACTACTGAAGATGTCAATTCTCTCTACACTTGTTCGAACTAAAGTGGAGTTGGCTTTTGCAAAGTTGTTCCTTGTAGACCTTTTACAGACGGTTGTAAGCCTCATAACCAAACTAGGATCCATACAGGCCATCGGACCTTTCAGCATGAGATACCAGTCTTGCTTTTCTAGCTATGTGCTCGATTTCAACATGGCATTGAAATGGCTCTAGGAGTTCATATTAGTGTGGTGATGTAAGCAAGCTTATACAGCATCAGGCGAGAAGAAAAAAAAAAAAAAAACGCTGTCCGACCACGATTAGAAAAATTATCAGTCATTCTGGCTTTAAGAACTAAGCTGTTCCAATTTGGCCTAGAAGATCATCCATTTTGTGTTTGCTGTAGGTGTGAAACTTAGGATCATATTTTATATGATTGCCCGTTATACGATGAATTCCGGAGTCACTGATAAATCTGCAGTTGGAAGACAGTAGGGGCTCTGAGTCTGTTTGGCTGTCCTCTGAGAAACATTTCATGGTTTTTTCAAGAATATTTTATCAGTCTTTAGTAAGAGGGGATTGCTTCCAGTTGTTACCGATGCTATCTAATTTAACTGTACACTTTTGGGGGTGGGATCTTATTTATTTTATTTTATTTTATTATTATTTTTTGTGTGTGTGTTTGTTTGCTGGCTCCTGATCAGAGTGGACTGGGAGCAGGATTATTGAATCTGCCAGCTTTGTTTATCTCTGGTGGCTGCTTTTTTATTTTATTTATTTTTGTGCTTTCAGGCATGAGCACCCACCAATATTGCACTATCTCTGGTGGGTGCGTGGCTTTCAGTGCAATAAGCATAGACAGAATATTAGAACCAGGTTCGGCTCTACGTGCCAGGGACGAGCACCAAGTAGCCGACACCTATGTGGTGTCTGCTCCCTGGTGGCAGAGTGACCTCTTACTAACAACATAAACAACACATTATACTGCAGGCCTATTTGTAGTAGTACTATGTGGATACAAAATTATAGGTGGAGATAGACATGTGTCTGGGCGCCACCCTCCAACAGTTGCATATACAATGCAATACAATCATTCTGGCGTTTACAAACCCACATGTATCAAAACTGAAATGAATGTATTCCGTTTCCATGGCTGCAAAATGATTTTCAGGGCTCTTCTCATGGTGGGTCAGACAATACTTCCTTTGCTCATCTTTTCGAATAACTTTTATAATCCTTTAAATTTATTTAAACAACCCACTTCCATAACCCAATCCTGCAACCACCCTTTACCAATTTCAAATTTGTTCCCTTATGTGTGTGTCGTCCAAGCCATCGGCAGATGCCGATGGCATTTGGGATGCCATCGGCATCTGACTGCATGCAGATTATGTTTAGAATTGGAGATTATGACAGCCCCCAAATCATAACCTAATACTGATAGTATGAAGCAATCATTCGTCTGAGAAGTAGCCAATATTTCATTGATTGCTGCTCTGATCATGGTTGTTGCATGAACACTGAAGGATAGTGCGAAGGGCGGCCATTTTGAATGCCAATGCATGTGTTCTCTATATCTTTTGAACTCCTCTGCTGCGTGGTGCCAGGAGTTCACAAAATATAGATAATACAGAAATATCATAATATTTTGCAATTTCGGGGGCTTGAACTATGGTAACTGAAATGCTTGTATACATTTAACCTTCGTATTTGGTCACTCGACCACAGCGCACGTACTTCAATAACGGGAAAAAAAAATCATAGCTTTCCTTTATGGTATTTATTATGAAAAGTTTTTTTGTAATATACTTATCATTGATGGCCGTACTGTAATGTGTTTAAAAACCGATAGCATATATTTTTTTAGTAACTGTTTATTTATACTTTGCACCTTTTTGTGTTTATTACTATAGAAATAAAATCTCATTTTTAAATTAATTATTGGTAATTATAATTACGCGAATGGATTTTTCTTGCATTTATTTCAATCTCCCTCTATTGCTTTTAAAATGTAGTCGCTGAAGTGAATTTAATTTTTAATGTTCATTAATGTCCGTATAAATTCGTTGGCTTCAATCAATGGAATGTTTTAATCGAGCAACACTGCAGCGGCAACGCATAATTCTTAATATACGACCCTCATTTTGTGAAAAATATTTGTCATTTAATGACCAAGCCAAAAATAGCAAACTCTTTCTTATTCAGGTGATCGGTATTTCAGCTTTAGGAAGAATGGCTTGTGTGTTGGGAGAAGTTCAGCGACCTCTACCGATGTGGAATTCTACATTTAGGGTAAGTTATTTGAATTTTAATCGTATGGCTAGTGTGACTATGACTACTATACTATGTCGGAACACTTTGTCCTTGAATTTTATTCCATAATACATAAGTAGTTAAATACAGTAGACTACCCTTTGAGAATGCCACAGGTCGATGACTTTAGTGGGGTGGTAAATACGGCGTTGAGACATCGGTCTCATAATCTCACCTGGCGAGATAATAAATAAATAAATAAATTTTCATTTATTGCAACTACAGCAAGCCCATCACAGCACTAGGCTAGGGGCATTAATTCAGTACAAAGGAGACAAATATATATATATAAAATTACATAGCATATTCTATATATACATTAACAACGATATGAATTATAATGATCAAAAATATATATTGCAGAACATCACATTTGGCTCTGGATGTAGTTACTGGGTTGTAGGTAGGCAGCTGTTTGTATTTCTCATAATTTGTTTGGAAATGAGACTCCTGTAGGCTTCAGAGTTGAGCAACCTCTTACAATCAATGTTGTGATAATTTATGAGGTGAAGGGATGCATTGGGGAACATCCTGTCCATTTGTTTTAGTCTGGAGAGTTTGGATTTGAATTGTTGTTGGTTTCTTGAGTTTTCTCTGTTGGTGGGAGCTATTATGTTGGCCAGGTTTGGTGAACTGGATGCAGAAGTAATTAACTTAGCAAGAAGCATGACTCCAGACTCGTTGATCATCTGTTGCAGAGGCTTTGTTTTTAAGTTTTTGTAAAGCTGTTGCCTGGATATTGTACGGGGAAAACGAAGTTTATTGTTCAGCCATCTAAGAACCCAATACTCTAGGGAAAGGAATTTTTTTACGGTAACTTGAGGAGCGCCAGACCAGATTTCGGAGGCATAAGACAGAATGGGAAAAATGCATCTCTGAACATGGTTAATGACTGTTTTTCTATCTTGAATCGCCGCTGTTTCTTGCTTGATCAGCCATCTTGATTTTTGAATTTTTTTAGCAACATATACATAATGAGAATTAAATGAAAGATTTTTGTCAAAAACAACTCCTAGGTCTTTGTGAGCAAATACGTTGGGAATTGAAACATTTGAAATTTTAATTTCTATGTGGTTTGGTTGTTTCTGTAAGGAATAAGTTACTTGAGCAGATTTGTTTGTATTTATAGTGAGATTGAGATTCTTCAGATATTTGATAATTCCGCACATCTGTAAATTCGCATCATGGCTAACCTTGGAAATGTCATCACAAGATTTGGAAATAATAAACAACTTTAAATCATCGGCATAAGACAGCAGATTTGGATTTTCTTGTAGGAGTGGTTGTAGAGATGCTGAAAATATGACACTGGAGAGAACACCTCCTTGAGGGATGCCTGTTGCGGTTGTGACGAGAATATTATCAGTATTAGTGGGGAAGATGAGATTTCTGTGATTGAGGCTGTACTGAAGATAGGATATAACCATTGTATCAATGGGGAAATGATTTTTTAGTATTTCAATGGCTTTCTTGTGATCAATGTTGTCGAAAGCACCTTTGATGTCTAAGTAAAAGACATCGCATTGTGCTTTATCCTGAAACGCAGTTTGGATGCGCACAATGGTGTCAGCTAGGCTTGTTATTGTAGAGCGCCCTGTAGGACCAAAATGCATGTTGTCGGGTGCATTAGCAAAGATCGCATCCCGAAGATATGGCAGCATGATCTTATCTATAATCTTAGCGATTACTGACGATACAGCAATTGGACGATAGTTTATATGGTTATTATTGCTAGCCTGTTTTGGAATCAGGGTAATTCTAAAAGTCTTCCATAATCTTGGAAGGAATGGCTGGGAGATGCAACTGGAAATAATATGAACTAGAGAATCAATGATGAATGCACTGGACAATTTAATAATAAAACTAGGGATGCCGTCAGGGCCTTCACTACTATCAATTCGTAGTTTGTTAATAATTTTCTGAACTGTATCCTTGTTTACAAGTTGGTTGATTAGCAGAGCTTGATTAGGAAGCATTTCATGTTGAACGCTATTTGCGTGTTTATAAGAATCGAATTCTTTAAATTTGTTTTGATTATCTTCATTGCAGATGTCAAAATTGCATGTTTCCATATTGAATTTTATCCATTCCAAAGTCTGGTCATGCTGCAAGGTAGCTCTTGTTTTTGAAGAGAGTGCTCTTTTATTATGCTTGAGCCTGGACATTAAGTAATTTTTGTACGCCTGAATTTTTTTGAGCTGAAACAGTGCTCTGCTCTTTTTATACTTTATGTATGTTGATGAAGTTCCGTACTTCTTCCACTGCCTGTGGCATTTTTGTTTCCTTTTAAAGTATGGTTTTAGATGAGATCTGAACCACGGTTTGGATTGAGAAGAAACTCTTACAAGTTTGGATGCTGACTCTGTTTTTTAATTGATTTAACCATTTTATTAATAGAAACGTGGCGTCCTGAATAGGTATATTTTTAAGAGAATCCCATGGATAGTATTTTAAGAGCTGCAAAAACTTTTCTTTCTGAAGGAATTTAATCGATGATATTCTTTTTGTGCTTTCTAGAGGGGGGCGAGGATTCCCACAGCAAATTGTTGCTTGAAATTCTATACTTTTGTGGTCAGATCTAAATGTAATGTTGCTACTACACTTTTCTTGAAGTTGAAGATTGGAGTAAACTAGATCGAGCGCTTGATTACCTCTTGTAGCAGGGACGTTGATATTTTTAGCTCCTAGAACTAATAAGGAGTCGGACAGCAACTTCATTTGTAAATTATATTTGGGCAAGGGGAGATTAAAGTCGCCCATTATAATTATGTTAGCTTGAGACTTATGAACAGTGATTATCCAGGTTATTACTTCGTTAATAATATCATCAGTAGGTCCAGGCGGAATATAAATATTATATATTTGAAGTAGTCAATTTTTAACTTGGATCAGAAGAGAAATTCCTTCAAAGTTGTAAGAACAGGTGTTGTAGGTGTTAATAACTTTAATGTTGGATTTTAAAATAATTGCTGATCCTCCACCTCTTCGATTAATCCTAGATGTCATGTATGGAGTGTAGTTTAGATTTTTCGGCAGTAGAAAAACATCCTGAAGAGGTTCCTGCATCCATGTTTCAACTAAACAAATTATGTCATGAGTTTCTCCAACCAAAAGTGCTATAAGCGTAGACAGTTTATTTTTTACGCTTCTTACATTCTGTAGAAAAATGTTGAGATTAACATAGGTGTTAGAAGGATGTTCGCAAGCATTAGGAGGAAGGATAAATGATGGACTATGATGCGAACCCGGACTGGTATTCTCTAGTTATGCAGACAGCTCAACAGATTGAGAGTTAGACGTTAACTGCTCATTGAAGTTGTTGACAGAACCTAGAACAGTTCCATAAAATGGCATGACTAGTAGACCATTCGGCCAGATATCAGGATTTAGATACTTTTGAAGGTCACAATCCTTTAGTTCAATTCTGAAAGATGCGTAAGTTGGATGTTTGGTTTTTAGCTTGAAAGCACTACCCGGAATTTCCAGCTCCAATAGTAGCTGATCCATCTGCTGGGAGGTAGTATTGGGATCTAGTCTGCTGACAAAAATATTATTACTTTTAAACATCGGACGATTTCTATTTCTAATTTTAATACAAGACTGCGTATTTTTTGTTCCTATTATGCTACTATATTTGTTTCTTCTGCGTGGAACCTTGAAACTTGAGGAGTTTGAAGGCAAGCTATTATGGGTAGGCACTTCAGGATTAGGAATAGATGGATAATTTTGACAGTGCACGTACATACTGCCAGGTTTCTGTTGATTTCTAATTGTGGTGGGTATCAGTTGCAAGCTTGTGTCAACAATACGTTGCGAAGATACACGATTCTGCCCTCTGAGAGAATGAGAGATAGAACTAGATCTGATAGATGGCGCTGCTATTGTTTCTGGAACAAATACTTCAGCATCTGGTCTGAGGACTGGATCTGCAGCAACTTGATGAACATAAGAAGGGCAAGGTATTGGAGGGCTCTCAACCATTGCCTTTAGCTCAAGAAGCATGTGGTAGAATTTGCATTGTTGGTCTTCTATTCGGAAAAGATGCTGCTTAATATCATCATTCTCTCTAAGTTGTTTTCTCAACATTTCTTCCAGGGTAACAACTGAGATTTCTTTGCTCGGGGATATTGTAGGCAGGGGGAGCGGGTAAGAAATGTCCTCAGTCTGTGTGGTGGCATCTAAGCTTGACTTCCTTGAATGGTGAAAAGGCTTCGGAGATGGTAATACATTGACCAAAGGAGATGAAAGATTTTTAGAGCTGCATGGGAGATCGGCATTTGTTGGAGTATTCTGACAGTTTAGCTTATGTTGACTAGGAGACTGTAAGTTTGAGCTTTCATTGTTGGCTTTTTTACAGGAAGGACATCTCCAATTATTTTTTAAAGCACTTGATGACTTCGAAAAATTTTTAATTAATGAACAAAAATCACAGTTAATGATACTGCAACCTTTACAGATAACCCAATTACGAACTGTTTTTTGACATCCATTGCATGAGACTGCTTCTTTAGGTGCCATACTGAAGATTTAAAAAATGACTGAGTACCAGTAAATAGAAAATACAAACAAGCAGGTGTTCCGTTATCGACACAGCAGGGTACTGTAGCGAAGAGTTAGAATGTCTGAGTAGCTGGACTACAGGTGAGATTGACGTAGGTGTGGCTAACGGAAAAATTGCTGGAGGGCTACAGGACTTGACCCAAAGCAGGGACAATGCCAAGGTCACAAACGGTTTTATGACAAAGAAGGCACTACTTTCAACGGTCAACCAGCGTTTCTGTATGTAGCTACGCTAAGCAAAGGCTAGCGATAACGTTGCACACTATAAATTTAAATCTGAAATAAACAGTACTTATCTTTACGAAGTCTTCATAAAAACCATTCAAGCTGCTCAATATTCATCTAAGGAACATGTCGGTGCACCACTTTACAAAAATTCCATTTAAAAAGCACTTATAAATTATTATAAAGCAGGAGCTAAATTACAGACGTCTAACACCTAGGCCACCTAGCGTTGAGATATATCCTCGGCAGAAAACCCCTGCTTCTTCTGAGCCCTCGTAGGTAGCACAGTTGGTAGAAACGCCGTTCTCCCCATACTGGGTGGAAAAGACCTGAGTTCGAGTCCCGTCAATGACGTGAGAAATTTTTATGGCTTGTTTTACAACTTGGCTCAGTTGGCGAAGGTAGCACGGTTTTTTCTCCCTAAAACTCGGGTTTTTTGTCCAATAAACAGAAAATCAACCATAGAACGCACGCAATTTACAGACAACATACACGGAGCAATATTGCCTTAGTCGCTACTACTACAACAACAACAACAACAGCTGCTGGTGAAGCCAATTTGCGTATCAAAGATATGGTAGCTGCAGAGTGGTATGTCAGACATTGAGGTGGATATTTCTACTTGAAACTCGGTCTGGGTATCAAAGGCTGTGTTAAGTTCCTGGATTTAATGGAGAAACTGTGCGCCAGTTGCTAAGCTGCCAGCCGCTTTGCCTTTATGGTCCATGGTAACTGCTCCGTTATTGGTAATAGGAAAATGTTTCTGCTTACTTATACTTTTCTTGCCACCAGCAATTTTTGTTTGCTGCTTTTCTGGGATAACTTTATTCGAGTGCATCCATTTATTTTATTTACGGTCCACTCAAGCCCGCATGTATGTTCGATTGTATTTGTTGTCGAAATGCTTAATTCTAAACTCCTCTGATCTAATAGTTCTGTCAGAATAAATAGAACTATTTTCTTTCTTTTTTTTTTTTTTTTTTTTTGCATCTCTACCATATTTTTAACCCCGAAGAAGAAGAGAGGGATTCAGTGCACCACTTAGATGACAAAATTGATTTTCTTTTATTTTATTGAAAGGATAATAAACTTTTACAGCAACGTAGAGCTCATAGCAACAGTATAATGTTTTTGCCACTTCTCGCTCATTTAGTGAGGTCTGTGTTCGATTGCCATCTTTGACTGGAGGAATTTCTAAAGTCCTCTTCAATTGAAGCCGTAGTTAGCCGATCTGAAATGAAGGATAGGGTTTTTCAGCCCGTACAACATGTAAATCAGCCGTTGAACAGGAATAACTTCAGACATAATACGCAACGGCGCAATATGGTGTTAAGTCGCTGATGCACCTAAAAACCCAACAACAGTACAAGTTGATTTACAGCAGTCAAGACATGCAGTGGGTTCCTCTGCATGTCCTATCTTAGTATTCATAGCCCCCCTTCCCCCAGTTTTTAACATATTAAATGGAACCAAACAAAATATGTAAAAAATGTAATGCATATCAATTTTTATTCCATTTGATGAAATAATTCTAAGGTGGATTTTTTTATTTTGTGATAAAATAAACGTATAAAATTAAGTAGGCAGTTTTACAATGAAAATCCACTATAAGAAAAGATAAGTAAATTTTAAATAATATTCATTATTCGGGATATAGTAAGAATCAGGGCCTCTTATTATAGTTAAATTACAGGTTAAAAAGTGCCTAAATATCTTTATTGCATAATAGATGGTACAGAATTCAACGAACTACTGTATTGCCACAAACACCGATTCAGCGTCGTGCAGCTGCGTTCTCTTTACGAAGTCACGAAGATGACATTCCGACTTTATCCTTCTTAAGGACAGTTAAAACAGTTAACGAAGGTAATCCTACTCACTACCAGTTTCACCTTTGCTGACACTGCAGCTCTTGCAGGCATTTATCATTTCAATTTTGTTTGAAAGTTTTACTTAATCGCCTCTCTGGAAGCGACCGCTCTGCGAGTAGCTGGTAGTATTGCAATCTGTTCTATTTAAAATAAATGTTCTTGTTTATGCTCTGACAACAGTTGTGGGCTTGAACCTCGGTCCATTCAAAGCTTGTGCGCGCGCTCTGGCACTTCGCCACTCGGCTGCCACCGTACAAAGGAATACAATATGAAGACTGTCTAAATCTCATCACACAGTTTATAACTCCCTTCTGTATACACTCATGAACCAAAACATTATGACCACCCCAGTCTCTACGAGCGGACACATTTCACACACCTATGGGTGACGTCGCCAATCGGCGCAGTATACAGTACGGCACGAGTAGTGCTCAGTTCGTCAGTACAAAGCCCATGCAATGGAGAAAGGAAGACCGGGCTTGAACGGTCTCCAGAATAATTTGCGGAGCTAGGAAGTCGGAAGCCAGCATCTTAGCAACTGCAGGTATTGTCAAGTGTTCGAAGGCCGCCATTGTGAAGGTGTGACGGAATAGTCCTAAGAGGGACACACAACCATTCGACGGGGAGACTACTACTGGTTGGCACGTACTGACTGGAACAACAGACGGCTTACGATCTCTCAATTAACGGCATACTACAACCAGGAAACACAGAAACGTTTCCCAGAACATCATCCAACAGAAGCTCTTACGGACAGGCCTGAGAAGTAGACCTGTTCATATGACCATGTTGACTGACCGTCATCGACACCTGCTTATTGTACATAGTGTTTGGGGAGGGGGTACCAGCGGTGGTTTTCACATCTGCACCATAAATGCTCTTCTGAAGGCTCCTTGCAGTGAGCACAGGAGCACTGTTCCTGGATATTAGGACGACTGTAAAAGTGTCCCTGATATGATGAATCAATGTTCTAGCTCCATTACGCTGTTCATCTGCTCGCCATCACGGCGAACAGCTGCAACCAGACTGCACGGTTGGGGACGAAAACAGGCCGACAGTGGTGATATCATAATTTGGGTGATGATTTTATGGACATCAATAGTTTCCCTATCCCCATTGCCCTCCCCGCCAGCTCCTACCTTAGCATTGTTTCGGACCACGTTTTGCTCGCATGGTGACAGTGTATCCAGATGGCACTGGACCCTTTCAACATGACACCGCCCCATATCACAAGGCCCGCATTGAGCATGTATGGTTCGAGAATCATGTCCAAGAATTCCATGTGTCCCCCTGACTAAATTCCCCCGACACCAGTCTCATCGAAAATTTGTGTGATGCGGTGGAACGCAGCATTCTCCAATCTTTTTCATTGCCGAACTCCGGAATATCTTTCTGGTCCGGTATACTTTTCGCAGTCTCGTGAAGTTGAGTGTAACCATTTTTCACGGCGAGAAGTGGCCCAACACGCTATTGGGTTGGTAGGTGGTCATTGTGTTTTGGCTCATGAGTTATATTAGGGGATCCGTGTGGGCATCATTCCCTGTGGAGTAATACAGACATTATCAGGAGAGATTATCTTAGAGAAACTAAGTCTTCTCCTCCAAGGATGTGCGAGTCTGATGTTGGTATTATTCCACCCATAGAAGAAATATGGGAAACCGCACCATCTTCTATCAAGAAAGAAGCTCTTCATGATACTATACTCCAATCACAGTCTGAAATTCTAGAATCTTCGTTCAAACATAGGACGTTAAAAAATATGTTAGCTGAAGCTGTTGACTGGAATTTGACGAATTGGACCGATTTGTGAAACATTACTATTGTAGGATCAGATGACCAAGTCCACGACATAACTTTGGACGGGATAGAGATTACCACTCTACGAAGATGGCGTACATGTTCCAGCAGCTTATGTGCCATTAAACCTCCATAACACACACACACGCTCTACGAAGGGGTTGTTAAGAAAGAAAGAAAACTCAGATATGCACATATATTAGATGGTGCTGTTGCTTCTGATGTTAGCTTCCAAGATTTTTTAACTCTCTGGGAAGGAGTCTTCTGTGGGAGTGATAAGAAACTCCAGAACTTGTATTTTATACTCTTCAGATTACTTGGAAAATGAGGATGTTGGAAGGGCTATATACATGCCCACCACTACTGAGCTCCTAGCATCTTTTCCAGCTTTAAAAAGTCCGGGGTCGGATGGAGTTCCTCCCATCTTCCTTACAGAGTTCTGTGTCACCCACAAAGAATACAACGCGGAGATGATGGGGGGGGGAACCCCTGGTGCCCTCAGACAACCAATATGTATTTTACACTTTACTTCCTTTGTAATATCTCGATGAAAGTCCTTATAGATATTTTTCATATATTTCTATTGTCAGACCTTCTACCAACTTTGTTCCAAAGAAACGTGTCTCCAGGGATCCAGCAGATTTTAGACCCATCACAGTATTATTGAGAACGTATCATAAGATCTTAGCAAAGAGGGTCATGTCAGTGATCTCCTGAGACCCTAGACAAAAGGCATTTATTCCAGTTGAAGGTGTTGCCGAAAATGTCTTTCTGCTGCAATCAATACTATCCCATCCCAAGAGCAACTTTAGACATTTGCATTTGGCATTAATTGACAAAAGATCTTCTTTATATTCTGTTCATCCAACGGTAGATCTAGTATTCAGTGCCACAATGCTGCCACAGGTAGGTTTCAGGTGCTGAGGACCAAATGGCCAATGCGTAAAGCGGGATTGGCACGAGACATACTTGAGAATAGTGTCCGATAGCCTTTGGGTCATGACATCTCGCCAGCTCCTGTCTAAACGCCGCACACTGCTATTTACGCAGAGCAAAAGATCCTTACTGGTACCAAGACCACGCTATTCCCAAACAATTGTTTATATTCTGTTGGACTGGCCTACATATATAAGAGCAGGTCAAGTAGTTTTTCCACATCTTTTTATAAAAAAAAAAAAAAAAACCCGATTACTGACACTTCAAACTTTTCAAAATGACAGAATGGACATTTAAGATATCTTCCTTCGTTTAATAACATAAACGAAGGAGGGAATAAATTCTTAAAGTTTTCTTAACCGAAGGCTGGAGAAATATGGCCTTAGTTACCATTATGCACTTAACCAACCAACCTACCTACCTAAAGCTAATAAAGTTTATCAACGTTTATCTATCATGATATCGCAAGCGATAATTTATCAGCGAAAACAATCTGAAGCTTTTGGTTAATGTTCCTGTGCTTAAAAAAACAAAAAGATTAAAAAAAAATCTAAGTTAATCGAGGAAATTTGAGGCTGGTACCTTTTTGAAGTTAAAGAACAGCTTTTATTTAAAAAAACTGTTTCGTTCAGTAATGCGTATAAAACAATCTTTTCTAACATTTAATACTCGTAAGGACAAATTGATACAGTGGTACGGTAAATAACCATGGAAACATGAGCATTTAGAAATTCAGCAAAACACTGGCAATTATCATGGTTCATGAACCATGATAATTGTACGAGTACATAACTGGAATTTCATTGAAGGACCCCAGCAAGCAATATCACCCACTCTGTAGCATTGAAAACAAACTATTACAGTACTTCCATTATCTAAAGGAATCATTGGTTTTTTCATTGCTGCAGAGTGTGTGACGTTATTTACTATATAAAAAAAGTAATGTTAAGTATGGTGGTTAGATCAAAATAACTCCCATCATAAATGGAGTGAGTGAAACTATTACAATTTCAGAAAATAATTAACATGATATACAAAATGTATGCACGGCAAAATTTATCAAATGTGAGGAAAATAGGCAATTGTACTTATATCATAGAGCTTCGGGTTACCAGGAGTACTTGAAATCTAAGAGGGTTTGGTTATCGTGAATATTAAATATTATCTTGATTGTGATGCAATTATATATGGACGGTGGCGAGCATTGGAAGTTAAATCTTCCATAATTAGACTGTATAATACAAAATAATGAGTAACCGGGAACACAATTATACAGAGACTTCCTAATTAACGTTTATCTTCCAGCTGCTTATGCAAGATCCTGGAAGGAGGTGTCAGTTCTCGCCCTATGTGGTATTTAGAAGCAAACGACTTCCTTTCCAGGATACGGTGTAGCCTCTGAAGCAACAAGTCAACACTCGAACATTTAATCTGACTGGGGACATTTATTCGTGATGCCTTTCTGAAACGTTGAGCACCAGGTATCGGTTTTTCCCAGTAACAAACTAGGAAGACAAAACAGAAATTTCTTATTTATATATTTAGAAATTTCTTTCGGCAAACCAATACGGACCCTTTCATAGTCTTCCTGCGACGTTATGTCCAAAGACTCACTGATATGAACTTGTTAGCTAGGTGGAGGTTGCAAGAATTCCACTGTGAGCATATTGGTTGGAGTGTCTCTTATGACGATCCAGTTCAGTCGCGATGATGTGATTGTCGAAGTCTGAGGACAGCAACTTACAATATGGTTTGCTTGTAGCACATTCCTATTGGGCAGGTTGAAATACTTGATTATCAGTAATATTATTTGTAATATTTAAACTTTGAAACATTAACTTTACTTCGAAATATCATTTTAGGAAAGATGCAAATCTATTAGAAAGGGTATAGAAGAGCAACAAGATTGGTTAAGGGCACAACAGAGTATTTTCATAAAGAAAGAAGAGTTCTGGAAATTATGTTTGAAAAACTACGAATCTCAATAGTTCTTTAAGATTTTAAAGGGTTGCGTGACCTAAATGCCTATCCACTTATCACGTGGCACACAAGAAGTGTATTTAACTGTTGGAACAAACTTCCATCTACTCTTGTTGAGATTGGCATTTTATTTAAATTTAGAGATCGGACTGTAAGTAGTACTCAGCTTTTATGTTTTAGCAAAAGTAACAAGTTCATAGTGTTTTTAAGTTAATTGTTTTATTTATAATGATGAATTCAGGAAATAGTTTTATTTATAATGTTTACTTTTCTTTTTAGAAATGTTTTCCTAGGGGCCAGAAGAGTCAACGAGTTCACCTAAGTACAAATTCCTCGTAAGTGTGCTATTTGAATTCTCCTACTCATTCGTTCAAATGTACACGTATGTATATATATTTTTAACATTCATTTGTGATTTATAAAAAATATTTTGCAATAAATAAATAGCGCTAAAATCGGCAGAGTTTTTTTTTTTCTTCCTTTTTATTTCAAATGCCCTCCTACGAAAGTGGCAGTGTGGAACCTTTCTTACCATGGCCCATCAACAATTACGAATGAAGGTGCTTGGGTGAAATTGCAATGTAACTGCAAGAATAATAATAAAAAAAAGCAATAACTCTTCTGAATAATTTTAGATCGGGTTAGTTAACCCCTACTCATATCACTCGGCAGAATTACTCATTTTAAGATTACTTGTTATTCTTATTTTAGTGATACAAGGGAAGTGCAGGGTCTAGCCGCGCAAATAAAAAAATAAATTAATTAATGAGCTTCCAGTTCAAGAAATAAAACGGTGAAAATTCCAGCTTCATTCATTTTATCTTCTCTCAGAACCTTGTAGACGTCCGTTAGGTCCCCCTAAGGTGTGTAGTTGCCAACTTCTGTAGCCCATATGTCTGAAGTCCTGCCTCATATGGACGCCCTTTTGCCGATCTCACAAGACTCCTTGCTTGTCTCTTTCAGGTGCAGTTTCCACTATTACAGGTGTAAGCTCACAATTGTCTTATACAGGGTGTCTCAAAATACATGGCATAACTTCAGGAATGAGTTCCTCATATGTAGACAATAAAAATATTTTATATCAACATAGTTCCGGAAATGCTTGGTTTCCGAGTTTTGAAGGTCTGTCTATGACACTTGACTGTTCACATCACCTTATAGTAATTGTTCAAAATGTCCACCTTCTGCCTGAATACAGGCCTCACATGGACTCGCGAAGACGATGTCAAATTCCTGACATGTTTCGTATTGTCTCACCACCTGCCACAATTCGATTTCGGAGAGTTTCCACATAAGCTACCGGAGTCGAATACACCAATGACTTTAAATGGCCCCACAAGAAGAAATCTAGTGGGTTTAAATCAGCTGAGCGTGGAGGCCAGGCTCCACGCTCAGCTGAAATGTGCTGCCATTGTGCATGAAGTGTTCTTGTTGACGAATGATCAGTGGGGTGTCGTCCAAGAAATCTAGCATATTATTTTCCAGAAAGTTTTTGTACGCCTGCCCTGTGAGTTTGTTTGGAAGTACATGGGGCCCAAATAACTTATCACCAAAAACACCCGCCCAGATGTTGGGGCTGAATCGCTGTTGGTGATGTGATGGAAGAATTGCATGTGGGTTTTCTTCAGCCCATACATGCCGAATTGTGAAAGTCTTGGATTCCGTCTCGTGTGAACTGTGCTTCATCTGTGAATATCACTAAGGCAGGAAAGTGAGGAGTTGTACCACACTGCTGCAAGAACCACTGGCAGAACATTACTCGCGCAGGGTAATCTGCTGGTGACAAGGCCTGTACCCGTTGCAGATGGTAAGGATACTCTCCAAATAGTCGAACGTTGAACAGCCAGTTGCATTGCTATTCTGCGTATGCTGATTCCAGGAGGGGCATGCACAGCATCCAAAATCTCCTCCTCCACTTCAGGAGTCGTAGATTTTGGTCGTCCTCTGTCGGCAGCACGAGGTATAAAGGTCCCATGTTCACAAAGGCGGTGATGGATGCCTTCCAATGTTTTCCTGTCTAGACATCTTCGTTCTGGGAACCTTTCGTGGCACAAACGACGAGCCTCCAGAGCATTGCCGTCCGCCAAACCGTACATAACCGCTTGCTCCTGATTTGAGTACATGGTGGGAATGGAAATCCACCCGATTCTGTTAGTACCTTGTGATAAAGGAAATAATCTGCGGGAATAAGACATTTCGGTTAATAACTCGGGAACCAAGCATTTCCGGAACTATGTTGATATAAAATATTTTTATTGTCTACATATGAGGAACTCATTCCTGAAGTTAGTGTATTTTTGAGACACCCTGTATAGTGGAATTATGACCCCCTATCCTTAAAAAAAAATTTTTGATGGGCCCTCTGCGCGAAACTTCGTGTCTACCAGTAATATAACCGAAAAAATCAGTTATAAATTTAATTTTAAAATACTTTCTGCATTTCCAGTAGTTTTTGGAATCACTAACCATACACAATTACATTGGGCTGAATTAATTTGTGAATCCAAACTTTTCTTTACCTTGCAACTAAACTTAATTTGTTAATATATACACACACCTGCCAAAAAACACAAACCTTTGTATTAAGTCACGCAAGGAACAGTATGATCAGTATCAAGTAGAACATCTACTAATAAAAAAAAAGAGCCACTGAGCCACCTGGGAGCAAACGCCAAATTTGCGATAGCTTCCCGCTACCCATCCCTAGAGCTGGGTCTGGGTCAACTTTTCTTGTCTGTGCACTATGCACCAACTACACAGCCATCGGATGAAGTGCAATACCGATAGGTGTCATTTTCTGCTGTTCGACTGCAGTAATCTAAAGTCAGAATGGAGAAAACGCAGGATCTATCAGACTTCGAAAACTGTCTATTCGTGGGTGCACGTTTAGCAGGAGCCGCAATTCAAGAAACAAAAGACATAACTGGTTTCTCAAAATACTTCAATACAGTACTTCAAGAGCGAAGCCGTCGTACTCTAAAGAGAGCTACGTGAAAAATAGGACATCCAGTGTGCAGTCAGTAACATCTGAATTCAACCAGGCTCAGAACTGTCCTATTTAAACCCGTACCATAAGCAAGGAATTGAAAAATTGGGTATTGGCAGTCAGTTGCCTATTAAGAAGCCACTTTTTTCAGAAGAAAAACAGAAAAATCCGCTTGCAGTGGTGTCGAGAACGTCGTGATTGGACAGTGGAACAAAGTCATGTGATCACTTTGTTTTTCACTGATGGTAGGCAGAGTGTGCGGCGAGAAACTCATGAAGCGATGGACCCTGTTTGTTTTATTATGACAACCCAAACATCTAGAAGTGGTATTATGGTAAGAGGAATGTTTTGTTGGCAGGGACTGGGTACGGTGATACCAGTGGAAAGTCGAATGTCATCTAGGGAGTACCTGAATTTTGTATCAAATCTACTGCACCCTGCAATGTGACACTTTTATCCCGAAGGTGATGGTCACTTTATGAATGACATCGCATCGTGCAAGAATGAATGGTTTGGAGAAAACATTACAGGGATTTCCACCATCTTCCCCTGGCTACCCACATTCACCTGATCTCAATCCTATTGAGAATGTGGGGACATGGTGGAGAGAGCTATTCGGCAACGAAGTCCTCTTCCCTCAACCTTGTCCTCAGCTATGGGATATTGTGCTGGAAGAATGGGCACAACTAAAACAAAACGCACTAAAACATCTTATAGAATCCATGCCGCGCCGCAGATTTCCTGTTATTCGAAACAAAGGCGGCCCGATTTGATAATGAATAAAGATTCATTTTGTGTGTGCATGTATTTATTCCTTAATTGCATTTGACTTTTTTGTCTCAGGTTTCATGACGCTTTAATTTTTATTATTCTGTTAATTCCTCTTTTATATTTTCTCTAACCTTCCTCGTGATCTTTTCTTCAATAATCTGTCAATATTTTCTCCCATTTTGCTACATCATACTTTATTTTCCTTATTCTTATACCTTTTAATTATTGGTTAATCAAGTATGTTTTTTACCATATATTTCGGAAGCGTTTTGAACAAGAAAATGACTTTAATAAACCCTAAGTTAACTCTTAACGATGTTCCTTCGAAAGTCATATTGAATAATTGGCGAATCGTTTTTGAAACCAGTCCATTCTTAGTCTTATGCAACTGTAAAAGAAGTGGTATTATATAATTTATTTTATTGGCATCTTAAAACCTGTTCGTTGAATTAAAAAAAACAAACAGATGAGATACGAAAAAGTAATATTGATGAGTTTAAATTAATTTGCCTTATCTGACAATCTCCACATTATATTTATACAGTAAGCTTTCAGAATGCATTTTCCTTGATGTTTTTTCTTTTGCAGGTTCTCGAGTGACAGCTCAACATAACAGTTGCCAAATGTTCAACTCCAAAATGAGAACGAATGTCATTGAGAAAAGTTGCAAACGGCTCATTATGTAGGCCATTCTCAGATTTTGAGATTGAACAGAAAATTATTTATTGAACTATCGGGAATCGCTCAGCTGGAAAAGTGTAAAGAATCATTAGTTTAAAGTGTAATTCTCAAGTAAAAATGAATTCGCTTGACTTATGAGCTACTAAAATCGTGCGCAAGATAATGGGAGAGATAAAATCCAATATAAAGCGGTTTATATCTATGGACGTTAAAAATAATATTGAAACGGTATTTTTATTTAAAACTAAATTTAAATTAGGAATAAAGGGGGCGCGTACTCTAGTTTGAATTTGCAAAGAGAACTTCAATATTATTATTGGAATTTGAAGAGGTTGAGAGAAAAAAAATCGCCCCTTTAGAATAATCTGTCATTCGTTCTTTTGGTATAATCAACTGTAAATAGTTTTTGTCATTATGTAATAAGGGTAGTCAAACCGTGCCTCGAGAGCCTAATAATACAAAATAATACTATTTTAGTAATAGGAAATTTAAAAAAAATAATAACTGCTAGTCTCGTGAGTAGAAAACAGTTGTTTAATGAATTTAGTACTCAACTGATATCTTTCGAATTCGCGCACTGTGATTCTAGCTTTCACTCATACAGAAAGTTAAGTTGCGCTTTTTAGAAACAATTTCCTTCTAAAGCACACAATGCTTTAGATCTCTTTATAATTAACTTTGATGGGAAGAGTTGAATTGTCTTTAATTTTCTTGGAGATTTGTCTTTAAGAAATTTTGCGATCGTTTTGTGTGCAGCTCACAGGTTTACTAACTTTGGCTACCCCTGTTATAACATTACCTAAACAACCATTATATTTGTACTACTGCTCATGTAAAGTTATTTCGATTATTAATAAATATAATGATCGAATATGCAGTATGGTTGACTTGTAATACTTGGTAATCTTTTCTAACATCTCTCCTTCTTTCTCTCGCACTCAATTTTTTAAATGAATCGTATTTTATTTTCCTGAATGCAAGATGATTTCACATCTACATGCTCCATTTGAAGAATGAGACTAATGCTTACTAAGGTCTCTTGGCTACCTACAAAAATATCTTTGCTGTACGAATTTTACAAACCGATGTTTGTATTAGGGGAAAAAAATATTATCCGTTAGGGCACAGATCTTTCATATAGTGTGTAAACTACCCTCAGCATTTCATTTGTAACAATAAACTTCCAAAAAATATTTTTGAAATCTTCATATAACATGTTTTTGAAAAAATTGCACAAGATACAATAATTGTCAAAATAAAAAAAAAAAATGTAGAATTGCTCCTAAAGTAATGGAAATGGTAACTGTAGTGGTACCCTTGTAGTGGTAATGGTAACATTACCACTACAAACTGGCTACTACTATAAACTACCACTACAAACTATAAACTGGCCTTTGTGAAGACGAAGAAGCAGAGCGTCCTTGGTGTGTGTCAACTGGAAGACTGATTGTTGAGATAATCTTATGTGTAAACCATCAAATTGGGTTGATTTTCCAATGAGTTTCTAGCCTGTGTTTTTTTGTTTGTACTTCAATAGGTTGAAGTAATCTTCTTAAGCCAATACACAGTTCTTAATAATTTTACCATGCAACTTTCGAATATCATACAATTTGCAAATCAGTAAAACTTATAAAAACAGCTACAAACTCGTCAGTTCAAGTCTATCACTTTATAAATTGTCAGTCCCCTAATTTCACCTACAAATGAAATTACGGGATTGATTGAGCCAGCATCATATTAAATATTTTCTACGGTCAGTAATCCGACTGGAAATAAATATCGGAATGTATATCTAAAAATTATTTTTAAAACTAAACAACCAGAACGCACAAGTATCGATAAAGAAACTGATGGTTGGTTGTTGTTGGGTTTTTTTGGCGCAAAAGCAACTTTGGCCATATTGCGCCTATCTATTAATGTTTATGTGACAAGGAAACTGATGGAATGCAATCCTAGTACAATCTGAACACTATGGTAGAGGGAATTGGTCAAACATTTTCCCAGTTCTCTTTACCATAGGCAGCATTCATATTGAATTAACTTAGTTGCCTTTTCCCTCTCGGATATCGGAGGGATGATAATTTCGGTGGTGGTAGGAGTTGCATTCATCAGAATTAACATGCCTGTCTTTGTATTCAGGCCGAAAAGTTAAGTTCGAATCCCGTCAATGGCACAATGAATTTTTATGGGCCTCTTTCACACGCTTGACTTAAATCTCATTTAACTTGTATAGTATGCTCCGCGGAGTCAAATTACAAGCTGTCAACCATCTCCGAGGATTCTCCACAGTGGAAATTACCTCTCGTGGAGAAATACAATTTATTTCGTCTTTTTGATAGTTTCGTATTCAATATAATGAACATGGCCTAGTGATGCGTCATCTGTGACATGACTTCTACTCATGCCAGTTGTGGTACTGATTTAACGCAATTTTGTATAATTCAATACTTATGTTATTAGTAGAGCTCACCGAGAAATGAATCTAACTTCTCAGTTACTTCTTGGAGGAAACGTTTTCCTACTCCTAACGGTATTAAATGGCCAAACGACTTATTACTAAGGACACTGTGACGATGATGAAGAGAACCCTGGGAGGCCCTCTTTGTGTAAGCGTAAGTAAAACAGATAATTTAAATAACGTATTTTTTTTCCTAAAAAGTAAACCTACGTATGTAACCTATATCGTATCTATATACTGGAGCTGGGTAGGCATCTCCTATTACTGCAATGAACACCAAATCTGCCATTCTTTCGTGAGCAACCTAAGGAGTGTTTGATGAGAATAAAAGAACGCGTGCACAAATGTTCTTGGCGTGAGAGAAATTAACTGCGTCGAATCGGAATTTATTATTTTCCGCTTAGGATGCTCATAGCTGCTTGACTTCAATGTCCTTTAAAAGGTGAAAGCATTTTCGTCTTATTTCTAATTATCTCTGCTTCCTTAACACGTGTGTGTTCGTTTGAAACGTGACAAATGCATAGAAACGTAATGCCGCTTTTTAAATTAAGACTCCAGATTAAACTCTTCATAAAGAGTCTTAGTTTTTATAGACTCTTAGAATACTCCCTGTTCAATTGGTGCGTAGAATTCAAAAAGGAATCCGGACGTAAACTAAATTAAGTTTCTTTTTTTTTTTTCCCCTTCGCTTTTTCTTTTAACAGTCAAGAGTTTCCACATCAGTAAAGAAGCAATTGAGAGCACCTATTTCCCTCTCATCTTGTCCTGGAGTGACCTCTTACACTAGTACACCTTATATTCCCAAGTTTTTTTTACTCCTCTCCCTCCCCCCCCGGCTATCTCTTATATAATCTGCCCTTTCGTCCCCTGCCAACAGCACTCCCTTTATCCACTTCACGTGTTACTTGAAACTTCCGAGTGTCATACATTTCGTTTCGCATATAGGAATGCGTGCAGACTTCGTTTTGATGTAACTTATTCTGTCTCGATGATTAATTGGTGGTCGTTTTTAATAGGTCAACGAATATTTTTCTTCATTCGCTACTGTTGACCTGGTCACTGAGTACACAGCACATATTTTTGTGCCACTCTCTATGCACGCTGATCAGAGGAACAAAACATGACACTACACAACATTAACATACACACTTACCCTCTTTGAAACTTCTGGCCTTTCACAGAGTACTGTGACACACAGAGTGCACACAGTCTTTATGCAGTTTTTCTATTTCCATGTCTGCTGGTTTTCCAAAAAATTTCATTACTTTTTGTAATAGCCTAAATGATCCTGGTTTAATTTCAACCTGGTTTAATTTCAATCCATCCTGGTTTAATTTCAACCGCAGAGCATTTCGTTAGACCATAATTCACCATTATGGTCATATATGACCATAATTCAGTGATCATTAAGTGCATAGTCCATTCGTAATGGACTATGCCGCAGCATAAAAAGCAGTGGTGGTAATTTGCATCTGCCCGTGCTCAAAATGATAAAGTAGCAGTTATAGGACGTAGTAAAGATATCACGGAGTTTCAAATGGTGTGGGAGCTCGTGCATCCGGTGCTTCCATTTCGGAAACCGCACGTCTTGACGGTTGCTCACTGTGCTTAAGGTGTACAAAGAATGGTGTCGAACGAGTCAAACCACCTCCCGCCAGCAAAACTATAAAGGACTACGCGAAGTGGATATTCGTGGGAACGAAGCATGCAGCGCGTTGTTACGGTCTCAACAGCAGGCCACTTGTGCAACAGTTGACATCGTAATACAATATGGGGAATGCAAGAACAACATCCCAAATACCGATGCCCCCCCCCCCACACTCAGACGTAAGGGAGTTCCACAGCAGACGACCCAAGAGACACTTCTCGCTCCTGATCAGTCGCCAGCGAAATGTGATGTCACCAAAACGCTGTTCAGACACTAGAGGAATAGAAACGAGTGTCCTGGTTGGTTGAGTCCAAATACCTGGTACAACGCGCCGATGTACGCTCTGTGGCGCATGCAACACGAGTCCATGGACCCATCTTGTACGGTGCCCGCTATCCTGGTGGTAGTACGGTGGCACTGGTTGGTTGATATGGGGCATGTTTTTCTGGCAACAACTAGAACCCCTGGTGCGTATGGCCCAAAGTTTCACTGGTGAGGTCTACCGGCGGCTCTTAGGAGACCAGATGCACCCTGCCATGTTACATTGTTCCCGGACCAAAAAAAAACCCTCGCGTATCACGCGCTGTTTGTTGAAAAACGTAATCAGCATCGTCTTGATCCTGGCATTTTGAAATCTATATGCTCTGACACTTCGTCTCTGGGTCATACCAAAACACCCATCTCCAGTGACAATATAATCGAGGAAATTAGGATTGGATGAAGTCTTCACATGATAACTCTTCATTGCTTCTGCTCATCCGTGAGGCTATGCGGCACATATTTTGCACAGATCTTCCTTTTCCCTAATTCTTCACGTAGAATTTGACGAATCGTTTCCTTATTCATATTCAACTCATTGGCCATCATTCTAAGGATAAAACGATGATCTCTTGCAACACTTTCTCGAACTTTTGTGATTCTGTCCTCATTGCGCGAGCATCCTCACGTCCGTCTTTGAACCGTTTATATAACCTTGCAAACACACTGATACGACTTAACGTTTAATCACCATAAACAGGTTTACCATTTCATTGTTTCTACTGCAGCTTTTCTCAGTTTAAAACAATTTGATATTCGTCCGTTGCTCCATTGCAAAATCATGGCATGGACGTTAACGCTACTAACGAAACTGGTTGTTACTTGCAACCTGTCAGCCTACTGGACAATGTCTGTACCACTATCTGTTAGAGGAAGTTTGAACTACAACATGCCACTTTTTCCCCCCAAAACTCTTCGAACATGAGCGCCACAACACCAGTCCGCGAACTTTATTTCCTCACTTCGTACGTCATAAAAGCAACAAAGCTCTAATAATGATGAGCCGACCAGCACTGTGCAAAAGAAATCATTGTCCACGCAAGAACACTACAACTGCTGAGGCATTCACTATCTATACGCTTTGAATCCACTACTTTATGAGGATGCCTCCACATCCATGGTAAACTGTATGAGTCGGATCAATTACAAGTTTCCAGTATTTCGACAACTATCGCGTTCACAATGCAACACACACACCTTACAGAGTATAGGCCAAGACTCCATACACCCATTGCCCTTGGTTCCGATAGTGCTGTGTCGGTTGAAGTAAACACCTTATGGCCAGCAGAGACATCTGTTATTTTAAACGCTGTTACCTTTTGCTTTTGGCCTGCATCACGGCAAAGAAGTGATCAGTCGCATTCTTGGCGTAGCTTCTTATGACCACGTGCACCGATACATGACGCTACCTTTTAAGAATACTCACTACGAACACAGCGACAGTCATGTGCTTTGGAACTCGTTGCTATTACCTGCTTTTTTCCCCATAGCACAGCATCAATGACCAGAGGCTATGCAACTCTATTTAAAGGGCAAATTCATTTCCATACGTACTAAATGATGGACAATTCAAGGATCACATGTTGGGACGTTCAATTTTGTAATATTTTGTTGGTGGGACAGTGCATAAAATAACATTCCTATCTTCTCTTGTGATATTTGTATTGCAAGACAAGTGCTGTGGATTTCTTCGAACGAATACAGAGAAGGGCAACGAGATTTGAAGGGCGGTCTTACCAAGAAAGACTTCAGTTCTATAAATTGTAGCGTCTGGAAACTAGGCACCCGTGAGGACACCTGATTGAGGTATTTAAGGTTTTGAATGGATAGAGGGGAACCAACTGCTTATGGCATTCTTTGAACACATACGGCAACAAATTTAAGTTGAAAAAGGATGGTTGCAGGATAGACTTGTGAAAATTTGCTTTCAGCTACAGAGAAATTGATTATTGGAACAATCAACAATTGATTGTGGAAGTGGGTAGTTTGAATGAATTTAAGGAATGGATGCACAGATGAAGTAGTAGTGCTTGCTTGTTTTTTTTTTTCTTTGTGTCGTTGATGCTGTATAAGCTTGTTTCTTTGCATCATTTGCCACTCCCCTCCCATAAAACTAATAAACAAATTTCTATAAATAAATATTAAGAGTGCTGAAAACGCGTGAACTATTTCCTGTTTCCTTGTTGGAAATCCCAAAGCCTTAGGATTAATGTCGCGTCGTGCTTCCAAGAAATTTATCAAGGTAATTACATTACAATAAGTAAGGGGTGCCAAAAGCCTAATAAATGAAAGCATATTTTAATTACGATGCAAATAAATGTAGATATTCAATTCATCGTTTTGTCCCTAATTGCGCAACCTGCATTGACAGATTTCCAGACTTTTTTTTTTTCCACTGAAAGCTGGAAACGGGTAGCACAACCTTAATAAGTAAATACGTTCAAAGAACTATGTAGGATTTGCGCCCCTTAATCTTACCCAGCAACTTCATCCTCGAAGTTCCTAGGTAAGAGGTTGTTGGAAACGCATTTCCAGTGAGGGGTAACAAACCTCTTAAATTCCTGCCCTCGAAAAGACTGTGGAAAATAAGAATGATTTTGATAATCTTCTTTGAACACTGCGTGTAGTGTGCACGAGATTTTGGTATATGCTTCTTAAAACAGCACAAAGATAAGCTGAGAAATCAGAACTAAATTTAGTTCAAATGTCTTGCATTTTTAGACATTGGTCATTCTGAGCGTAATGAGGAGTAAAATACAAAAAATGAAAAGGCCGATTAACTTGATGAAATTAATATTACTGGCTTGCTAAAATAATATTGACTTTGCAAACGATGCTACTAAGAAAGATCTTTCGTATTAGACTTTGCTAATATGAATGAGCACCTATTGTTCCCGTTTCAAGCAACTAATGACTTCATACATTTTTATTATAGAGTAGTGTTCCAAATTCAAAATATTTCCTATCGCATTTGTTTAATACAATTTCAGTTTTCTGAATAAAATACAGATTATTTGAATCAATAACAGAGCAAATAAAAGATTAGATTTGTTATTCTTTTAAATTGAAATTATTTTTGACATCTGTCACTCTGCACGCAGCTATTTTGAAAGTGTAACTCTGCAGCAACTCTGTCACTGCAGAGTTACACTTTCAAAATAGCTTATCCATAATCACAACAAGAATGCTAATATTGTCCAGCAGAGAATACTGTTAGAGGATCTACTCCATGTCACGTTCGAGTTAGTTAGTTAGTTTTGTTTAGTTTTGGACCATCCTGGACATGTGAGAGACAGAGGCCTTTTCTACCCTCTGTCAAACGTGTTGAAAGTGATGTTTTGCCAAAAATTCTGTACAAGGTGTGCTAAATGATAAGGCGCGTCGTCATACTGAAACATCCAGCCAGAAATACACGGGCCCGATCGGCCAACGTAGGAGAGAAGAAGAGTCTGGAAGTGCAACCATTAACATTTATTAAGAACATGGACACGATTGGTGATTTTACCAGGGTGAAATAAGTTTGTAATTGTGTCTTCTATAAGACAACGCACATGCAGCCACTGCAGCAATTTTTTTTGGATAAAAACCGTATCTCAAGCGTTGTAGCTTCTACAATACCTCATACGACTCCACGTAACATCTTTGTTCTTGTCCCAGGCTGCAGAAAATCTTGAAAGAATAGTTTGATTATATGAAAAACTATAAAACAAAATACAGGGTGGCCATAAAATCTGAAAACATAGATAATATTATTTTATTTTAAATTAATTTTTAATTTTTATGTATATTCGCCTATGTTTCCAGACTTTATGGCCATCCTGTACAACAGAACAGCTTTCAGCGAATCCAGACACTTTGACAACAGCCGAAACATTTGAGAAAAGTGTGTGTGAAGAGTTACAGAAGGAACGTACCCAAAGGAGGTCAATGCCATAAGCAAGCGATGTGGATAGAACACTTTGCTTCAGCATCAGCGTCCATATTTTTGAACCTAGCGAGTAGGTTTGTAGGAGAATATGAATGATGTCATCTTACTCAGATATCTAAAGTTACAATAATAAAAATCAAACTTTTTGTTTTCTATTGTTCACTGTAATTAAGATTTAACTGGAAACTTGTTTGAATTTATATTTAAGAGTTTCTCTTTTTATTAAAATAGCACTGTTTTGGTTAGGTCATAAAGGGTCCAAGACTAGGCGAACCTTCAAATACTGGATACCCCGATCATATAAATAGAGTAAGTATCACAACGTCTAGGGTCGGACTTGAGCAGTTCCAAATAGCCTCTCGAGGACTAAGGATTACCTTGTCTTTCTAAAGTTTTCAGTTCCATAGGAACAGATTAAAAGTTAAACACATTTATACTGATGGAATGATCAAATGACTCTAAGAGCTCCATGAGTTCAATCATATCCTGGGAAAGAAATCCAGTTCCCTTATTGCTAGCGACTTGCAACTTACTTGAATGGAAGGTTCTATTTTTAAACATATTGAACTTCAGTCATCTTCCGAATGGGACTTCTGTTCGCTATCGGCAACATGGTGGTCCACAGCGTCTGTAGTTTCAGCACGTAGACTCAAAATATACGGTGGCACCCGCGGTTGATCACACTTTGCGGAATCGTCTTTTTTAATGTCATAATGATATAACGGACCCTCAGTGGCGTTATTGGTTTCATTAACACCCGAGACGAGGTCTGGGCCGGAACTGTATGGAGTTTCTTCTTTAATTACGACAGTCATCCAATTCGTTCTAGAGCCGGGGTTTTCACCGATATCGTTTCTAGATTCCATACCATTTCCATAAGTACCAATAAGGTCAACCTCTTCATACGAGTCCCAGTTTTTGTCAGACACTGGAATTCCATGAGCTCGAAGTTTCAGTTCGAGTTCCTATTAAGATAAATAAATCAAGATAAATTAGAATTATTCTTCAATTCAGCAGCAGTTAAACATTTCAGATCAAGACTAGTAACAGTAAAGTGCTAAGGAGCAAGTCGTTTATAACAAGAAACATTTACCTAATAAATACTTAACGTAGTCACTTATAATAAATTAAAACTAATAACAAAAATATTTTAATTAATATGAACTGAAAGATTATTTTGTTAATATATATTGAAACTGTACAAACACAGTTTATACTGGAATGTCCAATAAGGGCAATTTCTTGCGAAGAGCTGGTCACTATCTGTGCCAAATTCTGAGCAACAATACATTCTCATCCTTGTGCGAGATTGAGCTCCAAATCCACATGATACTGGCTGAGCAATGGAGGTGGTTCTGTTGGAGGATGATTGT
Source organism: Mastigoproctus giganteus (assembly GCF_048544385.1). NCBI lineage: Eukaryota > Metazoa > Arthropoda > Arachnida > Uropygi > Thelyphonidae > Mastigoproctus > Mastigoproctus giganteus. The sequence continues at coordinate 119,161,839 of NC_143583.1, read as the reverse complement.
GCTATGTGTGTTATTCTCTCATACACAGTCATCCACAGTCTACGCGATTTAAGATGTGGAACATGTTGTATGGCAATATCCTGTGGAGAGAGACGGGTTCTACCAGAGAAGAATGGCGAGGCACTGCTTCGAAGAGGTCTGTGTAGATTACATGGGTAAATGACAATTTCTACTATAGATGGCATCCTATTGGAGATCAACGTTGCCAGAGTGAGGATATTGGTCTTCATAAATAAAATTTGCTGGTGGGTTCCATCTTATGGAAGCGTAAAGGATATTTTTTGATAAGGTGAAGCGCTTTTCCAGGGAGCCATTTATTAGGTAAATGTTTCTTGTTATAATGCACCTCCCAAGGTTTTTGCAGTACTTTGATTCAAGCCCGAGGCGGGATTCGAACCCGCGACCTTTGGGTTGCCGGGCAGGCACTTTACCCACCCGGCTAGCCCGGTCGGCACAGTATACAGGCTACTATGGATTTGCATCTGACAATGGATTGCATAACGAGTGATGGTAGGAAGCTCACGTGAACTACTATTTTGCTTTTCAAAATGAACCTAGGGTTTCCTCTTGGCCTTGGAAAGCATGTCCAAACGTTAGTTGGTCGTCCCAAACATTTCTAAGTCACGATGTTACCAGACTTTTTCTTTGATTATGTATTCCTCTAGAGAGACTAATATTTTTCAGCACTTTCCTTAGTGAATGATATATATATGCTAGGTATAGGTTCAATCCAACAGCTGTAAGGAATTCAGTAAGCTGCGAAATCTTCAGGTGTCATCCGTGGAGACATTTAAGGCACTTGTTGAGGTAGTTGAACATTTTCATGTCCCTATGCAAGGACATGAAGGGAGTGGTATAGAGTGAGTGAAAGTAGCACAGAACATTAGAGTGGGAAATGTCCCTCTTTAGAGTAATACTGAAGGGCTTATTTCCATGTGTTACTCTGATTTGTCTGATGGTTAGCAGTGAATGAAAAGGTTATGTGGAAATTGTTTGTAGAAAGATGAGAAACTATCGTGAGCTGCTCTGAAAATGTCCATCTGGTTCCCAATTTTAAGTGCACATTGCACGCGTTCCAAGGTCTCAAAGTAGGTTGGTTATAGTTGATCGGCTTTTCATTGTCGAATGACGGTATTATCCTGATGCTTCCAGTATTCTGGAAAATGTTGAACTCTTCTTGTAGGTGGTAAGTTGCCTAAGCGAAAGGGATGCAAAAGAGCTGGGCGAACTCTTTATTTTTTTGCCCCCTGTATATTTGGAGAGGTGTGATCCGGTGGGAAGTTGAGACCTTGGGCATAATATTAGAGCATTGAGAATGATGGATAGAGCCTCAAAATAATAGTTTGCTTTTTTGAAATAGAGAGCATTTACGCCCGCTTGTGGACGCAGAACAACATTTGTCTTTTCTTGGTGGCAAGCGTTTGCCACTACCGCTAAGTGGTGTGATTTGTTTATGTGAGCTGAGCCATGTTTCTACCAGACACAGCTGTGAATTCAGCTGAGAGTAACATGAAGTTTGTTTCCAACGCTACGAACATTCTAGTATTATACAATAATTGACAAGGAGGGCAGCTGTGCGTTCCTTTCAGTTTACTATGATATTGAATATTCAAATAGATTTAAAATTATGTAAAATTATTAGAAAATTAAGTATTTACCCAGATCTTTAACATAAGTGTTCTGTTCTCATGCTCCAGATATCTCTGACGTTCTTCTATATTGGGAATCTTGGCGACATCCCTTTTCAGGCAGCGAAGATAAGCTACAGAGGCTTTTAGGATTGTGCCTTTATTCCGCCTGAGATCGTGTACTAAATGATAATAGCTGATAATGAAAACTTCCATTAATATTCAACTAAAATACCTCAACAAGAAACAACTAAAAAGTCTCAAAATATAATGAGAGATGACATCAACATTTAAACAGAATAATATGAAAACTAACTCAGAAACAGCTGACTTAAATCAATTCTGCAATTATTGTTGATTATATTATACAATAATTTGTTTTAAATCACACGCTAGAAATTTTTGAGCATATTTTAGAGAGCATTTGAAAATGAACCATTCTTTAATTTAACTGGAATCATTTCAATGTTCAAAACAATTGAACAGGCAATTCATAGCACTTATCTAAAATGATTTTGTGCTTTTTCTTGGGAATTTTTTTACACATCGACTACTTAGGTTAGAGTATCCTGTATACTATAACCGGATTACTAAATCCGGTCATAGTATACTGGCTTCAGGTAATCCGGGCCTTGATGTATATATTAAGTGGCCACTTTATTAGGTATCCCTTCCCTTATAGAAGAAAGAAAAAAAAAAACTTTATTGTACTACGGTTGTTGTTGTTATTCGGAGCATTAGCAACTAAGGCCATATTGCTACGGGGATATGCGGTGGTCATTCCCTGACCTTTCCGCATCCTCCGTATTTGGTGGTCACGGGCTCGAACCCTGGCTAATCAAGAAGCGTCTGCTACGCACTGCTGCTCCTGGCTACGGAGGCGCCTTTGTACTACGCTAACCACATTACATATATACGGCAAAGATGCAATCTCTCAGAAAAGCCTATATTTGCGTCGTGCCGTAGACTGAATGAGGTTCTCACAGTTGTTGCAAACCGGATGGTTGTGGATCTCTACTCTGAACAGCTCTTTCCATCTTCCCACAAGTGCTCGATTGGATTGAGATCTGGTGAGACCATCGTTGTCATGTTCCTGGAACCAGTTCTGTATAATTCTGGTCTTATGACATGGTGCATTATTCTGTTATAAGAACAATCCGCAGATGAATACACTGCAGCCGTGTAAGGATGGGCCTGATCGGAAATAATTTACAGATAACCTGTGGAAGTCTTCACTGGTATCAAGTAGGTTCAATATGCATCACAAAAACACTCCGCACACCATTTACATTACCACCACCACCAGTGTACTATAACCATACCTTCTTGTTTGTTGCTGACGAGAGTGGAGCCAGGTGCAGTCGTCTGTTGCAACATGTCCATAAGAAGTTATGACGCCCACTGATTACCATTGTTGCACGGGGTTGTTATTTGACTGACTGTAACCTTTCTGTTACCTTACACAAGTCTCATCAGCGTTGGCTTCTCAACAGGCTATTTCCAACTCCAGTCACTGGATGCTCGATTATTGGACCAATCTCGATACACCCGAACTGTAGTCTTCAGTTCAGCGATGAAAACCCCAGCAGAATTGCAGTTTCGGAGATAGCCACACCATTGATCTGGCGCCGGCGACCATGCCACGTTTAAAGTCACTCAAATCTTTTGGTTTGCCAATTTTTGCAAGAAGAAAGATTGAATACACGCAACATCCCCAAGTATCTGTCCACCCGCTATATATCGCATGGTAAGAACTACTGAAGGAGCGCTCTATTTCATGAAGAGGATAGGTATATCTAATGAAGAAGCCGCTCAGTGTATATTTAAAGGCCTCTTTAATATTTGCTATAAGAACTCGCAGATTTTTTTAATACTAATAGGATATAAAAATTTGTTAAAAATAAATGGATCTAAATAAATTAAAGGAAAAGAGCAATACCAATATTTGAAGAGCAATTAAAACCTAAAAAAATATTTCTGACAGTAACTGCATTGCTTCTCCACGATCTAGGGATCTCACCACCTCAGTAAATCCGCTCTTGGTGTCTAGTCAAGTTAATTAATGATCCCTCCGCATGCCTTTCAGATATTTTTTAATGTTCTTCCGAATTACCATTGGTGATTCGGCATCATTGTTTCAAATCAGTCTAAACACTACATCAGTTAATCGACTTCCATTCGCATCCCAATTCAACGACCTAACTTTTCCTTTAGCTCATTTGTCCCGCAGAACTACACCCTTTCTTTTCTGAAAATTACAAGCTACAGGAAACCTTCGCTTTAGCAGACCTCAGTTTAAATGGACTTCAGAAATAAGAAGCAGCGTCTACTAAACCAGACTTTTGAGTATGGGACCCATTTACGTAATTGCATCAGTTTCATTATATTTACTATCATTTAAAATATGTTCGCAATAAAGCAAAGGAGCCAAGATTTTCCTCACCATCACTTTCTACTATCCTGCTGAGCAGTCACACATCAGTAAAGTTCATCCGAAGCTACACTGAATGCTTTGAACAGAGTGTGTATGTTCATGGGTTAATTTGCACCTTATGTGAGTGAAATCTTGAATAACTCTTAATCCTGTTCTTCCACCAATATTGGCACCAATTAACGAAACTGACAAATTCACGGTTACCATATTTTTAAAATTGGGTTACAATATGAGCTTGAAAGTTCATTTCTTACATTCCTATTCATCAAGGAAGGTGGAATATCGACATGATGGCTGATTACTGAAGAGAGAGATCTGCGACGAAATCGGTTTTAAAAGCGCAGACGCATAAAATCAAGAGAAATGTTCTTTGATACCACTTGTACACATTAACATTCTTAAACATTTCCATGTTCCGTTCGATGTATTGCAAGATACTTAAATATTGATACATGAACTTGTGAACCTTGGAATCAAATTAGTTGGGGGGGGGGGGGGTTAAGAACATAATTACGGTGACCTTGCATGCTTGTACGAACTCTTCTTTGACAAATTTTCTCAAATTTTGATCGAAACTAGAAATGTTTTGAATTCGACCTCCTAAAGGTAAGGCAAAACTGAAAAAAAAAAAAAAAAAAAAAGTCCCTTCCCCTGATCGCAGTTGCGAAAGAGATAATTGTTAGTTGTTAACAAAAACAAGGTCTTTATTTTTAGGGCACCCGAATAATTAAATTCATCTGCCGTGCTGTGTTCCATGGTCGATTTGTCTGTTTTGCTTGACGAAAAACCCAGTTTCTGGGGGAACATCTTGCTATCTACGCCTCAGATCGACTAACTCAGCCAAGGAGTGAAAAAAGCCCATTAAGATTCCTCGCGTCATCGATGGGATTCGAACCCGGGCCTTCTCCATCCGGTATGGAGAGGACGGTGACGATTACTACTGTGCTACCCGCGCAGACTGCTAGTTGTTAACAGGAATCCTTTGCGATAAGAAATTTAATATAATAATTATTTTTTTGATTTCTTGCTGCAAAGCAAAAAAACTTATATTCATTATTTACCATAAAGAGCCCAATTTCTGTTAACTCCGATTAAAAATTAACTCTACTACTTTACTTCAGTATGTGAAGACTGTAGTCTGCCTCCTTAATTATGTCATGAATTGTTCAAATTCGCAACACAATTGTTCGTTCACTTTATTTTTTTTTAAGGGCTACCGATCACTAACACTTCAAATATTCGAAATCATATACAGTACTGTATATGCAATTTATCAAAAATTTCACAGTTTCCTCTCACAAAATGAGAGACTATTCAGTCAGGAGACATCTGTAAGACGTCATACCACCTACAAAGATTTAACTAATTATTAAGGCGTGGTAAAAGCTTATCTAAAACTTTTGGACATTGTAATATCCACAGAGGGGTCAAACTTCATTTATATATTTATTTCTCGATTAGGATCTACACGAAGAGCTGTTTCTTTAAGGGGGCAATGAACATTTAAAGAGGTCCAAAGTAAGCAAATCTCTGCCGTAACACTCTCTGGGATCAGTCACTCAATTAATCATTCTGCTGATAAATCTGCTAATAATTAGCATTTACTATCATCGCGAAATATCCTTCTTTATAACTGAATAGAAATTTCTACTGTGTTTTTATCATGAACTACGTAAAAAAGCAACAGGAATGCTGAAAAATCATCTCCAATTTGGAAGAGGCCTATCTTTATAGCGATTCTCAAGTTTCTGGACACACATGACCTCCTCTGACACAGAAAACCTGGTGCATATCAAGTTTCTGCTGATTGATACGATATGACCCTGCTAAGAATTTCTAACAGTAAAGTACATCAGATACTCCAAAGAAAAAATTAAATGCAGAAATTTAGTCATCTGTAGGCACTGTATACTGTAATCTGATTAGATGTTGGATAATATTGCATAACAAAACACAAATTTTCTGTGCCATGCATAATAATTTTGCATCATGTGATCCTCTTCATATACTTATTCTTAAACGTCTCCAAATTCTGTCCTAGTGATTGAATAGACTTAAATCAACACAGTGGGGAAGAGGCTTAGCACGGACATGTGAGAGTTCATGCAATCGCGAACACGTGGACTCACCTAAGGTTTTTGATTTTTTTTTTTTTTTAGGAACGTACAGCCGCGAAGAGTATTGTGAATCGCAGGGTGGCCAACTTAATGTGTGATGCGATCTACTTCTTTTCTTCAAGTGTTGCGATATACCATCTCAAGAATTTCATTGCACATGGTTAAAAAGTTAATCAACACATATTGAAATATGTCGTTTATAAATTTTAAATTCACGTATTTAAAATGTATTTGGAACCAAAACAGGAATTTAAAAGCTCACTGCATTTTTTTACATTTGAGTACTTTTTTTGGCAAACATATTTTCAAAAGTCTCTTTCTGATGATCTGGCTTTTAGGAAGATATCGTTTCGCAATGTAATAATTTAATTTTCAAGTAATATTTTCTCCATGTGAAATCTCAGCGATTTTTTCTGAAATTTATTTGGTATCTAAGTCGACATTAAATGGATAAAAAATATAATGAACAATGTCTGCAATTGTTTCAAAATCATCCACAACTTTCTTAATTTCAGAAACACATTTCTCACTATTAAATTCAAAAACAGGATATTTTTGCAAATGATTGTTGAAGTGCCTTTCTAAATTTCCTTTTTTGGGTATAGCCACGGAAGCATTGCAAATCAAACAACATTTTTCTTTTATCATTACTTCCAACTCTTGATGAAAATGATACGTTTTGCTCTTTTCCGTAGTATTCATTTTAAATCAAAGGTTAATTAGATAGTATGAATCAGAGCTGTAATACTCAATACGTTCTACGTTGATATTAATCTTTGCGAAATAATAAGAGGAGTTTACGTCAATATAGTACGTAGAACACTTATTCTACGTATGTTGAGGTAAACTCCTCTTATTATTTTACAAATATCAAAGGTTAATATAAATTAACGTATAAGTACTGTCCATTATTAATATTATGTAAGCTAAATAAGAATTCGACGCATACACTATGCTCTGCACAACGTAACTGCGTGAATTTTCATTAGACAAGCCTAGCGGCTGCGCAGCAACAAGAGTGGTCATGTGGTTCAACGGATTTGTAATAAGCGTATGCGGTGGAGCGCATAATAATATTTAGATTTTAACTAATCTATTTTTTATATATATTGAAAATTCGTCATCGATCGAAATTAAAGCCGCGATCGACTTGTTGGCCACCCCTGGTGTATAGCAATGTGCCTTCTGTATACAATAAAGAGTTCTTCTTCAGCATCTATCACAGATGACAATATGCTTTAACTTACGTTGCCCCTGTTCATTACAAATTCATGTGCAAGGCAAGTACAGCTGATGCGATGCATTCATTTTTTTTTTATTATTTATTGAGTAAAGCGGCTTCTAGCCAAAAAAAAAATCGCCATACGTATATACATGGTATAGTACCGCATACAATTATTAATAATATTCTTATATACATGTACATGAGACGTTGTATATCATCAATCAATATTCAATTATCACATTACAAATCAACTATACTGTGCAATGATAATCCCCTCATCTACAGCACAACGAGCTGGACAAATAGGCTGCAACAGAAACCGATGAACAGACTGTCCACAGATGAGCACACGCATCAACAGAAGTTACTCATATCAAAGAGTAAAACCAAGCTGGAAGAATTTTGCAGAATAAAATCCACGAAAAACAACTAAGGCTTCTTGCCAACTGCGCTGGCAGGGCCCCAAATTCAGGTAAGGAGAAGTGTCTCATTGCTGTCCTTGACGCTAATTCTCGTTGCCGAGTCCCCTTAAAAAGCCCTACTCGTGTCTATTGGGAACAGACGTTGAACAGAACTTTATTAAGCAATAACTATGTTGCCCTGTAAACTGAAGAGGATGTCCATCGCTATTGCAAGATTAACATAACGAGTGATGATGATGCACGAGACGCAAGACATCCATCTTAAACAAGCAGATAATACATATGTATTATCTGCTTGTTTTAGATCAGGACCAAGACAATTCAGGCCATATTGCTTATATTAGTGAGATGTAGTGTTCATTTAAAAATGTTAATGCTATCTATACACGAAAGTTCAAAAAAATCTGTCTACTTTACAAAAAAAAAAAAAAAAAAGTTATGTCTTCCACGATAATTTATTTCGTTATTTATAAAATTTTAGTGGATTAATGGACGTTCAGGTATAAGATAACGTAACAAGAGGATAATTTCTTCTTAAACAAACTCTTACTGCATTATATGAAATAAGAATGATAACAAAAGACAATGAGCATAAAAAATTCATCATAAAAAAGGTGGCATTGTGGTGTTATCAGTCAAAGAGCAAAGTCTGGTGTGTGCGTATTCCTCCCTCCAGAGGCGGGGAAAAAAATCTAATTATTGGGCTAAAGTAGTTCATTTTAATGAAATAAAAACAAAGCCAAGTAGAAATTATTCTACAAAGAACAGTAACACTGAATTAGCTGAAATGTTCACTCTTTTTAGATAACTTCATCAACATGGCTAATACTCACGGATCGTTAGGCGTGGGCAATAAAGTCCCAAGTTCCTTTATTCTGTCGTTAATATTGTATCTCCGACGCCTTTCGACTAAAAAAGAAACGAATAAAATAGGATATTAAGTAAAAATTCAGTCAAAATTTATCATTCAAGTAAATCAAAAGAGTAGCAAATCAAAAAACGTTAAAATATAAGAATTTTTAGTGTTTCCTCTGGTAGTCTCAAATACAAAAAAGATTATTGTAACCTACAGTACTCTTCAGTGGCGGATCCAAAGAAGTTGTAGGACATCAGAGCATGTTAAATGAATTATAACGTAGCCTCCCGCCTAAAAGTTGGGAATCTTATTTCATTTTTATTTTCTTAATTTTTAAAGTTTTTATTGAAATATGACCAACTTGTTTACCAATTTTTATTAAAATATTTTCTATTACGCATAAAAATCAAAAACTTAAGAAATATTTTTAAAAATTTCCACACTATTCGAGAACATTCCAGAAAGGTGTAGAAGACTTGAATGTGGTGATTATTGGGAATCCTTTTGGGAATCAGACCAGCGAAATTGCCAACGGTCCTTAAGAATTTTTTAAATTCTGCAGGAAAGTCTTTATGAACGAAGTCCACGGTAAATTAAATATAAGTCTAAAGGTAGTGAAGCAGATAGAACTTGTAGGGCAACTGTAGAGACAGTTCTATATGTCCTAACTAGTACTAGGAGGAAACCAAGTTTGGATCCACTGCAGGACGGAAACCTCCTCAACAATTCATGCTGAGGGAAATGGACCATAATCTGCCACGCTGATCCAGTGCTGGTGGCAGATCGACCGTATTTAGCAGTCAAGGGCTTGAACCCCGGTCTACTCAAAGAGCGTGTGCTACTGCACTCCCGCTCCTGACCACTCGGCTACGGAGGCATTCTTTAGTGCGTCTAAACAAGGCTGCAACAGCATAAGTGGTAAAACTTTGTATATAGTGTATGCAAAATCTTATGGTTCAAACCCCAATTCTGACGGGGAATGCGAACAATTTGAAATACAAATTTTCTTGAAGACCATCATACAAGTTTTACTGTGAGAAATAGTAAGTCTATTAATCGTTGACCAATCAGAAAGTTGTTTAAGAACAGAATTCGCGTTTTCTTCTAATGAATGGCGAGAATTTCCATAAAAAAAAAGAACTAAATCATCTGCGTATGCAACTGATGAATAATTTAGGAAAACCTTTAGCAACCATTGTTTGAGAACAAGATTCCAAAACAAAGGTCCAAGAATAGATCCATGGAATAGAAGTGGTTGACTACACTGCAACTATCAAATAATAATTATTTGATAGTTGCCGTGTAGTTGATAATTCGTTCATAAACAGAGTCGAGTTAAATTAAGAAAAATTATATAAAACAACGCAAGCTGTCTAATTTCGAAATTATTCAATGTATATTCTAAAAGTTCTTGTAATAATAACCCAATTAACTCCACTACATGAGGTTCAACAACCAGCAGTGCTGGAGCAAGCGTGTTACAGACCGGGCACTTCCCTCAAATGCAAAGTCGGGATGGGGGAGAGGTAACTATCCATATAAAAATATAGTTGGAGGCATTCTATAATTAGAGGGGGGGGAAAGAGCATATTTAATATTTTGCCCCGGGTGCAAAAATAAATAAAGCAATTTACTACGCCAACATAATGTAGATAAGAAATGGAATACTGCACCTTAAAATCCCTACACATATTTAGGATTATTTGATATGATAGAGAGCTCTTTGGAACTGCAATAGTGGATGAAGTGAACAATTAATAATAAAGTTAATTATAGTTAGGCTTAAGTAAGAGTTGACGAAGTTGATTCATTTATATTAGCCAGAAAGCTGATAATATAAAAGGTGCACAATATAAAGGTAAGAAAATAAGCAATTCAAAATCAGAGTGACACTGTCGTTTTGCACTCTAAATCTGAGGAAAACTTCTGTGAACAGTGGAATGAGCAGTCCACTTTCAGTTATTGAAATTTTAATGCCTTCAGAAAAATATTACGGTAGATCAAAAGGAGAAGATAATTTCTAAATCACCTATGAATAAGAAGCACGAGTTTGAAAGCACGAGTCAGACCAATACCAGGAATTTGAAACCATTTGATTTGAAAATTCAGCGAGAATAGTGAATTGAGCGGAGGAGAGGGGGTAGATGCTTTGATTATTCATCTGCGTGTTAAAGTGCACTAGCCTCAATACAAAATTAGAATGAAATGATTTAAAATGGACTTACTCATATTATGATTTTCCTTCCTCTGCCGATCTTTACCCAGTATGAGGAACTTATCTTCATTTTGAACTTTCACCTCAGGCATATCATCTGAAAGTGAAAGTGATAGTCTATCAGCCCGTGAGGAAAACGTTAGCTCCTGAAGAGGCTCCTCTGGTTCAGGAATCTAAAAAGTAGAATTACCAATAACTAGAACTATTGTCAATATATTGACTTACGACATGAGTACATTGCAACCTTGTTTAGAATAATTGAGTTTATTTTGTTCAGTGAACTGAAGTGCGTACCATTTTAATAATTCCTGGCTTCAAACTGAATCAGGAGAATCAAATCGGCTTATTTCCGTGTACAAATCTCGAGCTGCACATGTTCTTGTTTACCGATAGTATTGTAAACAAACGCAGAAGATTGTTGCTTTGTCGATGGTCGACCTTCAAGCTTTTCTCTAATGTGCAGGAAAAAACTTAGCTTTCAAATGCGTATTTTTCCGGTTTGCTTATCTGAGTGTTATCGAAGTTAATACTCAGAATTTAAACACGAAAGACACTTTAATTTGGAATTTCTGAAAATAGCAAAATAGCCTAAGGCTAATGAACTTATAAAATGCAAGGTTTTAGAGGTCATCTGGCAAGCAATCTAATGGGAATAGTTTTCTCGCTTAGGAGTCAGTGTATCTTCTCTGTAAATCGAATGCGTTCTAAAGCTGGGTTGTCTGTTTGCGTCTCAGGAAGAAAGAAACTCCATAGTTACGCCCACTAACTCAGTCCTGTTCGAAAGGGAATGGGGGGGATGATAAAAATTATCTCGCTACGAGAATAAATCAAAAGAAGAAAGTAAAAAAATAAACTTGTTGCTTCTTCAAAAAATGAAGTTTTCCACGAACTCCGTTAAAACTGTTACATCAGGTGCAATAAACCTACATGGAAACAGAGACAAAAAAAATGCTTCACATTCTTCTTCTTGTACACACGCACACTGTTTTCAAAGGATTCATACTTCGCTTAAAGAAGAAAGTAGCATTTTTTCATTGAAAATTGCTGTTTCGGTTTTGATACAACCAAGCATGAACGGTTAATGTAGTCATACAGGATAGCACCCACAGTTCCTACAGGAAAAATCTCGGGAATTTTTTTTATATTTAAATACGAATTGGGTATTTCACTGGTACGTCAGAATCGGCTCACTCTTCAATCCCCAATCAAGCGCTCTGCGCAGGCGCAGTGTAACATGTATAGATTACATGGATTCACAGACCGAAAATACGAGGGAAAGCTTACTTTACTACCTCTAACTACAAGCAGCTAACTACAGCCATGATTAAAGAAGCCTTTAGAAACTTCTACACTGTGTGCAAAACTTAAGGACTAACACTATTTCTAAAGGTTACAACCACAAAATCTTTACTTAAGGTACTCTTTACTGATGAGAGTAGATTCAGTCTCAGCAGCGATTCTGGATGTCAGCTAATCTGTCAAGAGAGTGGCACACGGTATCACGCCGCAAACATCACTGAAAGGGATCGATATGGCGGTCGAGGTGTTCTCGTCTGGGAAAGCGTTATCTTGGATGGACGTACACAACTCCAGATACTGGAAGGCGGTACTGTAACCGGTGCACGGTACTGTACTGAGGTAACCCTTCCCCATGTGCGTCTGTTCTGAAGTGCCATTGGCCCCGAGTTCGTGTTTATGGATGATAACGCCACACCACATCGCACTGCAGCTGTTGATATGCTTTTGGAAAGTGAGGATTGTTCCTATGGATTGGCCTGCCCGTTCCAGAGATCTAAATCCCATATGGGTCGCTCTGAGGAGACGCCTAGCGGCACGTCCACACCCAGAAAATGTTCACCAGCTGAAGATGGCGCTGACAGAGGAATGGACGATGTTACCGCAAGAACTTATCAACAACATTGTTTTAAGTACGGACAAGCGGTGCAAAGTACATCGACATTAGGGGTGGTCATATCTCCTACTGAGGACCACCTCTTCCCTTTGTTCCATCTTTGGCAGTGATGCATCTGTATCATGGCAGCCAGTGTTATGCTGCCATTTTTGAATAAAATCCCTCTGTACCGTTTTGTTTCAGTTGTTGTGTCGGTGTTGTTTCCTTCATCATTTCTGTACTTCACGCGGTTCCTTTGGTATGCTTTTCCCATATCCAGGCCACTCCTATGAGAAGCTACAGGTGAAAACCTAACTGGTCCTTAAATTTTGCACAGCGTATAATCTCCGGCGGGATCGAAATCGCTGTAGCCAAGTGATCACACGAGAGTGATGCAAGCTGCGTGACAGCCAAATACGGTGATGTCTTTGTATTCCGTCCGTCTATCTTGTCTTCCTCTAAATAGAAAATTTATTATTATTATTATTATTACAAAAGTATAGTGGCTAAACCACCATAATGTCTCATTTGCACAAATGAAAATCACGTGACATGCGTGTGTTTTGCCATTAACGTTACATGGTGTTTATCGTTGTTTTTCTGCCCGAACGTTATAATTGAGCGAAAGATATTTACTTCAGTAAACTGACCATTTACAGCAAATCTAGTTTTGATTTTCTTTTTAATTAAAAGCTGGATAGCTTCGCGTGACCTTGTATTCCAGTATAGGTCACTATACTCGAATACAAGTCAGAAAACTTTGAAAAACATAATTAAGAAGATGAAATATTACCTTTATTAGCACGTTTATAGGTGATATACTTATATAGAAAGAAAATACATTGAAAAACAGCAACAGTTTTGTTGTTGATATAGTTTAGTTTTTGTTTATTAAGTATGTAGATAAACTAACAAAAGTATAAATTAGAACTTCATTTGGAAAAATACATTCAAAAGGTAAAATTATAAACAGAATTTTAAAACATAAAATCAAAATTAAATTACATTGATTCAAGAAACCTCCATTACAAAACTAAAACGTTATTTGTGAATAGGGTATATGATACAAACCTGAAACCTCGTCTAGGTGACAGAGGATCTCTTCAAGTTTTAATTATAGGAGTTTGATGTGGGCACATTTAGTTACTCTGCACATGACCCACCTAGAATCCAATTCCCTCCATATTGGGCACAACATATCCCTATCAACGTGGCCGATTGCCTCACAAATACGTTGTTACATTAAAAAAAAAATGTTCATAAATGGTCCCTGGCATAGGTGACACACGTACGTGATCGTTCCCATATTCCCAAAGAGTAAGATCTAAAGGAGTTAGACCAGGGGGTCGTCGGGATCACAAAATCAATTCTCCACTTACCAGGAAATAATATTTTTAGGTATTTTAGGTATGCACGAACTTGTTTGTAATAATGTGACGTAGCTTGTTGGAAAGTCCAGTCGCCATCATTGTCATCCTGCAGTTGGAGCATAGGGAAATTCTGTAACACCGATGCCTGAGATGACAATTTCTACAAAGAGAAAAGGTCCATTATTCTCTGCAGCAACTCAAAGCAAAAGGCAAATGCCACCATGATTACAGATTTGCGATTGTGTTGGCATCTACTGGCGCGCAATTTTCTAGTGAATAAAACTCCAAGATATAGTCTTTCACCTGAAAGTAGCTTCAGGTCTTGTATTATGTACCCTATTCAATAACGTTTTAGTTTAAAAAAGGAGCTTTGTGTATACCCTGTAATGTAGAAGTTTTCGTTCAAATTTTAATAACATTCAAGAATTACTTAACCACGAAAATCCTGCAGGTCCATGTCTACAGGGAGATTGAGCTAGCCCTCAAGTCTCCAATTCAATAATTAAAAAAAAAAAAAAAACCTCTTCCGAAGAGACAAGATCCCGTGGGTAACATGCGTAGCATTTGTTACGTTCCTTCTCTTCGGGTGAAAAAGAAAAAAAATAATAAAAATAAACTATAGACGTCTCCAGAAAACGAGACCAGATCTGAACTTCATTTTTCAATTACGCCATCCCACTTACCAGAATTACGCCATTCCACTTACTTATATTTTAAGAGATTATCAAATATGCCTACAATATCTGTTTAAAAACACACACACACACACGCACACAATACTTCTCTGAGCAGACTCATGATTCAGACAGAACTACTCCACTCTACATATACAGAACCTTATGGGATCCTGTCTGGATTATGAAGCACTATTTATGATTCTGCCAATGAGAAAATACTGTAATGGCTTAATCCTATCCTGCATAATGCTCTCATAATTGCCCAGGGTGCCATTAAAAAAAATCAAGTTCTTTGAGCTAAAATGTTGCCACTTAACTACTCTACCAAAATACGAAGTTTTCACCTTAATCCCACATGGAATATGCCATTCACCTTTTATAGAAACAAACCAAAAACAAAGAGCCCAACGAGCTTGGGATTATCTTAACTGGCACGGAGTTGGAATACTAATCTTGCCAAATCTGTAAAGAAACTGAAAATACTGATCCACCATGGGCACCTGTCTGCCCACCAATTACTTTAGCCAATAGAGAAAGAAATGCCTAGCAGATTTCAACATTTAACGACTTCAAACAGCACACCACCAGAATTATACTTGATTTCCTGCAGATTTATACCGATGGCTGAAAATCTGACGCGAAAGTTGGTGCTGTGGCTATCTTTCCCGACATGACTAGTCTTCCAACTGCACTGTACTGCTGAATTGCATGTCGATAATTAAGTCTAGAACCCAATTCAAAGTATGTAGTTTTCATTGATTTTTTTAAAGTTTTTAATAAACACCCCATCTTAAACCAAAACAGATCTCAGTTAAGAAAAATTCAACAAAACCAAAAGGTGTAAACCCTTTTTGCTGAATCCCAGTTCATTCTGGATCTTAGAAAATCAGCATGGTGATGAGGCGGTGAAAAATCCAATAGATACTCATACGACCCATCTTTCTGTGCCATTCATCGACTATCAATCCTTAATACGAAGAGTTTATTACATACAGTGGAAACAAATACAGAATACCATGTAAATAATAAACTGGTGCAAAACAATATGTAATATAACTTTATTATCCATTTCAAACTTACAAATCCTTGGAGAAAGCATATTATTGGAAACAAAGCCAATGTGAACCAATTTTCACCCTTTCAAAAATTAATCTGTTCTTTTATTTTAGTCCAGTGTGATCTTTACCGTGTTTTCTCCATAAATTTCAAATAACAACAATCAGCATAACACGAGGATCAAAGCTAATACTGTATAAAAAAGATATAAATTCTTCCTCTCATATATAAAAAGCCAGAAATCTCTCTCATTCCATTTTTTTAAATTGTGAAGATAATTTATGAAAGTGCGTTATTGTACATATCGTCCAATACTATTTTGTATTAGCAGTGTTAATGGTGGAGTTTAAAATAAAAAAATTTAGAAGTTTCACCTAGGTGCTGCAAATATTTATTTGTTTTACAATTTTTCCACCATTACTACAATATTATTGTAGTAGGGTTTTTAGGAGCGTCAGCGACTAAGGCCATATTGCTCCATGTATATTGTCTATAAATTGCGGGTGTTTTGAGGTCGGTTTTCTGTTTACTGGACGAAAACCCCAAGTTTTCGGGAGAAAAAACCATGCTACTCTCGCTTGAGACCGACTAACTCAGCCATGTTGTGATGAAGGCCCATAAAAATTCCTCCCGTTATCGACGGGACTCGAAGTCAGGTCTTTTCCACCGGGTGTGGGGAAGACGGCGATCCTACCTATTGTGCTTTATAGTAATCCACGAGAGTTACTATAATGTCAAAAGCAATAGGTTGGTTGATGGATATGCTATAAAAATGACCACGCACTTTAACTAAAAGATTCATCTTGGGAATTTTGTGATCAGCAAAATATCCTCGTAGCTGAGAGGTCTTTCAGTTAAACTGAGTAATTCTTTTTCCGCCTATATAAATCAAAATAATTCGCATAACCAGGGCAGACTCCAATAGCGGAAGAAAGATGACCACATCTGATAACACCAAGTGGAATAATTGCGAAAGACTTCTTCGAAATATCAACGGGTACCGTTCACATCTTACCGACTGCATTTTTCGCCTTACCAGAGTTTTGGTGTTAGCAAAGTTTTATTTATTTATTTTTTTTTTGTTGTTGTTTTGCACTTTGACAGTTGTGTATGAAAATCAATTTAGTCATCCTATGGCACGCTTTCCGCACCTCTTTGAGTCAATGCCACGACGAATCTAAGCTGTTCTGAGGGCTAAAGGGGATGATTACACCTTTTCCGACCGTCTCTTACTAATTGGTTAACTAGAGAATGAATTAATATTAGAACAATTTTGTCTTTTTTTGCTTATAAAAGTGTGAAATTCAAGAGCCAATTTGCATGTTATGCGGGCTGAAAAATCCAGAATAATCCACAGGGAGAAAACTTACTCCCTCCTCCCGAGATCGGTTAACTACAGCCTCGATAGAAGAGGACTTTGAAATTCCTACAATATCTACGCAAAGGAGTGGCAGATGGTGATGCATCTTGTTGACTATGCTACGATAATTAAGTAGCAGTCAAAACTTGGAAAGCGTATTGCGAAACAGCACAAGAAAATTCATACCTCAAGTCATCAGAGTCTACCCCAGAACCCCACATTGGCTCTTCCCAGGATTACACGCTACATACCTACTCACAGGCCATGGTGCCATAAATGCCAAGCTAAATAATATGAGAATTGTGGAGGCGGAGAGTTAGAGACTTGGCAACACAATATATGAATGTGAATATTATGAGGATCTCCGAAGCATCCTGATAACCAAGACTACATACCTTCCTCGTAATCGGGAACACCTTTGACTGGACATAGAAGAAAAATATAATGCGTTCAGTAAGTTCGTGCAGTGTCTTTTCGCAAGGAGGAGGACATTGATTACGCTGCACAACAACGCAGGAGATTAACAAAGTAGACCATAGACTCGCACCAAATAAGCAAGAAAAGAGCAGCAAGAAACCTAAGTAAGGAAATGGTACCCCTATCAACAAATCCTTACAACTGAACACCTAGAAATGACACCTAAACTTGACGCTACTAAATAGAAAAGGCAATGAACAAAGAGGAGGATGCCTATGGCGACAACACTGAAGATGGATATATCCCAAATCAGCCTCATGTCGGATGGACCAGAACTGACTACCCACAATGTGCCAAGTAGTAGTACAAGATTCCCTACCAAAACCGAAACTAGCAAATGGAACAACTGGAAATACAACTGAAGTATGACAAATACTAACTAACGGAACGATCTTCTAGTCCCCCAGTCGGGGTCTTAGGAAGAACCACATCCTGAATCTGACCGGGTGCCCTAACCTGGTTTCTTTAAATCCCCCTCCCCTGATAGGGGGGGTGGACGGTTCCGTCTCCTCCCCACTCTTCTCCTGGTGGGGCCTCTCCCCACTGATCTTCAAGGGGATGCCTTCCCTATTGTCCCTTTATCTCTATCTGTTGCCTCCAGTCTCTCCCCCTACTCAAACTTAACTTACCGAGTATGCCCATAAAGTAACTTAATTGAACTAGTGCAAAATTTAACCCCTACCACTTAAACCTATTCCCCAATTCGGTACTGTGATGCACAAACAGAGTATACAACGCACAACGCGGAGATGGGTGAACCCCCTGGTGCCGTCAGACAGCTAACACACTTTCACTCATTAGCACTAAGTTGCTTTGCATCGTAACCGAGACGTGCTCAATAGGACACAAATCATAGGACGCAGCAGGCCAGGGAAGTATGTGGATATTCCAGACAAATTATCTAACAACATTATGGAAGTAATTATCCTTTCCGCGGCTAGTCGAGTGGTCATATGTGAGGGTACATTTGAATGACCGTGGCCCAAGCAGCATGACTACTAAAATACGGCGATGTTCTTGGGCGCCTCCGTAGCCAGGTGGGAAGAAACAGCAGTGCGTAGCACACGTTTCTTGATTAGACCAGGGTTCGAGCCCGTCACCACCAAATACGGAGGATGCGGAAAGGTCAGGGAATGACCACCGCGTATCCCTGAGCAATATGGCCTTAGTTGCTAATGCTCTTAAAAAAAAGAAGCGATGTTCTTGAATCCTCAATCTTGTGAACCATTCTGACTTGTGGTCGTACAGGAATATAAACAGAAAATTTATTTATTTCAATTCTGGAATTTAGGCAGTTTGGTGCCTTGGCACACAAATATATGAAGTACTGTGTCATTCAAAAACAAAGTAGCATAATTGAAATCTGGTAATTGATGCGCCATCAATATATTGTTGTGATGTATATTTACGAATAGACTATTTTTCCCCTTGTATGGGGCCGAACACTGGCCTGTTGAAATAAAAGGTTATTTAACGGTTGAAACAAATGGGGGGAAAAAAAAAAGGACAAATTTCAACGTAATATCCACTTGTTTGACAATCTTAGACAAAACTCAGTGACGAACTGTCTTAAGAGATGGTACCACCATTAATGATTTTAGATTTGTATGCTTTTGTTGAATACAGGCAGGAACAATTCTTCCAAACACAGCGTTGCCACTGAATTCTTCTGTCACCCTCCCTTAAACAAAACCATGACTCATCAACTAAAGACAGTCCATTGTCATTTTTGATGTGAAAACATCTACAGCGGCACCTAACAATGGAATGTAACGGAAATGTAGCAACACGTCACATTACCCACGTGACTGCTGAGAAATGTGAAATAACGAAATTAAAGCGATAGCATATGGGACCACAGTAGCCTTGTGGCAAAGTTGCCGTCTTGCTGAATAACTGATCGAGGTTCGATTCCAGCTGCTACCCTCATGGGAATTTTCCCAGGGGCATTCGGCATTGAGTTTGGCGGTCTCAAACCGTGGTCGTGAAGTTTTCCACCGGGATTGACTCCGGTTTTCCCCTCACAACAGACAAACCGCACTTCGCGAGGAGGGGTACACGAAAATTTGATAGGACTAGGGACACGTGTAGACTAAACTCCGCAGCGAAAACGCTGCGGACTTTACTCTTGAGGGAAGGGGGTTAGTGGGGCAGCCGCGCCACCATCATAATAAGGTGGGTTACAGGCAGTGTATTTAACAGACGTGTTCGGTTCATTAAAAGAATGCATTGCTTGCACTAATTTCAACTGCAGTTAAAATCCATCGATTAAAATGCAAATAATTATTCTGTTCAGCAAAAATTAATTGCTGGGGTTTGCACCTGCTGCAAAATATAAGTTCATTGCAATTTTACAAAAAAAAAAAAAAGATAGTTAATGTATGCATAGCATTTCACTTCAGGTGTGTTAGCAAACGTTAATAATTCACGATTTACACCAAAAAGCACTATTTATATGCGAACAAAGAAAATTTCGTTTCTGCGCATGTCAGCAAGCACAATATCCAGTGCTTCAGCTGCAGTATATGGATAGCCCATGTGATATATATTCCAAAAAAAAAATATATATATATATATATAATAATTGCTAGAATTCTATTGGTGTGATTTTAATGAAACGTAGGAAGGCATGACAAATCTTTCTTATAGAGCGAAATATAAAATTTCCTTAAAATGCATCCACTGGGAAGAGTTATTACATGCAGACAGACGGACGGACAAAGAAATAATTGTAGCAATTCTATTAGTCCGATTTTAATGATATTTAGAAAACTCAAGAAACCTTTCTAAAAGTTCCAAATATAAATTTCATGAAAATCCGTCGTGCGAGTTGAGTCGTTCATGCTAGCGGGAGAGGCCTCCATAGCCGAGTAGTCAGGAGTGGGAGTGCAGTAGCACACGCTCCTTTAATAGACCGGGGTTCAAGCCCCTGACTGCTAAATATGGTCAATCTGCCAACCCGCACTGGACCAGCGTGGCAGATTATGGTCCATTTCCCTCAACATGAATTGTTGAGGAGGCTTCCATCCTGTAGTGGGTTGATAATGGCTGCAGTTTACCTTTTTTTTTTTTTTAATGCTAGGGGGGTGGGGGGTAAGGCGTGGTGAAGGGGACCATATTTTACAAATCGGGCATGAATTGCTTTGATTACTTATGCTTACTTTTATTTATTTTTGATGTGAAAATATCTATAGTGGCACCTAACAATGCATAGTGTTAGGGTCAAGCCCTACCTGTGGTTCCCCACATCTGAGCCGCATATACGCTGTGAAGAAATACAGCACTACTGTAAATGCCAGAAAACTGTTGTGTATTATATATGACATATTGCATTAGGTTATGTTGTGTGTCCTGGCATTTGGCTGCAGGGCCCCTGGTGGGACTCTACGTTGACCGCACACTCTACTAAGAGGTAGCGAGGCTGGTCTCCGTCTGGGTCACCTGAGCTTCCTAGGCAGAGGCAAAGTAAAAAGAAAAAATAATAAATAAATACCTATACAATGCAATGTAACGGAAATGCAAATGTTGTGGTCAAATATTTGTATTGTTGCAATCGTACTATTGTACAAAATGGATTTCGCTAACCTCTTCCTAGCCAAGGGATGTTTTCACATTAAAAAGATGCTTTATGTGAAAACATCCCTTGGCTAGGAAGAGGTTAGCGAAATCCATTTTGTACAATAGTACGATTGCAACAATACAAATATTTGACCACAACATTTGCATTTCCGTTACATTGCATTGTTAGGTGTCGCTATAGATTTTTTCTCATCAGAAAAAGTTAGCATATATGCATAATGCGCCTATTGTCTTCACTGCTAGCATGCAACAACTCTCAGGACCGATTTTCACGAAGTTTATATTTGGACCTTTTGAAAAGATTTGTTGAGCATTCCAAATATCATTAAAATTGGACTAATAGAAATGCTACAATTATTATTTCTTTGTCTGTCCGTCCGTCCATCAGTCTGTCTGCATGTAATAACTCTTCTCAGTGGATGCAATTTAAGGAAATTTTATATTTCGCTCTATAAGAAAGATTTATCGACCCTTTTCATTAAAATCACACCAATAGATTTTCAGCAAAATTTTCTCTGTTCGCGCATAAATAGTGTTTTTTGCTGTAAATCGTGAATTATTAACGTTTGCTAACACATCTGAAGTGAAATGCTCTGCATACATTAACTATCTTTTTTTTATATATAAATAAAATTAATGAAAAGAAAATTCACTATCTCAAGAAAACTAAAAAGAGAGAACAATACATTTTCATATGACAAATATCTTAAAGCAGGGATTCTCAAACTTTTGAAATACAAGGGTCTTCTAAAATGATAAATCGGTGTGATCCCTCACGAATGAAACTATTGATTTTATTTAGGTTAGAGTCGGGTAAGATGGATATACCACTTATTTTAATAATTAAATTTTAATCTAGAAATCAAAAACTATGATAGAACTTTATTACTTTATAAAATGAAATCGTCTGATTTCAAATTGTATCATTAAATTTAAGAGAAAAAAAAAGTATTGTTAATACAATGGAAATTTAAAATTCAATATAAATAAAACCCAAAATTCAATAAATAAAGGTATAGGATTCTTACTGTTATCATTTTAATATTATTCAACTTCATTACTGACTTGATCATCATTATCCTCAACATCATCCTCTTCACTAGTATCACTGTCACTTTTATACAATAAATGATCTTCAGTGCCATCCATTGCATTACTTATACCACATTTTTAAAGGATTTGACCACAATTTCTGTTTTAACATCATGCCATGACTTCAGCATCCATTCACACACTTGTACTATTGATGAAGGTTGCGCTTTGTTTTATCAGCTTCTTGTAATAAAAACTTTCTGCTTCCTCCATTGACGAATCATCTTCTCAGTAGGTGGTGGTAGAAATTTTTCTGCTACTCTGCTCCGTGTTCTTTGGCATATTGTACGAGGCAAGCTTTTAAAATTTCCACTTCCCCCCTAACTTTTTCGCAACCACCCTTCGGGTGGGGAGGTTGCGACCCACAATTTGAGAAGTCCCATCTTAAGTGAATAAAATTTATTTTAAAAAATGGTTGGGTTTTAAAAAATAGTAGGCAGAATTTTGTAGAAGGCTTAATTGTATCAATTTCGTGTTACAGACTTTCGCGTGATATTCCTCCAAGTTTAGAGAATGTAATTTTTCTTGGGATGTTGCGCAATTTAATCCTATTAATCGCAAACATGAATAGAACTTTCTCGCTCAATATTATAAGCTTTAGCTACACTTCCTTCTGCAAGAATTCATAGATGAAATCTTAGCAGTGCTTCACTCAGTTTGCAAGGTTGACCAGTGTTGTTTTATCAATGTGCAAGTTCTTTTTCCCTATGTTTTACTGGAGGTTAATAATTTTTACTCCACGTTAAAGAGATACTATAATTGTGAAGAATATTTTTGAATCCTGGTTCAAATTTAAATTGTATCATTAGAGTCACTCAGAATTTCTTCTATATACCCATTTATGTAATGTCTGTAAATTGCGTGCGGTCTCTGGTCGATTTGCCTGTTTTGTTGGACGAAAAAAAAAACCAAGTTTTTTTTTGGGGGGGGGACCTTGCTATCTACGCCTGAGACTGACTAACTCAGCCACAGAGAGAGAAAAAAAAAAGCACATTAAAGTTCCTCGCGTCATCGACGGGATTCGAACCCGGATCTTTTCCACCCGTTGTAGAGAGGACGGTGATGATACCGCGCAGACTGAATCCTGGTTGATGAAAATAGAAAACCGCTAGTTAATAATAATCAGCAAGAGCTATCTGTTTCTCATTGCTACCTGCCAGTAATAGTAGGACCTAATAACATGCCAAAAAAGCCAGAGTTAGAAACATATATTAAGAAAAGTAATACTTTATCATAATTTAGGCACATACTGGTAAAACAACAGTTAGCCCAACAGATAGCAGATCGAACAAAAGTACAGGGTGGCCTTGAAATCGATCGACGTTTATTGAGGGAATGGTTCAAGAAGAAAAGTCTACAATCAGCTTGAAGCAAGAGCAACGGGTTTTGAATTAGAGTTAAATTGATTAGTGATGTCATTTCCGCTTATGTGGTTTTGCGTATAATAGTAAATTTATGAAAAGCAATCAATGTAAAAGCTTACTTCACTTAGAAATGTTTTATTTATGTAAAAACATTTACATAACTTGGTTTTTATTTCAATTATTAATAAGTATCTGAATAATGTTGAAGTTAAACATAAGAAAGGCACCTGGTTTGGATGGGATCTATCCAATTAGGCAGCAGAGGATGTAAGCAGAGCCTTAGCCATGATTATGAGGGCATCCTTGGACTCAAAGGAGGTACCCATGGGCTGGAAATGTCCAAATGTCACCCCAATCCGCAAAGGAGGATCAAAGGGAGACACAGGTAATTACAGGCCAGTTAGTTTAACTTCTGTTTAGGGGAAAATAATGGACTCACTGGTTGAAGAAGCACTGCAAGATCATCTAGACAAGACTGCAGTTATAGTTCAGACACAGCATACGTTTGTTAAGGGGAAGTCTTGTCTAACCAATTTGATTGTGTACTATGATGTGGTTACAAAGGAACTTGATGCAAAAAAAAAAAATTTTGATATCATATACTTGGATTTTAGGAAAGCTTTCGATACTGTTGCACATAACGGACTGCTGTGCAAATTGGAGCAGTATGGCATTAAGAGGTATGGATAAAGAGCAGTATGGATAAAGGGATGGTTCAGTGGGAGAAGACAGAGTGGTAACCAATGGACCTGCACTTCGTGTATTAATGTTATTAATGGAATCCTACAAGGTTCGGTGTTGGGTCCATTGTTGTTTTCTGTATTTATCAGTGATAAAGGTATATCAGGATTAATGTCTAAGTTTTCAGATGACACGAAAGTTAGCAGGGTAGTTAATGCCAGTAAGGACAGCACGCTACTACAACAGGATCTAGAAAAGTTGAGCAGATGGCAACTGAAGTTTAACATGAAAAGTACTGCATATGGATAGCAATAATCCCAGAGTAATATACCAACTGTGTGATAATACACTTAGGGTAGTGGAGAATGAAAAAGACCCGGGGTAATTGTGCAGTCAGATACGAAGTTTTGTGAGCAGTGCAGATAGGCTGCAAGAGTAGCTCATGGGCTATTGTCAATGTTAGTGAGTGGAACAAAGAGTTGCTGTTACTAAGGAAGGCTAAAGTTCTGCAAATTGCAGCGTCTGGAGACTAGGCACCTGCTATGTGATCTGATTGAGGTAAATAAGGACTTGAATGGTTTGAGCAAGCTCAATGCTGATGGGATTCTTCCTCAAATTCCACACCTGAGGAGCATAAATTCAAATTGAGGAAAGACAGTTGTAGAAAAAAATGTGTGAAATTTGTCTTCAGCCAGCGGATAGTTGATTGCTGGAATAATTCCATCTGCCGTTGTGGAAGTTGACAGCTTAAATAAATTGAAGGCTGACGTAGCCAAACGTTTGGAGTGAATCAATAAATCCAGAAAAACAAATGTTCGTTGATTAAAATTTAGCTATGAATTGAAGAGCACTCAGAAACTCGATAAAGTTGTGCAGCAGAAGTAAATGAATTTTATTAGTACTGCAATCAAACTGAAGCATGATGAAATTAAATATCGCAAGAGATGTGCGAAATGAGTGCTGTCCGACAGGAGACAGGCTTCAACACGGCGTTGAGAAGGAATCACGTACACGTGCGAGTGTTGTTTTTAATAGCAGTGGCAGCTTCGTGGATGCGATTCAACGAATCATCTCGGTTGTTAACCTCTGTGGTGTAAACAATTTGTCATGTGACCCCATACATAAAAATCCAACGGGTTAAGGTCAGGAGAGCGTGGTGGCAAAGAAATAGGATCTCGGCGACCAATCCTGTGATTCCGGTGATAATTATTTAAGAATGCTCTTACAATACTGGCATATACCGAAAGGTTTTGGGTGTGCTGGCCGAGAGATCTAATGTCACGATATTCAGAAGCTCTTCATCTGCTTGTGTAGGATATGATCGGGCCGGCCTCAGTCGTAATGCCTTCCATGTACCCCATTTCCCCAAATTACGATGAATGTTGACAAAAACACGTCAATTAAGGTGTCGCCTTGTTGATATTCGGTGGCTGCAGCTCCAGCATTTCCTTCAACATATACACCATACACAAAGTGAATGTCTGCATATTCTAATGCTCTTCTAGTCGCCATATCCGTAATGAAGTTTCTGTATCACAGCAACAATCCGTTCATTGCAGCCTTACATTTTCATTACGCATTATACAGTATGACAATTTACATAATATTTTGGGCAACAATCTGATTTGCATACCCCACTTCGTGATATTCTCAAAACGCTAGAAGCTGAAATGACATCACAATCTGTTTAACGCTCTAACTCAAAACCCATTGCGCCCGCTTCAAATTGAATGTAGACTTTTCTTCTTGTATTTTAATAAACCATTCACTCAATAACTATCGACGTTGGACTTCAAGGACGCCCTGTATATACATAGAATTAGAGGGAAGGGGTTAACAGAGGGTAAGAAATAAGCCAAGCTAAAAAAGGTGAAGTGAAGGAAGAAATAGTACCTCACTCCATTCTCGAATACAGGCTTCAACACGACACAATGAGACATAGAATGCAAAGTATCCTCCTATTTAATCTCTATACTTGAACACTTGTTTGATATACTCTTGCGCAACCCTTTCTGACGTGGCTTATTTTTTTTTTTTTTTTTTTTTGATTTGGTAGTTGTTGGCGCATCGGCTTCTGTGGCCATATTGCACCTCCCAAGGTTTTTGCAGTACTTTGATCCAAGCCCGAGGCGGGAATCGAACCCGCGACCTTTGGGTTGCCCGGCAGGTACTTTACCCACTCGGCTAGCCCGGTCGGCTGACGTGGCTTATAATCGATATTATAAACAACTGTAGAGAAAGAACACAATTTTTAAGATAATCCGTATAGGACTACTATCGATAAACTTTTATATAATCTTTGATTTTACGTTTTAATGCTTTCCAAATATTTATACACAAACTACTCTCACTAACCTTCGTTATCACTTTAAGAGAAACACAAACCTTCGGTTTTGTTCTATCTTTAATATCATGGTGTTTGACGGTGATTTATTCTGAACTGAATTACTATTTACACAGTCCTTTTTATCTCCATCAATGTATATAAATTAACCGGATGTGAAAGGTCTTTATACTCGAAAGAAATTAACTCAACAGGGTAATGACAGATTTTATACATTATTCAAAGATAACTAACATAGCGATGTCAGTTATCTTTGATTAAAGAATCTTTTCAATCCAAGCAGCTACATTTCTTTAATTAAAGATAACTGATAGAAACAAATGCTAATTCACGGTTTAAAACTTATTAAGTTTAAACCGGGAATTAACAATCCTTGAATCCAGAGGTGTATTGATAAAAAAAAAAAAATAGTACCGGAATGCTCGTTCTCCAGAAGACTATGGTAACGCCACATTGACTGTACAATAACTGAATCAGACTTCAGACTCACAGTTCATAGAACAACCAGTTCTAGCGTACAGCTCATGGCGAATCAAAATGCAGCGTTCGCACGCATCATAGTATATCTCTCATTCGCTGGATCTCTTTATCTAACACATTGTACTTTAGTAAGAAACGTTCAAGTTTCATTGCGAAATTTATATTTTTGTTTTTAAATAAATTTTTAAAGAAATCTATTAATTTTAAAGATTATTATTAATATATATTTGTATATATATATATATAAAATATATATACAATATATATATATATTAATATATATATATATATATAAAATAATTGATTAAACCATTGTTTCATAATATTAGGTGAATAAATTTAATGATTTTTCTATTATGACATTTAGAAAAAATGTACCGGGACGTCGTTCCGGCCCGAATACACCACTGCTTGAATCAAATAATTCGCTCTCAAACCTTCATCAACATGTTGATGAAATCTGGCATCCGGGTGTAGGCGCTTCGATCTTACAACCTCCTTGATTCTACGAATAATACTTCCAGAATGATCCCCGTTTTATTTATTCATCAGAAGTGAAGTTATATCACTATTATTTCGGCCTGGAAACGAATTTGTCGTGTTTGATGGATATAAGTTTTAATAATAAAGAAAGCTTAAGCCAATAAACAAAAAAAGTATCAATCAAGCTACTTACACTATTTATAGGGCTACACGGACAACCGAGGTCTTGAATCGTCACCTTGGATTCAGTGGACGCAGTTTCGGTGCTGATATCATCCCAGTCGTCAACCTGAAAAACATTAATCTGCTATGATGATCGAAATAACACTTAAAATAAAATAATTCACAAGAGTAGTTTTATACAGGGTTATTCAAAATGAAGTCCGGGGTTTGAATTGTATTCCTGTACACAATTTCAGACTTCATTTTGAATAACCCTGTACATAACAACACACACACCGATATACCTTATTATATACCACTTATCAGGCAATACACTAGATACACCAGAGACCGGATGAAGCACTACAACATGCGATACAACACGTGCAAGTTCATACTTTCGTACTTTCCTCATTACGTTTGGAAAATGTCTTAAAATTAAATAAAGTGTTAGAGTTCCACGTAAACTTACAAATAACAACGGCATGTAACGAACCATCCTTTGCTCTCCTTCTGGGCTCGTTTGTAATCTGATCGAGGTTCGATTCCAGCCACTACCCTTATGGGAATTTTCCCAGGGGCATTCAGCATCTCAAACCGTGGTCGTGAGGTTTTCCACCGGGAACAATTCCGGTTTTCCGCTCACAAAAGACAAACCGCCCTTCGCGACGAGGGGTACACGAAAATTTGATAGGACTAGGGACGCGTGTAGACTAAAATTCGCAGCGTTTTCGCTGCGACTTAACTCTTGAGGGAAGGGGGTTAGTGGGGCAGCCACGCCACCATCATAAGGTGGGTCGCAGGCAGTGTATTTAACAGACGTATTCTGATCATTAAAAGAATGCATTGCATGCACTAATTTCAACTGCAGTTAAAATCCATCGATTAAAATGCGAATAATTATGCTGTTCAACAAAAATTAATTGCTGGGGTTTGCACCTGCTGCAAAATATAAATTCATTACAGTTTTACAAAAAAAAAAGATAGTTAATGTATGCAGAGAATTTCATTTCAGGTGTGTTAGCAAAAGTTAATAATATACGATTTACAGCAAAAATGACTATTTGTGCTCGAACAGAGAAAATTTAGTTTTTGCGCATGTCAGCAAGCATAATATCCAGCTTCAGCTGTAGTATATGAATAGCCCATGAGATATATATTCCAAAAAAAGAAAAATAATAATTGCTGCAGTTCTATTGGTGTGATTTTAACGAAAAATAGGAAGGGTGGCTAAACCTTTCACACAGAGCAAAATATAAAATTTTCTTAAAATCCATCACTGGGAAGAGTTATTACATGCAGACGGACGGACAAAGAAATAATAATTATATCATTTCGACGTTAGCATATATTATGCATATATGCTAACGTTCTTAAAAACGGAACCATATTTTACAAATCGGGCAGTTAATCGCATGGTTAAGGTAAGTATGCTTACTTTTATTTGTTTTTGATGAGAAAAACCAAAGCGCCACTTAACACAACTGCAAATGTTTAGTGCTCAAATATTGCAATCATACTATTCTACAAAATGGATTTCGCTAACCTCTTCCTAGCCAAGGATGTTTTCACATAAAGCGTCTGTTTAATGTTCACATAGAGCATCTTTTTAATGCGAAAACATCCTTGGCTAGGAAGAGGTTAGCGAAATTCATTTTGTAGAATAGCATGATTGCAACAATACAAATATTTGTATTGTTGCAATTTGCATTTCCGTTACATTGCATTGTTAGGTGTTGCTATAGGTTTTTGCTCATCAAAAATAAATAAAAGCATACGTACCTTAACCATATAATTAACTGCTCGATTTGTAAAATATGGTTCCGTTTTTAAGAACTTTAACATATAGGCATAATGTGCCTATTGCCTTCACCATGCCTGACACCCCCACTCCCCCATAGCATGCAACAATTCTCAAGACGAGATTTGTTGAACATTCCAAATATCATTAAAATCGGATTAACAGAAATGCTACAATTGTACACTACCCAACGTGATTTTTACCTCCAGCAAATCCATGGTTGTTTCTGGTCAAGTTTTATGTATAGAATTTAAAATCAATCATAAAAATTTCCTATCACGTCTTAGTTTTAAGATATAGACAGATAACTGGATTCTGTACAAAGATATCATTATTATTATTATTATTATTATTAATATCAATTTATTTCCGAAGAAATGTCCTTTTACAGCTATGCAGCTAGAGGACATGAGTTATATACAGAGAAAAAACATAAAATACAGACATATGCATTGCATACAGAGCCAGATACAATATACGGCCTTAAACAGCCACTGGTGAAGATACAAAAACATAAAGTTACAAGTACAAAAACATAAAGTTACAACAAATAAAAGTGCATCCGGATACATCGAAGCGTGGATATTGCGGTATCACAGAGAGTCCACCTAGAGCATGACTAAGGCATACATGTCTGCAAGAATGGAAGATCTGTAGGTTCTGTCCTTGCAAAGTTTCTCAGCGTCTATAGCTAATCTGTTAAATATTTGGAAGGAGTTGTGTGGAAACATGTTGTCCAAGGAGGACATGCTACGCAGCTTCGATCTGTATGGGGAGGTGTTGGACTGGCATCTTCTCCTGTCGGACGGTCTGGCGATGATATCCCAAATATCGGGTGACCTCAGTTTTCCGGATAGAAGCTGAGAGAGGGTAAGAAGGTTCCTAGAGATGATGTGATACCTCCAAGGAAGCGTATTAAGATTGGTGACCAGAACAGATTTTGAGATTGTAGGTGTTAGCCCGGCAACCCTATTTAGCCATTTCAAGATCCAGAATTCCAGGGAAAGGAACCTGGCTTGGTATGATGAGGGTGCTGAGGACCATATAGTCGAGGCATATAATGGAATTGGGAAAATACAACGAAGAATGTATTTGATGATAAGGTCCGGGTTATGGAAGTTGGAGATCTCTTGTTTTACTGCCCATAAAGCCGAATATGTTTTCGTTCGAGTGGCATTAAAGTGAGGCAAGAAGGTGAGGTCTTTGTCCCAGATGATACCCAAATCTTTATGTTGGGTGACTTTTTTAACTGGAGAATTCGCAATAATGATGTCCACATCGTTGGTATTTTTCTTCTTGGTGATAGAGAGTTGTGCAGTTTTCTCTTTATTAATGGAGAGCCCAATCGCATGAAGGTAGTTTTCCAGTTCATGTAGCTGTTGGTTGGAGCTCACAGTAATAGACTGGAGAGACTGGGGGCATTTTGTGATGACGAAGAACTTAATATCATCTGCGTAGGTGGTAAAATTAGTACGGTTTGATAGGAAGGGTTCTAAAGATGCGGCGAAGAGGGCGGCAGAGAGAACGCCCCCTTGGGGGAGCCCTCTGGAGCAGAGAATGTGGTGATTATGGTTTTGATTTCTGATCCATAGGATCCTGGACTGAAGGAGTTTCCTAAGGAGAACTAAGATGTTGCCAGAGATTTTGAAATAGTTGCACAGTATGGTACATAATGCATGGGTGGACAGATTGTCAAAGGCCGCCTTAATGTCGAGAAACACAATATCCAGTTGCTCTTTGTTGCTTAAGGTACTTTCAATTCTGAACAGTGTGTCCAAGAGGTTGGTGATCGTGGAACGTCCAGGTAGTACACTATGGAGGTATGGAGGTTTGTGGCCGAACATGTGATGGATGAGAGCAGGAAGTATGGCTTTTTCCAAGATTTTGAGAAAAGTGCATCCTACAGAAATTGGTCTGTAGTCATTAGGCAATTTTGGGTTAGACTTTTTTGGAACTGGAGAAACATAATGTGTTCCAGATAGCAGGGTAAACTCCTGTTACGAGGACGGAATTGAATGCATCAAGCAAGAGATCAATGATATATACACTGCACAGTTTAACCATGAAAATAGGGAATCCATCCGGGCCAGTGGTAGACTTGTTGGGAAGACTGTTGATCACCTCAGTAAGGCGTTCCTTTGTGATGGCTATTTTATCCAGTGATGTCTGGTTAGCTGGTGGATTAACCCGAATAAAGGGATTTGGGGCAGATAGGGGCTTAGTTGCGAGCGAGTTAGCCCATGCAAGGAAGGTGTCAGTGGACATGGGGGACTGTTGATTCTTGTTGGTGAAGATTCTTTTCCCAAGTTTCATTCTGTGTGCAATCCAGTCATTCTGCGCCTTCCTCCGAATGCGTAGGAAGCGTGCCCGATGTTTTTTATAGAGTTGGTAGTCGGCTAGATCCCGTGTTTTTTGCCATTTCCTGTATAGTTTCTGTTTCATGATGAAGGCGAGTTTTGCGTCGCTGGTAAACCAGTTCTTGGTCCTGGGAGACAGGCGTACAGATTTGGAGGCCCCTTCACAGGCGATGTCTTTTAACAAGTTTGCTAAATTGGTAAGCGTTTGATCAGGATGGCTAGCAGCAATTTTTTTCCAGTCTGTAGCTTTTAGTCTTTGTAGGATGATTTGAGGTTGCATATATTTTAATGAGAAGATCTTGAGTTGGGATTCTTTATGGTCATGTTGTTCAAGTTGTCGGGGAGAACATAGACATTCACTATCAAAGGAAATTGGGAGGTGATCTGATGCAAACTTAAAAATCGGCGTTGTGAGAGTAAGATGGTCAAGGTTATGAAAGAAGAGGTCTAGGTTTTGATGTCGTCTTGTAGGTTGCGTATGGGTTAGTCTAAGGCCTAGAGATGAGAAGGAGCATACGACGTCCTTCAAAGCAGCTTCGTGTCTTGGGGAGGGCATGTTGAAATCTCCTAAAACAAAGGTGAGCATGTGAGGCTTGAGGTGGGTTATAATCCAGGTAGTTAGCTCATCCCTTGTGTCGGGATTATGGTCAGGAGGTAAATATACCGCTACAACTTGAGTTCTCACTTCTTTAACTGTAAAAATTGCAGAAATGGCTTCAAATGCAGGGGAGTCGCTGAGTTGTGCACACACAAGGTGATGGATGTCTTTGTAAATGATGGAGACGCCACCTCCACGTTTGTGGTCCCTGCCGCTGCAAACATTTTTGTAATGGTGAGGAGTGGCCAAGTGGGTGAGTTGTCTTCCATGGTTAAGCCAAGTTTCCTGGATACAGATGAAATCATATTCGTCGAGCAGGAGGAGAGATTGCAGAGGGGCCAATTTGTTAACAATGCTGCGCACATTTTGCGAGAAGACCCTGATTGTGTGGCATGGATGGAGGTTTTTTACTGTTTGAAATACAAATTTTTAAACATTCACTTTTGTTTGGTTTTGTTTATTGGGCTAAAAGTTACGCAAGTACCTTAACCACCATTACTGTTCTTGCAATATAGTATATTTTGATGCACTTTTCCAGACAAGTCAGTATTTTTATTACACCATTCAACTGTTCAATGTATAGTGTATGATAAACTACGCTACAAGAATTCACCTTCTGTTCAAATTTACCAATTGCTTTTACTGTCTTTAGGTTAATGCATTGTTAAAATGGCGAAGACAAAGCACAGAACTTGGGCCAATCACCGAGACAACTTCTGCCACGTTTGTTGACACTTAACCCCAAAAACTCAGAGGAAGAAAATATACAATGTCACGAAAGTTGCATATTCATTGTACTTCGGCTGCAAGATCGGTGACCAAGAAAAAAAATTTGGCTCCACATATCTGTTGTATTACTTGTACAACGAACTTAAGGCTGTGGTTATATGGCAAGCTGAGAGCATTACCTTTTGCCGTCCCTATGGTGTGGCGCGAGCCCAAGAATCATTTCGACGACTGTTAATTTGTGCATGACAAAAATAAAAAGGTATTTCCAAAAAGAGAAAGCATTGCATCAAATATCCCATCAGCAATTAGGCCAGTGCCACACAGTAAAGAACTGCCAGTACCTGTACCACCAAAATCTTGGGATATTGGAAGTAGTGATGAAGGTACAGAAGAAATCGTTTTACCAGATGTCACGGAACCATGTACTTCACATGATTTGGACTACGAGCCAGAAAAAGAAAAGGCTCCACACTACATTGAACAAGAATAATTAAACGACTTGATCACAGACTTGGGCTTACCCAAAGAGAAGGCTGAATTACTCGGATCCAAAAGGTACAAACTTTACAATATACAGTAAGCGAAACGAATTCAAGATATTTTGCAATGGAAAACAACATGTGTGTGTCTGTAAAGACGTCGTTGGTTTTACGCACGAACTGAATATTGATCACAATACCTCTGAATGGAGTTTGTTCATTGATGCGTCAAAGCTAAGTTTGAAAGCAGTATTGCTTCATAATGGAAATACTTTACCATCAATTCCACTTGTTCATGCTGTTAGCCTGAAAGAAACTTACGATAGTATGTCCCAGATTTTTGCTGCTAAACGTTATAATGACTATGGTTGGAATATTTGTGATGATCTCAAAGTGATTGGACTGCTTGTTGGGTTGCAAGGTTGTTTCACTAAATGCTGTTGTTTCCTGTGTTTGTGGGATAGTCATGCAACAGCCAAACACTACATCGTACAACACTTGGGTGGGGGGAAGAGAGAAAGAGAGAGAGAGATTAATATATTCCAGGCAAAAGCAATGTAAAGATGTTCCCATGGTTGATCCACAAAAGATTTTTCTTCCCCCTTTACACATCAAGCTTGGACTGATTAAGAATTTCACTAAGGCACTGGATAAAGAAAGCAGAGGATTCGCATATTTACTGAAAATGTTTCCAAGTTTATCTCATGCAAAGCTGAAGGAAGGAATTTTCACAGGTCCTGAAATAAGAAAGCTCCTAAAAGATGAAGAATTTCAGAGAAACTTGAATGATGTTGAACTGGCTACATGGTTACATCAAGGCTGTGGTACACGAATTCCTCGGAAAGAGCACTATGAGCAACTGGTGAACAAACTTGCTGAAATGTTACAAGAACATGGGGTGCCGAATGTCATTTAAAATGCATTTCCCATATGGATTTCTTTCCTAAAAACTTAGCAGATGTCAGTGATGAACAAGGAGAGCATTTCCACCAGGACGCATCTGCAATGGGAAAATGATACCAAAGTCGCTGGGACTCTTGCCATGATGGGAGATTACTGTTGGTTCCTTAAACGGGAAAGTAATCTGGAGTATAAAAGGAAATCATTGAGTGGGAAACATGTCTTAGTAATATATATTGTGTGTAATAATTACAACCATGTATGCTGATATTGTATAAAAATGCATATATCTTTTGATGTAGACGTGACAGAAGTAAAAGAGATTGATATTTTCATAATAAGGACATTAATTTTGTTCGGAATAACCAACTTTCGTTCCAGAGGTACGACGAAAAAAAAATTATCGGGTAGTGTTATTATTTTTGTCGGTCCGTCTTCCCAGTGGATGGATTTTAAGGAAAATTTATATTTCGCTCTGTAAGAAAGATTTGTCGACTCTTCCTACGTGTCATTAAAATCAAACCAACAGAATTCCAGCAATTATTTGGAATAAATTGTGGCTGGACGTGTTTTTTTTTTTTTTTTTATCGCCAGAGGAGTAGTAAGTTAGCTCCAAAGTAAACTCCAAAAAATAGTTCAATGGAAAGTTATGCTTTACATAGAATGAAATACAAAGGTCATAATTCATTTTTAAACTGTTGCGACCAAATCAAACTGATATATCATTTACGACAAGCTTTAATTTTACGCAATACACGCACTTGAAACGTAAGATAATGCACTCATTATGTCAAGTTTCAGGTCGTACTCATTTTTCCTCGTTAAAAATTGAATTTAACAATTTTCTGTAATTAATAGAAATGAAAAGCAGAAAAGTAAATAACCAATTTAATTTATTTATCAATTAATTGCTAATTAACTAATAATACACAAAAGTAATTCTTTTCCTTTCACTGATATCCACTCAACTTTGTGTATTTCGTTTTGTAAGAAAGATTTGTCGACTCTTCCATGCACTTATTTGTTTCAATTTTTAATAAAAATTGAAACAACACCTATATCATGAATATTCTACTATTGGCAGATAAAAATAGTAATAATATTCGTTATATATACATGCATGCATACACGGAAAATATTTCATTTGTCAGATTTCTATTATTAATGAAATTTGGACACACTCAACAAAAACTTTCTAAACGAGATCAATATAAAATTTCACGAAAACCCGTCTACTCAGAGTGAAGTTATTCGAATGCGGGCAGATGAAAGGACCAACATTTTGAACAATAGTCATAATACTTCTGCTGAAGTAACGCCAGACCAGATGGTACGCCCCTGAAATAGAAGATTCGCCTCATCTACTACGTTCTTCAGCCTTTTGCTCCACCTGATTATCATTTATTCAGATCTCATCTCTTCTTCGACAGAAACAAGTGTAGCAAATACGCATTTATTTAATTGTCCCTCCATAGCAACTTAGTCGACACAATACATCATCGCCTGCCACTCGTTCGGAAAAGTCTTGGTTCTTTCCATCTGCAAACTAGAAATTTTTCAGGCCTCTTCAAATTCGACAGGAGATGACTACTGAAGGAAGAAGCGGAACTGCTTCCCCATCCACAGCCGCGGTTGTGGTAATCATGTCATGTGTGTCATTTGTTTTATTATCCACATCAGTTGTAAACATAACCTGAGCTATGGTTGGTTATTTTTAGGTTAGGTTGTGTTAATCAGATTATATGAATTCAACTTAAAGTTGAATTCATATAATCTGAATTCAGTTGCTACATTATCTGATTAAACTTCCAATTAATTCAGTTGAATTCAGTTGCTACATTATCTGATTAAACTTCCAATTAATCTAATTAGTTCAACCACATTCAAATTAATCTGATTAAACTTCCAATATCCCGAGGAATTAAGACATACGTGACAAATTGGTTGATCGCTAGCACGCCCAGTAATGAATAATTAGAGAGGTCGCAGCCACACGTCGCCACCGTAGTAATATTGTTACGGTGGCGACGAGCCACACCAGCCACTTAAGGGGTAAAACATAAAAGAAATTAAAATAAAAGGAAACTCCAATTGGAAACTGCAGTATAGCGGTGTTCGAAATGTTAGAAAAGTCCTCGTGACCACCCACAGTTTCAATGTAGCCTTCAATTCATACAAGTTTATGGCCACATCTCATGCTAACGGGTTGGTACAGGCCTGATTAATAATCTGAAGGGATGGATTTGCACTTTAAATGAACTACATTACTTTGGAAATTTGTTTCGTATTTTTTGAATTAACCACATATCAATAGGCCATGGATAAAAGCAGTATCATCGTATTCGAAAACAAGTAGTTTTCGCTGGTAGAAATGCAACGCCGTAGTATTACGCACTGCAAAGGAAAGGCGAGATATTCTCTCATCAAAGGAGGAGTTAGTCTTTTTCGACAACATTCTCCGCATCATTATTTCTTAGCGTTTGTGTTTGCACGTTGTGGAAAGAGAGAGCGATACCACTTTTGGAACATAATGTGTTAAAATGTATTAAATGGGATGAATACTGAATGCTTTAAAAAATTAAACACCTTACTCCACGTCATTTATACAACTTTAAATTATTCATTGAGAGCCTGAAGTAGAACATCAACATGTTATTTAGCATATTGGGCTTGCCTTTTTAGGAAATGGGTTTGTCCCTGTCTAATTCTTATTTCAGGATATTCCCAAACCGTTTAAAAACTACACAAATAACCTGCCTACTTTCGTTTTCAAAAAGTCCAGCAATTGTACTAAGCTCTTCGTTTCTGTAAGAAATGAGTATAAACCAACAGAGGCGGAAGGATGGGGAAATCGAAGTTCTCGGTAAACGCTCAGTGTAGAATGCAGATAACTAACGATGTCCTGATCAATAGAGGTGACTGCATATTTGAGATTCTCACATTCCTTGCCACCAGACAGTTTCTGGTTTTGCAGAGCAGTAGTTACTGTTCTCCCATTGGAGACTTGTGTTTGAGACAGTTGCCTTCATTACCTTCCAGACACTGTCTACCCATTTAAGACATTTTACTCATTGTTGGGTTTGCTGAAATAACAGAAATAATATCAAAATACTACAATGGAAATAATTAGCGTGAATTTGAGCAGGTAATGACCAAGGAAACATCTATTAGAAAAATAAAATTAGTTTTAAATAAATTACAAAACTGTTTAACTGATCTTTATTGGATGCACAAACCACTTTCTTCATCTACTGCTTTTTTATCTGCACATTATTTTTTGGACTACCCGCTGTGAATAAAGCTTACACTATAGCTAGTGTATGCTTTATTCAGTACCTCAAAGAAAATAAAAATTACTCCATCGTGTAAAATAAATCTATTTCACTGATATCAGATTATTTTTAGTCTTATCGATACGCAGAGCCAAGTTATTTTGAAGCTCTTTTACATATTTTTTAGTTAAATACCTTGTCTACCTCTTCTATGGAATTTATTGAGATCTGCATCCCAAAATATCCCGAACAGTTTAATCTAAAAACTTTAGGTAAAATTCGAAACCAAATTCCCGAGGCTGTTTTCATAAATCGGAAAAGCTAAGAATCGAAATAGGCTGTTTTCCCCCCCGCTCTGGATCTGATAATAGCATGCAAATCACGACCTAGTTCCACCTAAAAAAAATAGGTCTCCGGTGATTTTAATTTATTCCTAGAAATAAATCAGTTCATTCTTTGCCTTAGGGAAGCGGTGTAAATATTAAACATATTGATCTATGTTGGAAATTAAATAAGATTTATAGCCAAAGTGGAAGAATGCGTGTGGTAGTTCAAAAATCGAAAGATGTGACGCTTTCTGGGTCAGAACGTATTACAGCTGCAAAGGCCATAATATCTTATGGTAGAACTATGTTATCGATAACTGGGACGAGAGTGTCTTCTCTTATCTGACATCCAGATGGAGTGTAAACACAATGAAATCACTGTTAAGATAGGTCAGATTGTGTTTGTTCTTGTCCTATTGTCTGAGATATCAAATTTACAGGGGCACGCGATTATGTGGGCGAAGGTTATCTAGCGTTTCTATAATGGTGGCAGTTCGACTTACGTTACCAATGAATTCTTCCACTTGTAATAATTCAGCTAGGAGAAACGAAGTAACGGAATCAATAAGCCCATATTCACCCATTAAAATGATAATCACAAGCTTAGTCGTGACAGGTGTAAATGTTTTTAAACAAGACTGGTTTTAATTTCATTTTCAATTTACCAAACTGAAGCTTCGTGTAATTCTTAGAGACAAAGAGATCCGTGAATGTGGGGACTGACATTCTCTAGGAATTCATTAAAGAATTCTAGGAGAATGGCAGCCTATTGAGACAAGTTTACGAATTCGAATTATGGAATTCGTAAACTTGTCTCAATAAGTAGTACGGTTGATGACAACAAGAGGGCGTTCTGACATTATCAGTAATTAATACGAAAATTGCATTTACTTTGAACTGGCCTGTTAGTCAATAGTGAGAAAGACACGAGAATAACCGTGCAATAACACGAAACTCGCCCAACAGCACAGAAAGGATACCAGGGCAGCACGCACACCATGTTTTATCTACGAGTTACAGGAATTTTGTTAGCAGGCATAAAGAACTAATTGTTCCATTACATAATAAGCCTTGGTTACATCATGCCTTGACTACTGTATTCAGACTTGGAGATCCCGATTTCAGAAACGATGTGTATCCAAGACAGAGGCCCCTTTAATATACTGTGTGTATATATATATATATATATATATATATATATATATATATATTGCACATACACAGGTTTTAATATTTATATTGTGAATAATAACTCCTTGATAAAAAAGTAAAATAAAGAGGTCAAAAATGTTTTATGTTTTCTGACTTGAAAAATAAAGTAACAATAAAAACAATTTTAATGGACACTTTTACCTTATTTATTGTACACTATAAAAAAGGTATAGTGTACAGTATAGTGCTTTTAAATTTAAATAAAATTTAAAAGCACTTAACAAGTTTAAATATACTTTTATATTACACGTTTTCTTGGTTTATTATTATTAGAAATTTTTATCGCTACTTTAGAAAATATTTACACTGAAAATGAGGCCCCTCTTCGTGTGAGGCCCCCGGTCATAGCCGGAATGGCCGTAGCGTTAACGCGGCTGTTATCTGGGATGCATAAAATAAAATAAAAAAAATAAAAAAAATCAGAGAGGTTAATTATTGGTAAAGAAGTATTCGTAGAGACAGATTAAGTTTTGTGAGTTGGCAAAGATTCAAGAGTAGATGTCTGCTTGAGGACTTGATAGAGGCATTTAAGGCTTTGAAAGTTTGAATAAATTAAATAATGGAGATATCTTTTTTCTTTCGCAGGTGGCAGAAACTATAAATCGTGTACTTAATTTAAGGAGAGGGGAAAGTAATCATATACTACCCTTCCTTAATTTAAGCACATAACCTCTAGTTTCTGATTTTTTTTTTTTTGATTTTTTTTCTGTTTATACACTATGACGGCGACGGATGAGTTTACAAGAGAGAAAGCGCAAAAAAAATTACCCATTTAGCCATTACAGTGTTAGAGCCATGGTCAACTGAAACGCGTGTATTACTATACCCCCGCGTTTAACTACCTCAGCTACATGAAGCCTCCACTTTGTAAATATAACAGAAGTGTCTTTTGATTAGAGTCATTAATTGTTGGAAAAAAAAAAAAAACTTGCCAACAAAGTTTAGTTATTTTTAGATTTTAATTTTTTAAAATTTTGTAGAACTAGATAACTTTGCTATCTTTTCAAGATCCGGAAGTGATTTTGAGCGGCGTGGGGAAGAAATCCTAATAATTTTTTTTTTCACTAAAAGACACATTTTTAAAATTATTTTGTAACTAAAAAAAATAAGAATTTGTTAACTTTGTTTATTAGAAGAAGATTACTGCGAGGACTTTATGATAAATATTTACTTACATAGATTCTAATTTTGTACAGGTTAATATCAACGCCATGGTTTAAAATATTGTTTTTATAGTTTCATAAGTTTAATTTATTTAAAAAAAAAAACAAATAATAATACATCCGCCTCAAAATAAAATGGAAAATTTATTTTTGATTTAATATTCTACGACTAGGAGAACATGCCATGAAGAATTCTTATGAAGATTTCTAGTCAAACCAGGAAATGTGGCAACTCTTGAGCTAGAGAGATTATATAAATGAATTTAAGGATAGGTTGTACAGCCACAGGATGAAACCAGGCGACTTATTTTTCTTTAAATGGTTGATGAGAAATTACCTTCCTTGAATTAATTTGTCTTTAATTTTATGTAACTTAGCGGTGGAGCAGAATTAGCATTAGCATGGGCACATGATGCAAGAAAGTAAGCTTCTATAGCATCAGCCAAAAAAAAAGAAAACACACACACAGACCCTTCTCATTTCACCCATCCACTCGCTCCGAATGTTTGTCTAGTTCTGCCTCGAATCTGTTTAAGCTATCAACTCCTACAACGGCAGATGGAAGTTTGTTCCAGCAATCAGCCACCCGCTGGCTAAAGGCAAACTTCGCACATCAATCCTACAACTGTCTTTCCTCAATTTGAATTTATGCCCTCTCAGCCGATTATTCTGAGGAAAAACCACATCATCATTGAGCATGCTCAAACCATTCAAGGCTTTATACACCTCAATCAGATCACCTCGCAGGTGCCTAGTCTCCAGACACTGTAATTTGCAAAACTTAAGCCTTTCTTCGTAAGAGCAATTCTTTGTTCCATTAATAATCTTGTTGCCCTTCTCTGCACTCGCTCCAGCAGCTTTACATCCTTCCTAAAATGATGCCTCAAGACCTGTGTACAGTACTCAAGGTGTGGCCTGACCATTGCCTTATACAAGGGAATAATCACCTCCTTATCCCTGCTAGAAAAATTCCTGTATATCATTGACAAGACAATAATATTTAACTAAAAGACAGAATGGACAGGTTGACGCAAATTATCCATTTTGCGCTTCGTTTAAACGAAGTACTAAATGGGTAGTTGAGATATTCCGGTTCAGATTTTGTCACTGGAACCACAGATTAAATGTAAGGCAACTGGTTAGTGGTACCCTACCGCCGATAACTGTTGTGTATCTGCCTGAGTGAAGCCCAGTCTCCAGCGCTAGGATTAATTCTGCTCCAACACGTTAACCGTGACTTACCAATCGATAATAGAAGAGAGCTCTATTTCTTTTCTTTTTTTTTTATTGCGTTTACTCTCAGAAAAACTGTGAAAGTCGATTATAATTGAAAAGTGGTAAAACGATAAAGAGCATTTGAATCTTCGACAACGATTTTTCCCACTGTTAATGGCAGTCCATAATACTGCACTGAAAATCTTAAGTCGACTTTTTAAAATGTTCCATAGATCTCTGATATATCTTATCTCTGTGAAGCACGAACTTCAATTGGGAAGAAGTTTTTAGATTCGAAGTAATCAACATCGCCTTATGGGGTCTTCCTTAATTATAATCTCCTTTCGATTTAGCCTCGCTGAAAAGATTTAGCGACTGGAATAAATAAACGGAATATACGAGGTGTAGCAG
The DNA here is from genome assembly GCF_048544385.1 of Mastigoproctus giganteus. NCBI lineage: Eukaryota > Metazoa > Arthropoda > Arachnida > Uropygi > Thelyphonidae > Mastigoproctus > Mastigoproctus giganteus. The sequence goes on along the minus strand of NC_143583.1, from coordinate 119,119,463 downwards.
TAAAGTTCGGATTTTGCTGTTGCGGTCATCTTCGATGAATCTGAAAATAAACGGAAGTGGTATGTTATAATTCAAACGTTCTCCAATAGACGGTGATACAGAAATTGTCCAGTAGGCTGAAAGGTTGAAAATAACAACCAGTTTCGTTAGTAACATTAATGTTCCGTGTCACGATTTTGTAATGGAGCAACAAACGAATATCAAATTTTGCATTAAACTGGAAAATCTGCAATAGAAATGTATGAAATGTTAAAACTGTTTATGTTGATGAAAGGTTAAATCGTACCAGTGTGTTTGAAGGTATATAAGCGGTTCAAAATATCGGAAGCGAGGATATTCGCGATGACCCAAGAAGTGAGCCGTCAACCTCTCGTTGCAAAAGTTCAGGAAATTGTGGCAAAATATAGTCAGATGACCCTCAGAATGATGGCTGATGAATTAGATATGAATAAGGAAACGATTCATCAAATTCTGCGTGAAGATTTGATTTAGGGAAAAGAAAGGTCAGTGAAATATGTGACACACAGCTGCACGGATGAGCAGAAGCAACGAAGAGTGCATCAAGATTTCATCCAGACTTGTCAAGATAATTCTAATTTCCTCAACCGTATTGCCACTGGAGATGAGTATTGAGTCGTTTCAGCACGACCGAGAGACGAAGAGTCAGAACATGTAGAGGACTTGAAAATCATCGTCAATACCCAAAAGGTTTCGTTTGCAGGTCTACGATCAAGACGATACTGATCATGTTTCTCGACAAATAGGGTATGACTCACAAGACATTTGTACCTGAAGGGGAGAGCGTCAGTGCTGCATTCTACGTACATGTGCTTCAAAGACTGCTGAAGCGCATTTCCCGAGCGAGGCTGCAATTTCGAGAGAAAGGCGGCTGGTTCTTGTTGGTACAATGCCATATTTCTGACGAAATATGGCATTGTACAGATCAACTATCCACTAATTCTCCCAATCTAGCACCAGTGGACTCCTTGCTCTTTTTCAAGGTGAAAACTGCCCTCAAATAGATTTCAGGATGCAGAGGACAAAAGAAAGAATCTTTATTTTTCCTACCAAATACAGTATAAATATAGTAGTACATTGGTATGGCAAAAATTCCCTTCACGGCAGAAAATGCTAGAGGATTAACATAAAACGAAATATAAAAGACTAGCTAAAATATAAAATGAAAGTCTCATCACTACGTTTCTGTCTAAAGTCTGTCAGTTGTAGAAAGTAAAAAGTTCAGCATAACATGACATCTACTGAAACAACCTATGCGAAATATACACTCGTTCAAATAATTACACACAATTGCGCACACAGTTGTTGACAGAAATGCACAAAACCGCTAGGCAACAATAGCCTCAGCGAACCACACCGCAGTTTGTCTTCTATAGTTCTGATCTTTTACAAGCTTATCAAAGTCAATTCCCATATGTAATAGCTGTGAATTGACTGCAACGCTCTGGCTGGTAAGAACCTGTCGGCTATGCTCAGGGATTTCGTGCCTCTTAAGCTCATGCGCCAAAAAAATTCGAAAACCAAGCCAAACCAAAGCCTCTTAAGGCAGATGGTGGGATGTGCCACTGACATAGCTGCCAGAAGCAAGGTGAAGAGATCACGCCAGTGATCTTTATTGTGGTTAACAATCGCTTCTAGGCAATGATGTCTGGTAAAAGCTGTGCTTTAAGCTGTTCAGCAAGCTGCGTGGTCCTTAACTGATGGGGGATACGGTGTTTATTGTTGGCCCACTTCAGCAGCCAAAATTCAGTCGCATATATTCTCCTAATGTGGGTATGAGTGGCTGACGCCCAAAATTCAGCATCGTACAACATGGCAGAATACACTGTGGTTCTTACATATCGTGCAGTTGTTGTAGGTTGTTTCATGTGCAAGAGGAGCTGTTTGGTTGTCCATCGTAAGAAGTTCATTCTATTTACAAGCATGACAATATGCGACGTGAACGAAAGTCTAGTGTCAAATATTACCCCAAGATTTCTGAGGGTTTTACAATTGGAATAGTTATGCCATTTAGTTTTGGTTGTGCAAGCGTATGTGATATTTTTAGCGAATACACCGTCATTACAGTCTTCTGTGGATTTAGGGCCAAGCCAAATCTATCTAAATACATAACTCCAGAAGCTTATGATTTATCTTGTCTCACAACGCACTATTGGTCATGGACAGTTGGATGGTCGTCTGAATTTTAGTGTCGTCTACGTAAGTGGATACATCATCCATACCCTTGCAAAACGGGATCAGCATCGCGGTAAAGAGGAGTCCGGATAATACTCCACCTTGTAGAACTCCTGCATGGACTGGGCATTGGAGGATCTGATTCTCTGTATGGAAATACATGGAACAACAGATTAGTAGGGAGTGGAGGAACTTCAGCATGTTTCCCTTTATTTAGAAGGCGTGTTGGATCAGATGCTGTAGGGCAGGTACATTTAGACTATCGAAGGCTGCTTTTATATCAGCATATATTATAGCAACTTCATTTCGAGCTTGGAAGACATTCGGCATCTCGGTTTGAACTTTGAGGAGGTTTGTAATTGTAGATCTATTAGTCAAAGCATAATGAATTTGTTGAGACTGACTGGCCAGTATCTACTCCGTTAACTTTGGTAGTAGAGCTTTCTCCAGTATTTTTAAGAGTGTGGATGCGGTATATATAGGCCAGCAGTGCTCCATGAGTAGGCTTTGTAATTTTTGGCATAGTCAACCAACGGAACCCAGTCAAACTCCATGACTTGTAACTAAAGGAAAAACGTAACTGCCGAAATGAACATCATCTCTTTGGATGCCTTAGCCGACTCTTTTCAGAAACCTTTAGAACGCTGTAATAAGTGCATCCAAAACAGGTGGTGATTTTGAATAAAAATTAAACCATCTTTGAGCTCCTTCACTTTGTGTTCTTTTTATTGCATAATCCAGAAACTTTATAGCATATACGAAGTGTGGCAATAATCTAGTCTCTGAGTACCTTTGATGATGAAACAAGCCTGTATTAGAATGAAGCATGAAAGCTATTAGCTTTTATGTTGCGTTATTTTGATAGAACACTTGTCGTGGCATCTGCGACTTCAAGGGCGGTCTGTGTAAAGCTGCTATATTTCAGGTAATTTGCTTTGCACCTTCATGCTATGCTAAATGAAGCAGTCTCTCTCTCTCTCTCTCTCTCTCTCTCTCTCTCTCTCTCTCTCTCTCTCTCGTACTTTTACACTGCGAAAATATTTTCTGTTTTTAGACATCATAAATTTAAAAGCGTAGTCACACACAATTACTAATTATTAATACAAACCAATACAGCTAGGAATCGGAAGAACGTGTCTAAGAAATGGTCGACTGAAAAACGTAAATCTCTTCAGCATTGTAACGAAAATTCGAGGGACTCCCCTCCCCCGATTGGGACCTCTTCGAAAAAAAGTATGTAAATCCTTCCCTTTAAGCGGAAGCTACTATATTTTGGTATTTGATATCTACGATATTTATGAAGCTATTCAGGAGCCACCCCATGTGCAATGCGGCATCTGCTGGAAATTCTGTTACTACACTATATCATTCGGTTTTGATAGACGAAATCAAGTGTAATATGCCACCAGCAGAGTCTTCTCCAGGGCAAGAAAGCTCAACAATTTTCCATCTCAAGGCAACGCATATTTTTGCACTACATGACCTTTTTAATCTTCTTTCATTTACTAAAGCGCTTCCCGCAAGGTCTTCGTGACAATATTCAGTAAATGTTTCCCAGGAAGACCATTCTGATATTAAAATAATGGTTGAGTCTTATGGGCTGGTGATTTTCTGCCGCTAATCATTCCTCTGATGCTGCTAGGACATTATAATCGTATACTGGCTAATGGGCTTTGTTTCGTAGATCACATCACGCAGAGTCTGCAAACAACCGTCCGATGGCTGCTCAAAGAACGTCTGCCTTCTGAAATTATAACGGGAGGTGTATATTCACCTGTTAGGTTTTACTTATATTGATTTCCAAAAAAGCGTTTAATAGGATTTTCTGACGGCAGCACAGGAAGCGATTAAATTCCCTAAGTTGTCTGATACTTTTATTCAACAAAAGTTGAATAAATGTATCAGACCACAACTTAATCCGCATTATATTATAATTTCCGCATAGTTACATAGAGTGGAATTATCAACAAGATCCTCTTTTTTTCTGTTTTTCCAAATGGTGATTGATGGCTTGTTAAAATCATCAACACCTGAATCATCAACCCTTGGTGCCAAAATCAATGCTGTGCCTCTAGCTTTTACTGGAGAAGATTCACTCCATTTTAAAACTAATAGGTTTGTCTGCGAACGCCTTCGAGAGTAGACAGTTGGTAGAATCGCCGTCTTCCCTCACCGGGTGGAAAAGACACGAGTTCGAACCCCGTCAATGACGAGAGGAATTTATATGGGCCTTTTTCACAATGTAGCCGAGTTAGTTGGTCTCAGTTTTTTTACTTTTGTAAACTCGGGATTTTCGTCCGGCAAACAGCAAAACCGACCAAAAAACACGCGTAAATTTACATACGTAATATGCAGTGGCGGACAAAAAACTGCATCACTCGTGAATTTTGCAAATAATGAGTTTTGCGCTGCATTGTGGGTTGCAGAAATGTTCTAAATGCATTTGTTAGATGGGATATATATATATCTGTGAATGAAATCCAATAAAAAGACCAACTGATATACCTAATTGCCATAAATATCTTCTCAAAGGGTAAAATGCGTAATTAATGGAAATATGAGAAACCATACAAATGGCAATCACGACAACAAAACATACATTTTATTGCATTTACGTGTACAAACTGAAATGACAAGTTAACGTAACAGTATTATGTACTGTAAATCAGCAAAATAAGTCCTCAATATTTTGTTGTTCCTCCTCGAGCTGCAATTACAGTCCTGCAACGATCTGGCATAGAGTTAATCAACTTCTGGATAGACGGTTGCCCATCTTCGTGGTACCACACCCTTACAATGTTCTCCTGCAGCTGAATCTTACTTGTTGACTTCTTCTGAGCAATTTTAGACGACATTATGTACCAGCAATTTTCAATATGGTTCAAATCCAGACTGTTGCCGAGCCAGTCCAACACTGTGATGCCAGCATTTCTGAGCTATGACTGCACATTAAAAAACGAGAGAAAGCATTGGTGTAAATATGTTTTAAGCCTTGTGAGACAATAAGACAAACTAATCATTAAATCCAAATAGTATAAAACTTACCAATTTTGCTGCGTGTCAAGGTGCTGAGTCCTGTTGAAAAATGCAATTTTAGACGTCTGTGTGGTGATCCCTAATAACGGGTTTCAGGCACTCCACAAAGATAGCAGTGCAGGTTTCTGCATTCACCGTTCCATTAATAAACTTAATTCGCCCTACCCCTTTGCTTGTTATGCATCCCCAAACCATCTGCCTGGAGGGGAACTTTACAGTCGATGTTATGCAGTCAGGATGGTATGCCTCCGATTTTCGTCTTCTGACATATCGCTTCCTATCACAGCTATGCAGGTTGAATTTCGATTCGTCAGAAAAGATGACAGTGTCCCATTGCTCTTTTGTCCATGAAACAAGCGTTTTAGCCCAAGCAAGTTGCTTCTTCCTCATTTGTTGGGTCAACAAAGGCTTCTTCTTGAGCCGATAGGCATGCAGACTACATTCCGAAAGCCGTCTTTGGATAGTTCGTGCACTTGTTTCGAAACCAGAGGTTATCTCAAAGTCCAGTTTTAGATCAGGAGCTAGCATGGTGATTACGAAGGCATAGCCGTTTCAAATATCGATCTTGGGAAGGCGTAGTCACTCTCTTAAGGCCTGATGCCGGTCTTCTCCTCACATCACCGGTTTCACCCTTTATTTCAACACCTGGGATACTGTTGCCAGCCTATTTTTATCAGCGATAGCACGCGTAGAAAGCCCTTTCTGGGACAGAGCAACAGCTAAACTTTTTTTTCTTGGTGTCAACTGAACACATTGAGCCATGCTTACACCTCCGCAAAATAGGATACTAATGAGCGTGTATACCATTCCAACGCATTTATAGAACGCCTGATGCAATACCTTGTAATTACTGTGATGCAATAGCAGCGTTATCTGACACAATAGGTTGACAACAAAATCTCAAATACATCTGGACTTGATGGCCGCCACAGGAGTAACTACCTCCACCATATGCAGGCGGTACGCACAAGGAGGATAGCCTCTCTGCAAGATGACCGATGGCACCTGTTCCCCCTCCAACTCTAAACTGTTTTGGATCTAAGGCCAATGGCATATTCATTGTTAACTATGCACCTTTCTCTGCAGACGTGCAATCATCATGGAAAAATTAAGGATATAAGCATCTCAATTAAAATTGAAAACCATTGAAAGAGCCATCGGGGAGAGAAAATGTATAGCTTGGGGTAAGTATATCCTAAAGTGGACATACCGATATCCACGTGCTTTCGGTGGTGGGTGCAGTGAACGCACAGATATTCAGAAATGCCACCCTTGACTCCTATTGCGAGTTCTTATGCAGCACAGCAATGGACAGTTTTATCTTACAGAATGACAATGCTCGATCTCATTGTGCCAAACTGGTTTACCACTGTTTAATGATGAACATGATTCTCATCGATAGCTTGAATACTAGTTTCGATGGGATATCTAAATGAAAGACATAGTGATATACAAATATATCGATATGAGTCCTGCGTTTAAATCACGGGAACATGCCTCCTATTGATATTCCTGTGCTTGTGCATTCATCGCTATTTTGAATATTTACCAATCGGTGGTACTTATCAAAGACGATCTTCTTGCAAAGAAAATCGAATATTTCAAGGGGATCCTGGATGTAGTATTCAAAGGGCGAAAACTGTGCTGAGAACAATCAAAAGTGTCTCATCCGAACGTGCATCGGCTGACTACGCATCAGTGAACGTCAGCACCCAATCATATATCCAAATGCACAAATGAAGAACAAGTATGATGGTTATAAATTTCTTCTTTAATAAGCCGGGACGACCACACCGCCAGTGTCTACATGATAAAGAAAAGAGAAAATACAAGATAGCACCCTATTTAGTAGTCACGTGAGCTCGAACTACGGTCACTTAAAGCACGCGTACTTAGACTCCCTCGCGTCCGACAGCTGCGGGCATGCTCTTTTTGTACAGGCACAAGATGGAACACGGAACCATCTCTTAATAGGTGGCTTGACCTCTGTGGGGAAGAGTGGCGGTCAGATAAATCCTGTTTCAGTAACTATTCACTAACGGCTCTTCTATTCATGGAGTAGATCCGTAATAAAACTAAACCACCAACACATTTTTCTGTATTCGCAATCCATTTTAAGTCGGTACGTAGTGTCTGTCTTCCTTGAACTTGAGTATAGACAGAAGTCACAGCAGGAAAAAGTAATAAAAAAATTAATAAGTTAATTTTTAGTTTGAAAATCATATTTCTATTTTCTTTTAATTATTCATTGGCAAAAGATTTTGCGCTTGAAACATGCACACTATTTTCATCTTAAGCCCATTTTCAGTATCGTGATTTTTCCCCCTTTTTTTGGAGAACTTTCAGCTAATTTTTTTTTTTTTTTTTTTTTTAGTTTTCTTTAGGTTTCAATTTTCTTAAGTAATCTCGTCCAAGGAAAATTTCTTTACACACTCATTGGATAATTTATTTAAAATACGTTATCATTCGTATTCAAGGAAATCTAGCATCTACACATTGCCAGCGTCTTAAGTTCTGGCAGCGAACCCCAAATTTCAGAACTCGCAGACTTGTATCTAACAAATAGTTGAATTCTGAATAACAATTATGCACTCAGTGATCACTGAATTATGACCACTTCATTAGCGCAGTGGTAATTTTCATCTGGTTGTGCAAGTCAAAGTGATAAAGTAGTAGTTGTGGGATGTTGTTAAGATATCATGGAGTTTCAAAAGGGCATGACATATCTCATGAGTCCGGTGCTTCCATATCGGAAACGGCATTTCTTACCGGTTTCTCACGGCCCACTGTGGTTAAGGTGTACAAAGAATTGCGTCAAACCATCTCCGGCCTACAGAACTGTAATGGATTACGCAAAGAGGATGTTCGTGGTGAGGCACGTTGTGTGGACTCAATGGCAGGTCACTGTGCGACAGTTGACATAGCAATACAATATGAGGAATGCAAGAACAATGTCCCAAATGACGATGCGCCGCACACCTAGATATACGGAGTTTCGCAGCAGACGACCAAAGAGATACCCTCTCCTCACTATTGATCATGGTCGATGGCAAATGCTGTGGTGTCAACAACACGCTGGTTGGACAGTGGAGGACTTGAAACGAGTGTGCTGGTCGGAGGAGTCCAAATATCTAGCGCAAAACGCCGATGGACGCATTCGTGTATGGTGCAAGCAAGACAAGTCCATGGATCCATCGTTCATGGTGCCCATTATCCAGGCAGATAACGGTGGGTGCTTAATATGGGGCATGTTTTGCTGGCACGAACTAGAATCTCCTGGTACGTATGGACTAACTTTTCACCGATGATGTCAACCGGCAGTCCTGAACAAACCATATGCACCCTACCATGTCGCATTTTTCCCAGACAGAAACGGGATCTTACAAGACGATAATGCTCTGTCATTGGGTCATTGAGCATATGTGGTTCGAGGAATACAGTGAAGATATCACCCATCTTGAATGGGCTTCAAATTACCTGATCTCAATCTAATTGAACGCTTGTGGACTATAGTGAGGAGTATGAACACGCATCCGTCATCTATTGTGGAAAGCCTTGCAAGCTGCATGGCTACAGATCCCTACAGACGCTTTCAGACATCTAGTGGAGTTAATGTCTAAGAGAATAGCGACTGTTATCCGTGTGAGCGACAGCCCAACACGGTATCAGGTAGGTGGTCATAATTCAATGATCACTCAATGTATATTATGTGTGTAAAATTCGTGTTCTGTGGTCGATGTGTTATTTTCTGGACGAAAAATCAAGTTTTCAGGAACAAAAGCCATGCTATCCTAGCCTGAGCCCGACTAACTCAGCCACGTTGTGAAAAAGGCCCTTAAACATTCTCTTAAATGTCATTGACGGGATTCGAACTGAGTTCTTTTCTACCAGGAGTGGGGATGTCGGCAAGTCCACCAACTGTGCTACCCACGAGATGCAAAAGAAGGATAACGTGATGTTATCCTTCTTTCGCGAAGGATAAGGTAATGTCTGAGAAGGATAACGTGATTAGAGTTAACAAACGTTTTGTTAATTTAGTTGTAGGATTCAGATACATCAGCGAATGTATATATGTCTGTAATTACGTGTGTTCTGTGTTCGATTTGCATGTTTTTCTGGACGAAAAAAATCCGAGTTTCGGGAAGAAAAACCCACGATATCCTCATCTGAGATCAACCAGTTCTGCCACGTTGCGAAAACATATTTTAGGAAACCTATTTTAGGAAAATAGATGATTTATTGATAGAGATGAAGAGAAACTTTCATTTCAAGTAGAGGTTGTTGTTTGGTTTTTAGGAGCATTAGCAACTAAGGCCATATTGCTCCGGGAATATGCGGTGGTCATTCCTTGACCTTTCCGCATCCTCCGTATTTGGTGGTGACGGGCTCGAACCTCGGTCTAATCAAGAAGCGTGTGCTACGTACTGCTGCTCCTTCCCACCTGGCTACCGAGGCGCCTCAAGTAGAGGCTTCGATAGTCCTCATTTGTGAATTTAGCCTAGTCACTTCCATAGAAATTTCGTTCCTTGTTTTAATTAAAAATGATTTTGGACCATAAAAACCCGATTTACAAGTGACCACGCTGAAAACTATATTGTTGTTTATGTAACAAAGATTATTCCCACCTGCGAGTTGTAAAATGGTCCTTGTTCTACAAATTTTCACTAACGGTTTTGTTTTTTTTTTAAATGCTAAATATTATTACGTTTCTCAGTTTATCAATTGTGATAATAAATGTAATTTTCATATATTTTATTGCATATTATTCCTGCTAGTGCATATTATCCGATGTAGTAGAGAAGAGAATATACCTTCCAGCCTTGTTTATCATACTTAAGCACTACTTCAGTCTGGCTGATACCTTGCTACAAATCTTGATGTCAATTCTACTTCCCAGGCATCTGTCTGTTACCGTCAACGACATCCAGGTAACTTTCGACGTCACAAGAGGAGTGTGCTTTCAACTATTCTCTTCGCAGCTGTTTTAGAACCTTTCCTAGCATGTAACTCTAACTTTGGGTTAGACGATCTGAAGATCTACGTGAGTTCAAATCATCCTCATCAGATTTTTGATATCAACCAACATGCCTCTACACAGATAACGAAACTGGAAAACTATCTAGCCACAATTGGGCTGCAGCTGAACCCTTCCAAATCTGCTCAAATACCGATAACCAAAAAAAAAAAGTAAAAAATGATGTTCAAATCTTCGTTAGCGGTGAAAGGGTAACTTCCCATACAGATCTAGGCCTCACCTGGGATGTTGGACTCACCTTCCAGCCTCACTTTGCCAGGATGAGACAGAAGACGTACGCGGCACTTTGGGCAGTGCGTCAGGAGCTCGTTGGTGTGCATCAGCCAGCGCTGCTTGTTCGGCACATCCTGAGGTGCATTACCCCTTCCCTCTCTTCACATCTGAAATTTGGTAATCTGCTCCTGCCTCCCACCTAAAAAAGTACCTCAGTCTGGAATATTGGTTGCTCAGATGGATGAACAGGGTATTGGGCCACCCTTTTACTATCTCCAGATCCATCCTCCAAGCTAATCTAGGCACCACTCCCTGGAGACTTCTCATCACAAAAAGAAACACACTCACGCTGGCTCGGCTTATCACAGGTCGAATTGATGCTTCATCTATATCTCCATTAATCTCTGGGCTAAAGAAGACAAGAGGAGAACACCCCGATTCCTGCCTCCCTCTGCGGTTTAACCTTACAAACATTGATTCCCTTAGGGACATGTTCCCGGCCAACTGCCTTCAGATCTACAATAAATTAGGCATCCACCCTGATAAGTTCTGTGAGGACAAGCTCTACAGAAAGGAAATACTTAAGAACTGTTACCAGCTATTGAATCTATGACGTTCACCTACACCTGGACTTTTTTTTGCCTGCTGTTTATTACAAACTTTGTTTTTCTTTTGAGCTCTTGTAAGTTGATCTCTGTAAATATGTCAGGTCGAGCACGTACGTACTCTTGTACATGTGGTTCCTCGCACCTTAGTATGTAAACTTCACACCCTCCTGGCACATTGCCGTCCCGGGGTGGCCCACAATTTCCTGGGGTCAAAAATTGATAATAATAATAATTTTGATTGTAAAGAGATACACAATCTGATCTTCCAAAAAAACCACAGCTCGTAGAGGTTAGAATCAAAAACTGTGGCTGTTTGTCTGTACAAACAGCCACAGTTTGTTATTTATGCAGAACAACTAATTTTACTGAAGAATATTAAAACGAAATTTCATGATGAAATTCTCTTTTAAAAACAGAAATTTCTTTTAAATTTCATAAAATGCAGAATTATTGGAGCTTGCGTCTCTTTGTTCTTTGATGAATAATAACTCTTGACAGTCGAATGGAGGTGACAAGCTCGTTTAATTATAGGAACTTGAAGAAAAGTCGTTGCCATTCTACTGCCTTAAGTGGGGTTGTAATCTTTCCTTTTACACGACTGCAACTTTAAAAGCAGATCAATCGCTATGAAATTGAAATGGCCCATTTTACGTACTGAAGACATTTCATGCTTTTGAAATGGGGGGTAATAAAAAACCCTTGTTCCGTTCACAAAGGCAACAGTTGTACGGGGGCTGTTATCTCTTTTCATCGACTAATTTGATTTGATCAATTCTAAAAAGAACCTTTGCCTCTTCCGGGACTCAACGTACTGCGCATTTTCTTTTTTTATTCTTCACTCCTCGGTTCCCCCCCTCCAATGATCTCGCTCTTTAACCTCACTTATGCGAACTACCAATCATCATGGCAGAAAATGAGGGTCTGCATCCCTAAGGGTACTGCATAACAACTTTATTTTTATTTATAGTCGGGTTACTCACCTCATTCGTTATGATGAAGGAGAAAAGTGAATGGTGCCTAATACTAAATGCGAAAAGTACAGGTGAGGCAATTCATTTTATTTTATGAGAAAGGTCATTAACCAGTCGATCATGAGTACATACAGAAATAAATACTATTTAAAACCGTCCCTTAACAAGTAAAGGGATGGATGAATATCCTCGAAGCTGAAAAGAGTTAAATAAAAAACGTTTTGTTTGAATAAACACACTTCAAAGACGACAGCTCGATAAATGTACTGATAACAAATTGCCGAAATAAAAAAATCCAGTTTATAAACAAATGTCGTGATTATCTTAAGGGGTTAAAAAAAAAAAAAAAAACCGTCTCGAGGAACCAGAAAACCCAATTGATATCCGGAAAAGCCTTCATAGATTTTTTTTTTTTTTTTTTTTTAGAGGTGTACCCTGTTTAAAAATTAAAAGGCATGCGTGGCATGCAACGCTTGCGTCCCATTTATTTGCGTCCCACTTAAAAAAAATAAAACCTCTCGACCTCGATATGCGACATAATAATAAATTAAAAGTTTATTAGTTTGATACTGATTTCTATGAAACGACCTATAAGGTGAACATTAATATTTCTGGGTCCAGATCACTTAGAACACTGGAATCAGCGATTTTGCAGGACCTGTGACAACTGTTAGTCCGCATTAATTATGTTATCGAATCTTCTAGCAATAGCTTATTATTATCTCTAAGATCCGTGTTTAGGGTTTAAAATTCATAAAAAGCAAAAGTCGAGATAACGGATTAATGTCCACTTTTGCTTTTTATGAATTTTAAACCCAAAATTATTTTAGAGAATAATTTTGCAATAATAAGCTTTTGCTAGAAGATCTGATGAATAAACGAACTGTACTCCAGGCGCTAGCTGCAAAATTATATAATTAATTACGTAATTCATTTAAAATCAGGCCCATGGAAGCAGCTGCTTTTGAATAACGTGCACGCTACAGATATTTGAAAATAATAGTCTCATATTAGAGTTTATGGTTCCAAATCTTTTGTCACTGAAGTCACACTTTAATTTAAAAGGCGATTCTATGGTACACCGAAATAGCGATTGCCATTGAACTCAAATTTTTCATAATCACGCGGCACACTTGAAAAGGGTCGCGACAAACCACGGTGCCGAGGCACAACGGTTGGGAACCACTAGAGCATCATCATCATTATCGGAAAAAAAGTTCCCCCCGAGTTTCCCCCGTATACGGGTATTTTTCTAAATGCTGCGATTTTAAAAATGCGTATTTATTAATTCTGTGAAGATGTTCAGTAAGGTGTAAGCTTATTAATAAAATTATTGCCAACTCCCCCTACTTGAAGTTCATAAACTTCCGCGTGAAGATTCGTAATTTTCTCCCGGTGACGCAGTTCTGGTCACGTTTCCGGGTGATTAACATCAGCCATAAACAATTTCACAACAGCCACTTATTTTACAAGATTGATAAAGGGGGGGGGGAGCTAACTTTGTAAATGAGGCTGATTACATGCGCGAACATTAACGTTTTCAGTTCCGAAAGTAAATTTCGCACAAAAATTCAAAATAATATTTCTGGTTTGTGTTTTATCGATGTTGAAACTAAAATAAGTATTAGCGCAAGCAATACAACTTACCTTCGATAGTTCCCCACTAAATGGCAAACTTGGACTTTCGGGGAGGCCAAGAAAAGGACTAGAAAGCTCCATTAAAAAAACTGCAGCGAAAGTTGCCATAACCAAATTATACTACGTCTACACCGGCTTGACGGCGATAGCATCCATTTGGCGGTACAAGAAGTTTATCGCCGACCGCTGGGCAGGCAAGGGGGGCGTGGCTGCGTTGCGAGACTACGATGTATACATGATAGCTGCTAAATGTGCGGAGTACATGACTTACAGGTTCCCATGCCGATCACCTGTCAGCTGCGACCGTCTGTACGACGGTATGAACGTTGTGGGGTTTCCACTCGGCTTTCTCTTTCCGTCAGCTTATCCGCTCTTACATGTATAATGTATGTGCGCGATCCGTTTGCAAGCACAGCGTTCTACTGCCTGTTTGCTCTGTCTATCTCTTTACATGGCCCAGCCTCACACAGATACGTAATCTGCGAACCCTATACGGAACTCAACTAATCGGGACACTCGATCTTTACTCTCCCCCTTCAACTTCTATCACTCCCTGCAATCGACATTAGCAAAATATTAAAAATCACTTATCAGTAACTCTCCCTCCCCCTGACCTGCGCTCTGGTAAGTGATAAAGTTACGGCAGTGTGTCAGCTTAGTGAAGATAGCATTTAATGTTTAAGGGAAGTATGTTTAAAAGCATTAGACTCTCTCGAATTGATTCTCTATTGGATAAAGCGAATATAAATAAACACGTACATTTATTGGTTAAAGAAGTAAACAGGCAGACGACAAGTGAAAGATAAATGAGCAGACGTTAGAAAAATAATAATTTACAGAAGAATGCTATCCATCAAATAAAAATCAGGGGGGGGGGGGAAAGATTAATAGAAAGACAAAGTACGTTAAAAAAAAAAAAAAAAACAACTCCAATTCAGTACAGAAAAAAAAAAAAAAATTGAATTCCATGATAGTTTTCTCCCCACCCCCCTGTAAATTCTGGAACCTTCGGGGACAGATGCATGCTTTAGAGAGGTATATCTAGTGGTTGAGCAGTTTTGGAGAAGTGCATTTCAATAAATATTAGAAAATAATAACTAGATTTATTTATATCTGCAAATATTTATACTGACTAAAGGAGTACAAATGATTAGAATGTAAATAGCAGTTCAGTTTGTTAAATATGAACAAATGACAACAAACAGTCACAGCAGATGTTGGTATATCGATAGGTGCTTCAGAGAAACAATTCTTTCTCAATGGAGAATAATAAAAATTTAACTGTTCTTCTTAAGGAATAATTATCATAACCAGGCAGTCTTTATCAGCTTCAATGGCGTTATTAGCGGGAAGCCAAGTGAGTGAGTGACCTTGGGCCGCCTGTTGTTTTTCTTCCTGCGTTAGCCATGCCCTGTGAGTTGTGTGACTAGTTATAATGCAGGAAAAAATTGGTTGTGTGGAATTAAAACTATTGTTTGTGCACGTCAGCAAGTCGATGTTTATGTAAGAGATTATTCATAGGCTTAATGAGGCATACATTTTTCCAGCTGTACTCACGCTGGGAATTTTCAATCTTTTTGCTCTCAGCTGTCCTAAAGCGACGTCAAAGTCACCAACTCACGTAAACTCTGTAGATTATTAAGATTATTACTATATTTAATACCACTCATATACCACGTGAAATTAATAATATAGTTTATCAAGCAATCGCCTAAACCACTATACATTAAGGTGACGTTTCAAGCAGCTTGCCAATATTCATCATCAGACCATACTGCCTGACAGGCTCCTACTTGCCGATGCTGCCGGAAACCTGATGTGCATCCATTGCTTAATAAACTATATTATTAATTTCACGTGGTATCTGTACACTGAGTGGACAGAAATCATTGGCTACCTACCTATGTAAGGGATAGGCTCACCTTTCGCCCGGATAAGGGCAGTCACACGGCAAAGCATTGAGTCGACTAGTTCACGAAAGCGTTCAGTATTTCCATCCATGCTTGCTGCACCGCTGTCCATAATTTTATCGCATTCCTGGGTGTAGGATCCAAAGCTCGAACGGACCTTTCCACAGCATCCCAAAGGTGCTCCACAGGGTTCATGTCCGGTGAACGGAGAGGCCATTCCATGGTGTTAAAATCTGCAGAATGCTCTACGAACCATGTTTTAGTCACCACGGCTCTGTGTAGAGACGCATTGTCCTGCTGGAAGCGTCCATTGCCCTGTGGGTGTACGATGACCATGAAGGGATGCAGATGGTCTGCAAGAATGGACACGTAACCTGGACCGTTCCGAGATGCGTCTAGACGTACCAAAGGTCCCAACGTGTGCCAGGTTAACACGCCCCAGACCATTAACCACTGTCCACCTGCCTGAACAGTTCCTTGTTAACATGACGGGTGCATAACTTCGTGCGGTTTCCGCCCGAAGATACGTACCCTCCCGTTCGCTCGAAATAACCGGAAACGGGACTCATCGGACCAGGAGACCCGTCTCCAATCATCCAAGTCCAGTGCCGATGTTCTTTCGCCCATTTGAGGCGTAGAGTCCTGTGTTGTGGTGTAGCAATGGGACTCTGGTGGGTCGGTGGCTCCCATAACCTATTGTGGCTAATGGTCGCCTGATGGTCTTGGTGGAGACGTTTCTGGCACTTCCCTCTTTGAAGTCGGCGGTGATTTATGCCACTGTCACTCTTTGGTTGGCTGAAACAATGCGAGAGAGACGTCGACGGCTACGTTCATCCGCCACCTTTCTCCGCCCAAAGTTCTGTCTACGATGAGATGCTATTCCGGAAATGACGTATTACCGATACACTCTTGATACTGTCGAATGAGGATAGCGCAATTTCTGTACCACCTCCGCAATAGAGTGACCCATGCGTTGGGCACCCACTATCATCCCTCTTTCAAAGTCGATTAGCTCACGACGTTTATCCATACGGACATCGAATTACCGTCTACGTGAATGTAGTGTACCTGCCGAGCGGTGGGTTCGTCCACTAGCGAGAAGGGTGACAGCGTCGCGTTGCCCAGGAACCAGGTGTCCCATAAAATCTGTCCTTTCAGTGTACATGTCTAAACGTCGATGACTTTCCATCCTGAGTACTGGAGATGTGGCTATCCCACTGAGCAAGCCAAAAAACAGGAATGAAGTGATGTGGTAATTTGCATAATGTGTAGCTCTGTAAGGTGGCAGATATATTTCTATTGTATACTCGGAATTTGCATACCAGGATGCCTATTATATCAAATATTCGCCTTCAACGAAACTCTTCACAATAAAATATTCATGAAAAACAGACCTCAGGCGGAGGGAGTAGGGTTATGAATTACTCGGGTTCTCATACCGGCACAAAATGCAAATACGCTATAAAAACAACAATTGCAGAGGACAGACATGTGGACATATGTTTTTGTAAAGGGCGGCTCCTGGAACGCTTCCTGTCTGAGAAGAACAGTAGTAGTAGTGGCATGTGATGCAAGAAAGCAAGTGTATGAGCTTATGCAGCATCAGCAAAAAATAAAAAATAATAAAAAAATTACACCATTCCCTCCAAATGCCTGTCCAGTTCCTCCTTAAATTTATTTAACCTGTCAACTTCCACAACGGCAGATGGAAGTTTGTTCCAGCAATTAACCACCCGCTGGCTAAAGGCAAATTTCCGCACACCTATTCTACATCTGTCCTTTCTTAATTTGAATTTATGCCCCCTTAGGTTCGTAATCTGATCAAAGTGGCCAGAAAGAGCTAAACAACATAACAAACACATGCACGGCACACAAACATATATGTATATGTTTTCTTGTCTAAGGCGTCTCCCGGACTTATATCCATCTCTACCTGTGTACTTTGTCTTAATTATACAGTTGTCTGCAAAATTCTTGGTAACCGTTCCTAGTCAAGTGGAGCCGGGCCTGGGTCTACTACACTGTCTGTACTAATCGCACCAAAAATCCCGCACCCACCGGTAGAAGTGCTAGACCGATGGGTGCCAGCAATCCCGTTCTCAGGGCTCACATCTGGTGAGTATGGGCTTGGTACACCCAGGGTCCTGAGCTGGATATCATCATCATTATTGTCTTTCTTTGTGATTCCTTTCTATCTCTCTCTCTCAGGGTAATTCAGATTTTTTTTTTTTTTTTTTTTTTGGCTGGTGCAGCATAAGCCTCAGGCTTCCTTGTCCAGTATGGCTAATAATAATAATAATAAAAGACATACATATTCATTCTCATTTCTCAATTCTGGTACAACCTGTTTTAAACGTGTCCTATATTGCTCATAAATTAAACAATCATGTAAAGTGTGACTCCAAGACTCTTCACATGAACAGAAGCAATGCGGATCGGATACCAGGCCAAAATAATTAAATTTTAAATTAAAGGAACCATCTCCAATAAGAAGGTAATATGTCTCCATCTCCGGAAAAACCATTTGTTAATTTTTTTATCCATTGCAAAAGATACCTTAGGTATAGTCTGATCACTAAACCAGCGTCACTCATGTCCCATTTGTTCTGCCAAACTTCTAACAAATAATTATTTTCTTTTTTTCCTTACAACGTTCTACCGTAACATCAGTTTTAATACAAATAAAGTCAACCCATAATACTCTTCCTTAAATAATAACAAAAAACTCTATAAGCCACAAATAAATCAAGGGGAAGTCTGACAGAACCTGCATGGCATTATTAGAATCAGTTCTACAAATTTTAAACAATGACAAAATCATTTGCCTTTGAATTGACAACGTTTGTTTAACATTTACAGTTTTTACATACCAGACATTAGCTCCATACACTACAATGGGAAGAAAGACTGCTTTGTAATAAAGCAACAGTGCCTTCTTTCTTAAACCCCATTCTGATCTTGTTATATGAATAATTGCCAAAGAAAACTTCTTAACTTTCTCATTTAGATAATGCAAATGTGGCAAAAAAGCTAGTCTATTGTCTATAATTGTACCTAAATGTTTGGTAGTACTGACCATTGGAATCCGATGAAACTATTGGGATTCCAATGGTCTCGATTGAAACTATTGGGCATCTATCAATATCAAGGTCACCCCTAAAAAGCATCATTACAGTTTTCTTACTGGATATTTTGGCGCCTCCGTAGCCAGGTGGGAAGGAGCAGCAGTGCATAGCACATGCTTCTTGATTAGACCGGGGTTCGAGCCTGTCACCACCAAATACAGAGGATGTGGAAAGGTCAGGGAATGACCACCGCATATCCCGGAGCAATATGGCCTTAGTTGCTAATGCTCCTAAAAACCAAATAACTAACTAACTAACTGGATATTTTCAATTTATGTTTACTGGCCCATTGAGACAAACTATTCATGACAGACATAGCACTGTCTTGTAAACCTTGCCTAGATCTTCCAGGCAAATACACGATCAGGTCGTCAGCATATGCAACTCTGTGAACCTTAGATATTGACTGTTGTAACCCTAAATTTAAAACTTGGTTCTAAAACATAGGGTCCAGGACAGAGTCTTGGGGACATCCACGACTTACAACTTTAGAATATGTCATATGCTGCGATCTAATCACAATTTTCCTGCCAGTAAGATGACACACAATGGCTCTATACAACAAATGAGGGCACCGAACTTATCTTAAAGAGCACAATATGCTCCCATGACACACACACCATCGAAGGCCCCCTCGAAATCAATGTATAGCACAAGGACATACTTATTAGTTGATTGAGTGACATAGTCTACAAGATCTTTAACGACATCCTCTGCTGAACAATTTTTCTTGAGGTCATACTGATATGGCAATTGAAGCCTACATTGAGTTAACCAGTTAGCCTTAATAGCAACAACGTTTCATAGATTTTAGCTAAGTTAGGAAGCAAGAATATTGGCCTATACCCCCTTGGGTCAGTGGCCTCCTTGCCTGGCTTGGACAACAATTTTATCAGGGGCACCTTCCAGAAACCTGGAAATCTTCTTTCAAGATAACATTTATTAAAAATATTTAATATTACTTGTGGGAAAATCTCTATCATTTTCATAATGGCATTATTTTCTATTAAATCCAATCCCGGTGTTTTATTAAAATTAATATTCTGACAATATTCAAATTCTTTAATGGGCTTTTTTCACTCCCTGACTGAGTTAGTCCATCTCCGGCGTAGATAGCAATGTTTTTTCCCCAGAAACTGGGGTTTTTCGTCCAGCAAACAGACAAATCGACCATAGAACACACGCAATTAACAGACATAAGACACAGCACGGCAGATGAATTTAATTATTCGGGTGGCCTAAATATAATAGTTTGGTACATCATTGTAACCGAAGTGGGTATTAATTATGTACTTCAACCAGCAATGCCGCTCCATAGATGGAGCGGCATTGCTGGTTGAAGTTACATAATTGATACAACAATAATAATAATAATAATAAATTACAATAATAATAATAATAATAAATTACAACAATAATAATAATAATAATAATAATAATAATAATAAAACCATCGCGAAAGTAACTTCAGCGGACCTACCTCACCAAAGCTGAGACAGATGGTGGCACCATCTGGTGTCACTATCTTCCTCAACCGTCACTTATTTAACACCACATATCTGGTGTTAAAGAAGTATTGCAGGATCATCTAGACAAGTCTGCAATTATACTTCAGACACAGTATGAGTTTGTTAAAGGAAAACCTTGCTTTACCAATTTGATTGCATACTACGATGTGATCACAAAGGAACTAGACGCAAAAAAATAATTTTGATATCATATACTTGGATTTCAGAAACCTTTTTAACTGTTGCACATGGAAGACTGCTGACAAATTGGAGCATTATGGCATTAAGGGCAAGTTGCTGCTATGGATAAAGGGTTGGTTGAGCGGGAGAAAACAGAGGATTAATCAATGGATACTGCTCTTCTTGGATTAATGTTATTAGTGTAGTCCCTCAGGATTCGGCGTTGGGCCCATTGTTGTTTTCTATATTTATCAACGATAATGACGAAGGTATATCATTGATAAATACGAATGTTGACAGGGTTGTAAATGACAGTAATGACAAAACGCCACTGCAACAGGATCTGGAAAAGTTGGGCAGAAGGGATGAGAGATGGCAACTGTGGTTTAACATTGACAAATGCAAAGCACTAGATATGGGTAGCAATAACCCCCCATACCAACTGTGTAGTACTCAGGGTAGTGGAGAATGAAAAAAAAAAAAAAAAAAACAAGAAAAAACTGGGGGTAATTGAGCAGTCAGATATGTAGTTTTCTGAGCAGTGCAAACAGGTTGCCAGAGCAGCTCACGGGGTTTGTCAATGATATTCAGGAATTTTGCTAGCAGAAATAAGGAGGTGAAGGAAGGATGTAGAGTTGCTGGAAGGAGTCTAGAGAAGGGCAACGAGATTGAGCGAACAAAGGGTTGGTGATACCAAGAAAAGTTTTAAATTATGCAAATTGCAGCTTCTGGTGACTAGGCACTTACGAGGTGATCTACTTGAGGTGTATAAGGCCTTGAATGGATTGAGCAAGTGCAGTGCTAATGGGATTCTTCCTCTTGCTCAGATTACTTACCTGACGGGACATAAATTCAAATTGAGGAAAGACAATTGTAGAATAGATGTGCGGAAATTCGCTTTTAGTCAGCGGGTGGTTGATAGTTTGAACAAACTTCCATCTGTTGTAGTGATGGTCAGCAACTTAAATAATTTCAAGGCAGGACTAGACAAACAGGTATCAATTAAAAAATATAGTATCAATTAAAAAATTGATACCTAAGAATTATGTTGGTATTCAAATTGACCTGCAAACTGGTCCAAAAATTGAAAGGTGTTGGGACTATCTTGTTAATAAATAAATGGTAACAAAATTGGGTTTCTTTGACAACAGGAACAGTTACAAGGTTATTTACACCTGATGTGAAGTATATGATGAAACTGATTTATGTCAATGTGGTATGGTAGAAGATTAGCAGCTATTGAGGTAATGCCCCCAAGCAATGAGCAAGTGAGGTAACGCCCCCGGTGTTTCCATCTGCATTTCTCGACCTAAGAATTCATTCAAATAGTAGCCAAACATCAGCATGACGTTTACTCTTAACAGCGGGGGATAATACCTATTAAGTTATTATTATATTATAATTATAATATAATGATTATTATATTATAATATTAATATTATAATTTATAGTTAGTGTGTCGGCTGGTTCAGGGTCTTACCAATACCCAGGGCCGCGTTAACGCTACAGACAAACCGCCCATGGCCATGGACCTCACCCGAAGAGGGGCCTCATTTTCAGTGTAAATATTTTCTAAAGTAGTGGCAAAATTTTCTAATAATAATAATAATAATAAACCAAGAAAACGTGTAATTTAAAAGCATACTTAAACTTAACTTGTTAAGTGTTTAAATTTTATTCTTATACCTTTTTATTAACAATAAATAAGTTAAAAGTTTCTACTAAAATTGTTTTTATTGTTACTTTATTTTTTCCAGTCAAAAACCATAAAACATTTTTGGCCTCTTACTTTACATTTTTATCAAGGAATTATTATTCACAATATAAATATAAAAACCGATGTAGTATTTGTATTTATATGTTATGGGCAATATATATACTATATATATATTAAAGGGGCCTCACATTTAAATATGGCACGGGGGGGACCCTCTTTCTTCCTTAATCCAGGATTCTTGTGTATTATGCATAGGGGCCAAATGTTTCCATTTCATTATATTCTTTTCCCGGATAAGTCAAAATCAATTTACAATCGCATGTTCCAATTAATTCAACAGAAAGCATTGCAAATCGGGACAACGTTGCAACCAAGAAAATTCCAAGTTGATTACGAAAGTGCTGTGATTAGATCTATAGAAGAAACATTTTCTGATGCTGATGTTTAGGGCTGCTTATTTCATTTCGGTCAAGCAATTTGGCGGAAAGTACAACATTTAGGATTACGATTGGCATACATAGAGGAAAAAATTGTCAGAAAGTTAGTGAAGTCAATGGTGGGATTAGCATTTGTTTCTTTAAAGGAAGCTTGGGAAGGACTCATTCGAGAACGTCCACCGTCAGAATATCCTTCATTTGAAAAGTGCGAAGTCTTTATTAAATACTTCGAAACAAATTGGACTGGACCCACCGCTCACTTTCCATCATCATCATTGTGGAATCATCATGCTAATTTTGATCTCCGGATAATAAATCATGTGGAAGGATATGCCATCCTTCCACATGATTAAATAAATCTGTGGGGCACCATCATGTTATTATATGGAAGATAATATAATTATCTTTAAAAAAAAAAACAAGCTAACTTTAAGAGAATACTAGGATTAGTAAATGTTGGAAATCTTCCACCTCGTAAAAAACCTAAATACGAGGGCATTAATAACAAATTAATTAAATTAAGAGCAGATAGACAAAACGGGTACATCGATTTACACAATTTTGTACAAGCGGTTGTATTTTAAACTTGTGTTTATTTAAATAAATATTCTGTTTATACTCCGGGACGACCAAATGGTCAGAGGAGGAGTTCACAAGATAGACAGAATACAAGAAACAGCACCGTATTCAGCAGTCACGGGCTTGAACTCCGGTCACTCAAGGCACATGTACTTATGCACCCGCGCCTGACCACTAGGCTACGGCGCCTTCTTTATTTGTATTTGTATTTAAAACATAATTTGTATTTGCATAAAGAAAATAAATTTATTATTATTATTTTGATGTTATATTTGTTTATTTTTTTCATTATGTTTTTGAAGTCCATTTTATATTTTTATCGCTCCGAAAAAATAGGATACAGTTACAAATGTGATTAGAGCAAGTGGGACATAGAGCATATACTTTTAGGGCAAGTGGAAATAGGGCAAATGGGAAATAGGGATTAAGCTATTAGGGCATATGAATTAGAGCAAGTGGGGTAACGCCACCTCCCCGTGGTGTAGACGGACCCTGAGCAGGCTTTCTAGGTGATCGGATGACTGGTGACAAAACGGCCAGAAAAAACTAAACAAGACAAGACAACAACACACACATTGCACAAACTTAATATTACGTACATTTTTGGCCTTTTACAGTGCTCTCTAATCATCACAGTGTAGAAAGGAGGAGTGGAACTTTTGTTCGGGTGCCGTCCTACATAAGATACTATACATGTCTACACATATGAGAACATATTAGATCAACGGTACACAAACATATGTTTGTGTACCGTTGATCTAATAACAGAACAGCTGTTTTCTCAGGATGTCATTGCAGACGACACAGGAACAAGCAAAGATAAGACGACTAAACCTTAATTATGTGGGAACCTCTGATTATCTTTTGTTTAAAGTTCCGCGTCATCGACGGGATTCGAACCTGGGCCTTTTCCACCCGGTGTGGGGAGGACGGTGGCGATACCACTGTGCTACACGCGCAGACTACAATGATGTACCTGGAGTGGGTATTAATTATGTGCAACGGAACATTTCTCCAATTGCGGAGCAGTTAAGTTTAAATGATCAAGTCCTTTTCCTTACGCCGACTACTATTTACATAAGAATGCGCGTTGAGAGTTTGAAAGGTTTATGAAAAACGGTTGCTGTTCTGCTGTTCTGTATTTGCGATCGTCTATGGTTTGAAAACGACACAAAGAAACCAGCTGCTAAAGGTGCACAATTGATACGCGCTGCATTTCCGGATGTTGACGTTGACAGGATCCTTGCGTGTAATAACTGCAGAGGATCACATAAGAGCAACACTATTCAAGCGCTATCTAAGTCGAACACCTTTTGTCTACCCAGAAATTCCATCGCATTTACTGAAGTTAGATTTAGTGACAGAGAGGCCTATTTCTCCTCGCTTACCATTCATGCAGATAAGGTGCCTGAGACACACATATGGCCAATATTAATTAAAAAATTAAATTTTCTGTTTATTTAGAAAATTAAATTTTCTGTTTATACTCGGGACGACCAAACGAGTTTACAAGATACAAGAAACAGCACCGTATTCAGCAGTCACGGGCTTGAACCCCGGTCACTCAAGGCACGTGTACTTATGCACCCGCGCGCCTGCCCACTAGGCTACGGCGGCCCTCTGGGCCAAGTGATCAATGTTCCTATTTCAGTCAACACGATGGTCCATCGCTTGCCAAGGGAGGTTGACGACGATCGTTGTACAAACGTGCATATAAAACAATAAAATACAAAAGTCCAGCTATTTCATGGGTTAGCAAGAAAGCAAGTGGTTAAAGCGTCGCTTCGATATTTGGTCGACACGCCTAGAAGTTGTATCAAATCACAATAGATCGGTCATTATTTGCTGTCAGTCACATGGAAATTAGGCATAAATTCATTGTACCTTGTCTCCCAGGTGACATTATATAAATTTGTGAACGATCAATAAAATATTTGCAATACTAAAGCTCTTTTATTTCGTGATCAATTGTATATACAAATCAAAATACCTAAAAGGAACCTGAAGATTAATCACTTTTACAGAAATGACAAGATTCAGTAGAAATAAATTATTAACAATTACACATATACAATTATGGAATAACAATTTCCATGAACAATTAGGAATATTACAAAGTCTTTTTTTTTTTTTCAACGAAATTTTACCACGTTACTTTAGTCCGGTATTTACTCTACCGAATTAACTAACAGTAGATATTTAGATAGTGACGCAATTTATGAAAGACCGTCATTTAGGAAGTGACGTAATTTATGTCATTTCTGCATCACATTTTCATGAAAAATTGGTTTTACTTTAGTTTAAAATTTAGCTGTGCCAAAGATGTTTTCACATAAAAAGGTTACATTGCAGAAGTCAATACAAGATTCTTGAACGTATGGTCACATGACATCATGTGACCATACGTTGTATGATCCCCTCCAACAACAAAACAGGCCTGACAGCAATGAAACATCTCGGTATAAAGGTGTTTATAAGATTCTGTGGCAACAAATCCTATTCTTTCTCCAGGGCAAACATAAGCACACGAAGTGACTAAGGAGTTGGCTGTCTACGTGCAAACGCCCAAGGGAGCCCCACACATATTTGATTGCATTCAAGATTGGTGATCGTGCTGACCCAGCAGTTGGATATCTTCAGTTTCAAGATGTTCCTCCACGGCTTGACCGCTATACGCAGTCGAATTGTTGTTCATGAAAACAAAATCTGGGCCAACCGTAACCCTAAAAAGTTGCACATAGGATTTGGAGATCCGTTCTCAGTACCTCTGCGCACTTACAGTCCCCCTATAAAAAACATGAATGGCGGCAACCATTGAACATTATTACGCTCCACATGAGAACACAGCCTCCACTTAAGTATCCCTTTCTTTGATGTTGGAGGGATGGTACCACATTCCTCATCACCAATGCACGACAATCGGCCGAGTGTTGAAACGACGGTTATTTTGGTGCTCCGTAATATGTGGTTTTCAAGTGACTTGTTTTGCTTTCATCTTGCTTAAAAAGTGTCCATCAGATTCGTTATTGGTCGGTGAGTCGATAGATATCGTTTTTATGGCGAACTCCTTTGGCATTGCAGAATTACGAATCATTTTTGCATTGTCTTGCTAACAACATGCCTATCCTAATGGCCACACTGTATAGGTTCTGGCGCTGATTTTAGTTATTGTACCCTGAACTAGATAAAACATTAGTAGGAAGGTGCCGTTTTTAATATAAGTTGTCTACATATTCAATAACCGACATGTGAAATTTCATTCCTGTAGGTGGAGTACAGAATCTGAAGGACGCTATGGTTGACGAAGTGGAGTACTGAACAGTGATCAAGTTCCCGCATTTGCAGGGCAAGAAATGTCAGGAAATTGACAAAGAAAGGAGAGCTGTGTATGGGCAAATTGCCCATCCTATGGCACTATAAAAACGTAGAAACCAGAGTTCCAGAGCGGTTGTACAAGTGTCTTTGATGAGCCAAGAGCAGGAAAGCCATCAACATCCAGTGAGATGGTTGCAAAGGTTGAGCAGCTGGTGCTGAGTGACAATACATTTCATCCCAAATGAAGTGGGAATTAGTTATGGGTCTACCCACAGCATGGTACACCAACTTTTGAAATTGTGCTATTGCAGCACTCACCCAATTCTCCTGACCGAGCACTGTCAGACTACTTCTTTATTATTATTATTAGCCACATGGTGCAAGGAAGCCTGAGGCTTATTTCTGGCTGGTTACACCAGCCAGAAAAAAAAAAAATAACCTGAGAGAAGGGAAGAATGATGATATCCAGCTCAGGACCCTGGGTGTGCCAAACCCATACTCAGCAGATGTGAGCCCCTGGGGTATTTTTGTTGGCGAAATGAAGAAACCATTGCGGGGACGCCGCTTTTATTCGTCTCAGGATGTCAATGAAGTGGAATTGTAGTTTCAGGCAAAAAGTGTGGGCTTCTATGATCGAGGCATTAAACAACTGATCCATAGATGGGAGAAATGTGTTACTATACGTGGAGAGTACATAGAAAAAGGATTAAAGTTCCTATGAAGCTTCACCTTTTTTAGGGCTATTATTTCTAGGTAGGGTAATGACTTTTTGATACTCCCATGTGTTGAAGAGAACAGTATCAAAATGTGCTTGCCTCTTAGATTAATTGATTTCATGTTGCTGGCTGATAAAATTTTGAACTAGTGAAATCGCTAGACAAATATTTTGAGTGATACATAATCTGGTCAAAATAAATGTGCTGCTGATCATGTGGCCATTGCTTCTTCTCTGATCTAGAGAACACAAAGGCTTTACCACAAACGATAGGTCATATGACCTCCAAGGAACCATTGGCCTTTTCTTCGCTAGCATCAGGTATTTTCAATAAGTTTTTAATAAAAATATGACTTATTGATTGACAGTACGTTCTTCGAGTATAATAATTGATTGATATGCAAATGTTTATCACGTGACCAACATATCCAAGATTATTTGATGGAATTTGTTGAATAATTGACTTGAATTACCATGGCGTCACTTCTTTCCACCTGGTATGGTGAGACCCCCACCCTTCATTCCCCACCGACTGTAGTGTCATGGCACGGAATTAGTCTGAACTTAGAAATTCAGAACTACTGATTTAATTTGGTAAAATTCAAATCTCCCTGAAAATCAGTAGATTGTGCATAGTGCTAAAAAACTTTTCACCTCAATTGTCCAGTGTTACTCTACCATGAATTCAAGAGGATCAAGCTCTTCCACCGGCGAGGACTCAGACCAGCGGAATCCCTGTACTCCAAAGCAGGGAGGGAAATCAAGGAGAATGAAAAAGACCAACAGGTCTAGGGTGAGGCCCCTTTCTCCCTCTAACAGAGGACAAGAGCAGCTCTTATGCTGCTCAACCAGTGCAGCCCATCACAGGTGTGAAGGGACTTTACAATGCCCACACCAGTGGCTGCTTTAAAAATCAACTCGTTTTAAAGTCCCCACCTGCTATCTCCTGTAGCATTAACACTGCCACTCATCCAGCATGTGCCCATTGCTGCAAATGGACCCTTAGACAGATATGTGCAGGCCTCTGCCACTCCAGTTCCCCCTGTCCCAGCTCCAACTACTGAGGATTCAGTGCTCCCAAAATCTGAGAGGTAAACTAGGTCCCAAAGCAAGCTCAAGGACCTGTAGGATTGCCATGGCCCTCAGACTGAGGGTAATGAAGATCCAAAGCAGCAGCAGGAGCTGCAACCCATTGATCTCTCGCTCCCAGAGGGCGCAGTACTAGAGAAAGTTCTCACTTTGAGAACACAACTTGAAAACTTAATGAAAGACTTTTCCAGTGGAGTAACCTTGCACTGAGGGCACATCGTTGTTTTCTGGACCAAACTTGAGACAGTGCTGGACGATGTGCACACCTGGAAGCAGAGAAAAATGCAGCCAAGGTGGAGGCTTACCTGGATGAAAATCACACAAATGAAACAGCATGGCCCCCTCCTATGTGATCCACTGAGGATTCCTAAAACTGACAACCAGACCAAAACCACAGGAGCCACGACTAAGAAAACCCTGTTGCAAAGACCAAACCTTGTAGTTCTAAGGCCAATCTCCACTGAAGAGCGCCAGACAAGTGAAGAAGTCAAGAACACAGTTGTTACCAATCTTGCTGAGGATCTGAAAATGACAAAGGTCAAATTTGTCAGAATGATGTGTAACATTGGAGTCGAGACAGAAACTAGGGAGGAGGCAAATAAAATTAACAATCCAAGGGTACAGAAACTGAACTGTTGAATCTAAACATAAAAAAGGCACCAGGGATGGATGACATCTATCAAATTATATTAAGGAAAGCAGCATTGGAGATAAGCAAAACTTCAGCAATAATTATGAGCATCTTTGGATTGAGGTTGTTCCATGGAAAATAATGGAGTCGTTGGTTGAAGTCATGCAGGACTATCTGGACAGGAGTGTAGTTATGCTAGTCACTGCATGGATTTATGAAGGGTCGATCTTGTCTGAACAATTTAATTGAATACTACCATGCAGTAACAAAGGAATTGGATGCAGAATTAATTCTGCTATCATATACTTTATTTCAAGATAGCTTTTGATACTGTTCCACATA
The DNA here is from genome assembly GCF_048544385.1 of Mastigoproctus giganteus. Taxonomy (NCBI): domain Eukaryota; kingdom Metazoa; phylum Arthropoda; class Arachnida; order Uropygi; family Thelyphonidae; genus Mastigoproctus; species Mastigoproctus giganteus. Next base: position 119,090,221 of record NC_143583.1, on the reverse strand, counting down.
AATAAACTGCTACATAAATTGGACCAGTAGGCATTAAGGACAAGTTATTGCTATGGAAAAAAAAAGTATAGCTGAGTGGGAGAAGACAGTGGTTATCAATTGACACTGGTATTCATGGATTAATGTTATTACCGGAGTTCCACAGGGTTTACTGCTGAGCCCATTGTTTTCAATGATAATTAATATTGAAGGTAACTTAGGCTTAATGTGATACAAAGGTTGGCAGAGTAGACAGAAATCAAGGTATGCTACTTCAACACAATCTAGAAAAATTAGGCAGATTGGCTGAGAAATGGCAATTGAAGATTAACATTGACAAATGCAAAATAG